>NC_057801.1:688372078-688702692 GCF_018294505.1 Triticum aestivum
GGGGGGGTGACGTCGAAGGCATAAAAGCCCAGGGCGCCACCACTCGTACCGCTTCACGAGCGTACAGAGTGGTTGACTAGTGGGCCCCGCTAGTCAGGTGAGGAGGAGAGGGAGAGGGAAACAGGGAGTGGTGGAGCTTCGCCAGAGCGCATGCCGGCAGCGAGGGCTCTTGGTCCAAAAAGAGAGGGGGGATCGATAGAGGATACGGAGGAGCACCTGCTCGTACCCGTAGAGTATCTAGGGGTGGTCGGACGGCGTCAGAAACGACCTCTCCAGCGGAGGCAGAGGGCAGCAGTCACCGGAGATGAAGACGACGGCGGCGAGGGCCAACTCCAGGGGCTCCAACCGGGCGGGACGGCACCATTGGAGAGTGGCGGAGGCCCTGGAAGGGTTGCCCTGGCCTGGGAAGGGCTGGAGACACGGGGATGACCTGAGAGGATCGCCGGCGAGCTCGAGCTCGGGGATGGCAGCCAGCGGCCTGCCCGGCTCGGCTGCGGCTTTCTAAAAGCTTGTGGGGTGTGTGGGAGTGGATGCGGGTACTCAAGGAGGCTGGGGGTGGCCGTATTTATAGGCGAGCGGCGAGGGGGGTTTGGGCTCCACCGGAGGACACCTGTCCATGGCGCCCGGTGATGAACGGCGTCAGTGAGAGAGGGGGAAGAGGACGGAGCTCATGCGGGAACTGTTGGCAAGCGCGGATGAGCACATGGGCAAGAGGAAGATGATGAGCACAGTGCGCCGCGCATTGTGGCATTGGCCGGACCGTGCCCGTGCCTGCTGCACTGAGCTCCGGTGTTGGCGAGTGCCAGGGCGGAGTTAAGTGGGTGGAGACAGAGATGGTGGCGTGGTTTGGCACGCTCGGACAGGCTGGGCATCGAGCACGTGCGCAACAGAGCACTCGGCGGCACTCAGAACACGTGTTTTGCATGCCAACGCGCCTGGACGATCGCGGTCACCGTGTGAACTATGACATCAGGCCAAGCTAAGCGCAAACTTCATGTCCGGCGTGTAGTCCTTGGTAGTTTTGAGTGTTACCACGATTAGGTTGGGTTCCAGGTGCAGTAGAAATGAGTTTACACTCCAAGTAAGTTTCTGGATAGTAACTTTGGTGGTTTACTGTGGTCAAACCACTTGGAGTTGAGGGCTGGGCTTTGGAGGCTGGCCTGATACGTCTCCAACGTATCTATAATTTTTGATTGCTCCATGCTACTTTATCTACTGTTTTAGGCAATATTGGGCTTTATTATCCGCTTTTATATTATTTTTGGGACTAACCTATTAACCGGAGGCCCAGCCCAGATTTGCTATTTTATGCCTATTTCAGTGTTTCGAGGAAAAGGAATATCAGACGGAGTCAAAACGGAACGAAATCAACTGGAGAAGTTAATTTTGGAAGGAAACCAACTTGATGGGCTTCGAGTGCACGCCAGGGGAGTCCCGGACTGCCCACGAGGGAGGAGGGCGCCCCCCCTCGGCGCGCCCCCTACCTCATGAGCAACCCGGAGGTCCACCGACGTACCCCCTGCACCCATATATACCTACGTACCCTAAAACTTCCAGAACAGAAGATAGATCGGGAGTTCCGCCGCCGCAAGCCTCTGTAGCCACCAAAAACCAATCGGGACCCTGTTCCGGCACCCTGCTGGAGGGGGATCCCATCACCAGAGGCCATCTTCATCATCCCGGCGCTATCCATGACGAGGAGGGAGTAGTTCACCCTCGGGGCTGAGGGTATGTACCAGTAGCTATGTGTTTGATCTCTCTCTCTCTCTCTCGTGTTCCTCTATGGCACGATCTTGATGTATCCCGAGCTTTGCTATTGTAGTTGGATCTTATGATGTTTCTCCCCCTCTACTCTCTTGTGATGAATTGAGTTTCCCCTTTGAAGTTATCTTATCGGATTGAGTCTTTTATGAACACTTGATGTATGTCTTGCGTGGGATAACCGTGGTGACAATGGGTTATTCTATTGATCCACTTGATGTATGTTTTGGTGATCAACTTGCGGGTTTTGTGACACTTGGGAACCTATGCATAGGGGTTGGCACACGTTCTTGACTCTTCGGTAGTAGCGTTGGGGCACTCTTTGAAGTACTTTTATGTTGGTTGGATGAATCTGAGATTGTGTGATGCATATCGTATAATCATGCCCATGGATACTTGAGGTGACAATGGAGTATCTAGGTGACATTAGGGTTTTGGTTGATTTGTGTCCTAAGGTGTTATTCTAGTACGAACTCTTTTATAGATCGATCCGAAAGAATAGCTTTGTGGTGGTTTCGTACCCGACCATAATCTCTATGTTTGTTCTCCGCTATTAGTGTCTTTGGAGTGACTCTTTGTTGCATGTTGAGGGCATGTCATATGTTCTATCTATGTTATTATTGTTGAGAGAACTTGCACTAGTGAAAGTATGAACCCTAGGCCTTGTTTCCTACCATTGCAATACCGTTTACGCTCACTTTTATCGCTTGTTACCTTGCTGTTTTTATAATTTCAGATTACAAAAACCTATATCTACTATCTATTTTGCACTAGTATCTTCATCTCTTCGCCGAACTAGTGCACCTATAAAATTTAGCATTGTATTGGGTGTGTTGGGGACACAAGAGACTCTTTGTTATTTGGTTGCAGGGTTGCTTGACAGAGACCATCTTCATCCTACGCCTCCTACGGATTGATAAACCTTAGGTCATCCACTTGAGGGAAATTCGCTACTGTCCTACAAACCTGTGCACTTGCAGGCCCAACAACGTCTACAAGAAGAAGGTTGTGTAGTAGACATCAAGCTCTTTTCTGGCGCCGTTGCTAGGGAGGCTAGGTAAGTGAAGGTATATCTTTAGATCTTGCAATCGAATCTTTTTGTTTCTTGTTTTAGCACTACTCTAGTTTATAAAAGAAAACTACAAAAAAAATGGAGTTGAGTTTGTCTCATACGCTTCACCTTTTTAATATCTTTCGTGAGTATGATGGAAAGGATAATTGTGCTCAAGTGCTAGAAGAAGAAATCTCTAAAATGTTTGGCACTAAATCTTTGAATGATGAGCATGATTGCAATGTTGTTAGTACGAATTCTTTGAATATCCATGATGCTAATGATGATTGCACTAGTTATGATGAAAATATCTCTTATGAGCATGTCAACTTTTGTGGAGTGCATGTTTGCATGAACACACCAAATAGAGAAGATATTTATTGCAAGAGGCATAAGTACTTAGAAACCAAATTGTTGCAAGAAGAGCTAGATGAATGTGCTGAAAGATTCAATATTTTTCGCGCCCCTTGTGAACTTTGCAATGAACATGGTCATTTAAAGCTCCAATGCTATTTGTTTCATGATCAAGTCGTGTCCAAATATTGTGATAATTTGATTACCCTTGAGCATCATAAAGAGCTTAGCCTTCTTTTGGGCTATGAAGAAATGAAACGTATAACCAAGGATATTCCAAAATTTGCCCTTGATAAAATTCTTCATTTTGATCTAGAGAAAATTTATATGTATTGTGGGGCGAATTGTATTGAAAATCCTTATATTGCCAATTACATAAAGAAAAGAAAACAAATAGAGGATGAAGAAAATACTAATTAAAGGGAAGAGACTTCCCAATATCCTCCTATTATTTCTTATGATGAATCAGGTAACGAGGAAGAGCTTTCTGTTCAACCAATATCGTCAATAAGGAGCTCAAAGAGGAAGATTGAACCCACACATAATGTGAAGAAGAAAAAGAAAAGAAGAAGCAACAAAGGTAGAAAGGTATCCCTCCCAAATGATGTTGCTCCCATTACTCATTGTGATGGTTATAATTGCTATACTATTGGTGCTATCAATATTTTTAATGATGAGAGTGATTATGCTTATGATATGAAAAGGCCCAAGCTTGGGGATGCTACATTTAGTGAAGATGATATTTTTAGCATCCCAAGTTTTGATATGCAAAGTTGTTGTGATAATAGCATGCCTCCTACGTATGATGATTATATTGATGAAAGTGGGTTCGGAAGAGTGTCAACTTTAGGAATTAGTGATCCCACTATTTTGGAGGATGTTAAATTTTATTGTGATGAATATGAAAGTGGATTTGGAAGAGTGTCAACTTTATTTAGTGATTCCACTATCTTGGGAGAGGTTTCAATCGATTATGATGAGAACGAAGTTGCTACTTATGATGATTATAGTGATGGTACGTATACTATAAAGAAGAAGTTTGCTTATGTGGAGAGTAGAAAATTTTATATGCTTGTACATCATGAAAAGAATGCTTTAGGGGCTGGTTATATTGTTTAATTCATTTATGATGCTACTGAAAATTATTATGAGGGAGGAACATATGCTTGTAGGAATTGCAATAATATTAAATTTCCTCTCTATGTGCTTAAATTCTTGAAGCTATGCTTGTTGTGCCATCCTATGCTAGTTGCTTATTGTTCCCATAAGTTGTTTGCTCACAAAATCCCTATGCATAGGAAGTGGGTTAGAATTAAATGTGCTAGTCATATGCTTCATGATGCTCCCGTTATGTTTCAATTCTTATCTTTTATGTGAGCATCATTGTCATCATCATGCCTAGCTAGAAAGGCATTAAAGAAAAGCGCTTGTTGGGAGACAACCCAATATTTATCCTTACTGTTTTTGTGTGTCCACATGATTATGCTACTGTCTTAATCATGTTTTATAGCTTTTGTTTCAATAAAGTGCCACGTAGAACCTTTGGGAAGACTTGGGTGAAGTTTATATGATCTTGCTGTGAGAAACAGAAACTTTAGCGCTCACGAGATTAGCTGCCATTTTTTACTGGAGAGTGATTTTAGGTTGATTCTTTTTGAAGATGATTAATAGACAAATTTCTCAGGTCCAGAAATTTATTTCATAATTTTTGGGTTTCCATAAGTATACGTTTTATACAGATTACTACAGACTGTTCTGTTTTTGACAGATTCTGTTTTCTATGTGTTGTTTGCTTATTTTGATGAATCTATGAGTAGTATCGGAGGGTATGAACCATAGATAAGTTGGAGTACAGTAGATATTACACCAATATGAATTTAGAATGAGTTCATTACATTACCTAAGTGGTGGTTTTTTGTTCTTATACTAACGGAGCTTACAAGTTTTGCTTTGAGTTTTGTGTGGTTGAAGTTTTCAAGTTTTGGGTAAAGATTCAATGGACTATGGAATAAGGAGTGGCAAGAGCCTAAGCTTGGGGATTCCCAAGGCACCTCAAGGTAATATTCAAGGACAACCAAGAGCCTAAGCTTGGGGATGCCCCGGAAGGCATCCCCTCTTTCGTCTTCGATCATCGGTAACTTTACTTGGAGCTATATTTTTATTCACCACATGATATGTGTTTTGCTTGGAGCGTCATTTTCCTTTGTTAGTTTTTGCTTGCTGTTAGTTATAATAATTTTTTGTATCTTTAGTTTCAATAAAAAGTCAAGGATAGCCTTTGCCATGCTTGTTTTGCTAGTTTACATGTTGCTGTTTGAAAACAGAAAGTTTACCGCTGTTGCAAAAATTCCCTAGAAAAGTCAGAGCATGGTCTAACGTTGAATCTTTGTGCATATTGAGCTCTGATAAATTTATAACAGTGGGTATTTTAGTTCATAATTTTTGGAGTCAGGGAATTATTGATACTCTTGCATTCTTTACAGACTGTACTGTTTTGGCAGATTGCTGTTATGGTCGCATTGTTTGCATATGTTTGCTTGTTTAATGATTCTATTTGAGGATAGGAGTATTAAATATACAGAGGCATTTAGTATGAAATGTTGAATAATTATTTTAGTGATTTGTTACAGTAGAAAATGATAAGGTTTTGCATTTGTTTATACTAACCTATCTCACGAGTTCTTGTTGAGTTTGTTGTGAATGAAGCTTTTGATAAAAGTAGAGAAATCATGATATGAGAGGAATTAAGGAGACACAAAAGTTCAAGCTTGGGGATGCCCGAGGCACCCCAAGATAATATTTCAAGAAGTCTCATGCATCTAAGCTTGGGGACGCCCCGGTAGGCATCCCACCTTTCTTCTTCAATAACTATCGGTTAGTATCAGTTGAGCCTAAGTTTTTGCTTCTTCACATGAGTTGTGCTATCCTTGCATTGTAGTTTTCTTTAGCTTTGCTTGCTGTTTGAATGAAGTATCAAGATCTGAAATCCTTTAATGAGAGAGAGCCATACATGATTTGGAATTTGTTAGAATACTCTATGTGCTTCACTTATATCTTTTGAGCTTGATAGTTTTGCTCATAGTACTTCACTTATATCTTTTGAGCGTGATAATTTTTGCTCTAGTGCTTCACTTATATCTTTTAGAGCACGGTGGTGGATTTGTTTTAAAGAAACTATTGATCTCTCATGCTTCACTTATATTATTTTAAGAGTCTTTAATAGCATTGTAGTTTGCTTAATGTTAATATACTTGGTATTCAAGATATGTGGAACTTTCTTTTGAGTGAATTGAATACTAAGATAGGTTTGATGCTTGATAATTGTTTTGAGATGTGGAGGTGATAATATCAAAGTTGTGCTAGTTGGTGATTATGAATTTGAGAAATACTTGTGTTGAAGTTTGCAAATCCCGTAGCATGCACGTATGTTTAAAGTTATGTAACAAATTTGAAACATGAAGTGTACCTGGCTTGTGCATCCTTATGAGTGGCGGTCGGGGACGAGCGATGGTCTTTTCCTACCAATCTATCCCCCTAGGAGCATGCGCGTAGTACTTGAATTTTTGATAACTTCTAAATTTTTGCAATAAGTATATGAGTTGTTTTGATTAATTTTGAGTCCATGGATTATACGCACTTTTACCTTTCCGCCATTTCTAGCCTCTTGGGTACCGTGCATTGCCCTTTCTCACCTTGAGAGTTGGCGCAAACTTCGCCGGTGCATCCAAACCCCGTGATACGATATGCTCTATCACACATAAACCTCCTTATACCTTCCTCAAAACAGCCACCATACCTACCTATTATGGCATTTCCATAGCCATTCCGAGATATATTGCCATGCAACTACCATCATCATCATGACATACATTACTTTTGTCATATTGCCATTGCATGATCATGTAGTTGACATCGTATTTGTGGCAAAGCCACCATGCATTATTTTTTCATACATGTCACTCTTGATTCATTGCACCATCCCGGTACACCGCCGGAGGCATTCATATAGAGTCATATCTTGTTCTAAGTTTCGAGTTGTAATCCTTGTGTTGTAATCAATAGAAGTGTGATGATCATCATTATTAGAGCATTGCCCAAATAAAGAAAAGGGGAAAGGCCAAAAAAAAAGAAAGGCCCAAAAAAAAAGAAAAAAAGGGCAATGCTACTATCTCTTTTTTCCACACTTGTGCTTCAAAATAGCACCTTGTTCTTCATGTAGTGAGTCTCATATATTGTGCTTCAAAGTAGTACCTTGTTCTTCATGTAGTGAGTCTCATAAGTTGTCTTTCTATACTAGTGGGAATTTTTCATTATAGAACTTGGTTTGTATATTCCTACGACGGGCTTCCTCAAATGCCCTAGGTCTTCGTGAGCAAGCAAGTTGGATGCACACCAACTAGTTTTATTTTGTTGAGCATTCATATCTCTAGTCCATCCGTTGCATGGCAATCCCTACTCCTCATGTTGACATCAATTGATGGGCATCTCCATAGCCCATTGATTAGCCTCGTCAACGTGAGACTTTCTCCTTTTTTGTCTTCTCCACACAATCCCCATCATCATATTCTATTCCACCCATAGTGCTATATCCATGGCTCACGCTCATGTATTGTGTGAAGGTTGAAAAAGTTTGAGATTATTTAAGTATGAAACAATTGCTTGGCTTGTCATTGGGGGTATAGAAGTTGGGAACATCTTTGTGTGACGAAAATGAAGCATAGCCTAACTATATGATTTTTTAGGTTATGCTTCATTTTCGTCACACAAAGATGTTCCCAACTTCTATACCCCTGATGACAAGCCAAGCAATTGTTTCATACTTAAATAATCTCAAACTTTTTCAACCTTCACGCAATACATGAGCGTGAGCCATGGATATAGCACTATGGGTGGAATAGAATATGATGACGGGGATTGTGTGGAGAAGACAAAAAAGGAGAAAGTCTCACGTTGACAAGGCTAATCAACGGGCTATGGAGATGCCCATCAATTCATATCAACATGAGGAGTAGGGATTTCCATGCAACGGATGCACTAGAGCTATGAATGCTCAACAAAAGAAAACTAGTGGGTGTGCATCCAACTTGCTTGCTCACGAAGACTGTCGGTGTCAAAACCGGCGGATCTCGGGTAGGGGGTCCCGAACTGTGCGTCTAGGCGGATGGTAACAGGAGACAAGGGACACGATGTTTTACCGAGGTTCGGGCCCTCTTGATGGAGGTAAATCCCTACGTCCTGCTTGATTAATATTGATGATATGGGTAGTACAAGAGTGGATCTACCACGAGATCAAGGAGGCTAAACCCTAGAAGCTAGCCTATGGTATGATTGTTGTAATGGTTGTTGTCCTACGGACTAAAACCCTCCGGTTTATATAGACACCGGAGAGGGCTAGGGTTACACAGAGTCGGTTACAATGGTAGGAGATCTACATATCTGTATCGCCAAGCTTGCCTTCCACACCAAGGAAAGTCCCATCCGGACACGGGACGAAGACTTCAATCTTGTATCTTCATAGTCTTGGAGTTCGGCCGATGATGATAGTCCGGCTATCCGGACACCCCCTAGTCCAGGACTCCCTCAGTAGCCCCTGAACCAGGCTTCAATGACGATGAGTCCGGCACGCATATTGTTCGGCATTGCAAGGCGGGTTCCTCCTCCGAATAATCCATAGAAGATTGTGAACGCCTGGATTGTGTCCGGCTCTGCAAAATAAATTCCACATTCCACCGTAGAGAGAATAATACACACACAGGTTCAATCTGCTGACGTATTTTGTGGCATGACGTCACACCACCACCAAGCCTTTACTTGAATTGTTTTTATTATATCACCTCAGCGCGTTTAGCGAAGCGGTTTCCTTGGCACGTCTTGTCTAAGCAGAGATCGTGTTCCCCTTATTCCGGGATTCCCATCAATACAGACGTGGGTAACCCAACCGTGCTCGTTGCCATGCCTCCTCTATCGAAGGTGAGTCCCAAACGGTCACGGGGACGACTCTTGGTATTTTCCTCCTTTATAATGAAACCAAGGCCTGTTTGTTTTCTTCAATCCTCAATCGAATCTACCCCTCGCCCCGAGTTCCAACACCCAGAGCCCCAGATTCGAGCGCTTCAGACCTTCAACAATGTCCAGCTCCGACCTTCAGGGCCGGTGGATGCCCTCCTCCGTCACGGAGGAGGACGTGCGAAAGCTGAGAGAAGCCAAGTACCTGACTTACGAGATCTCGCATAGATTGCCCATCGAAGGGCAAGTCATTCCCACCCCAAAGCCCGGCGAAAGCGTCCTGTTTATGTCCCACCTCCGTCGGGGTTTAGGCTTCCCGATGGATCCATTTGTGAGAGGGCTCATGTTTTACTACGGGTTGGAATTCCATGACCTAGCTCCTAAGTCCATCCTCCACATCTCATCATTCATCGTTGTCTGCGAAGCCTTCCTCCGCACTACCCCCCACTTCGGTTTGTGGCTCAAGACCTTCAACGTGGAGCCGAAGATGATCGAGGGGCGTCAAGCAGAGTGCGGCGGGGCGGTTATAAGCAGAAGGGCCGATGCTCCATGGCCCGAGGGCTCCTTCCAAGAGGAGCTCGGCTTGTGGCAACAGGAGTGGTTCTATATCACCACTCCTAGGGGCAGCAGGCAGAAGCCGCCGCCCATCTTTCGCTCGGGCCCTCCACAGCGGCTGATGTCATGGGTCAACCAAGGGCTCAACTGGGGGCCGTCAAAGGATGTACCCCTACTGCAGGGCCGGATTCGAGACCTCCAAGAGAGGGAGATCAATCTGGTTATAGTGATGCAGGTTATGCTAATTCGTCATCTCCTACCCTGCATGCGTCGCCCCCTCCGCCTGTGGGAATTCAATCCAGAGGGGCCACAAGCTCTCCAACACTTCCTGGGTACGACACCCGTGGAGATGTATAAATTGTTCTTCGGATCACAAGAGATGTGTCCGGAATTGACCAAGGATTCCGGCCTAAGCTGCAATCGCCCAGATGCTCAAGTAAGTGGCCCTGCGTCTGGACACATTGTTTGTTTGCGCCTTCTTGAATTTGCCTTTTAACCCATCGTTTCTTGAATAGGAGTGGATAGCGCAAGCGAAACTGATACGGTGTCCGGCCCCCCTACCGGAGACCGTGCCGAATCCTGTGCTGGTCAGGATGCTGAAGGTTGCGTCTTCCGAAGAAGGCGAAGGGGAGAACAGGGACACTGCTGCCTCTACCAAGGAGGCTTTTGAGAAATGGGGGATCGAGAATCCGCCCTTCCGAGGGGAGAAGAGGACTGCTTCCGAAAACCCGGAGGCCAAGGCCTCGAAGCGGGGGAAGAGATCTTCACCAGAGGGTCCTACGTCCGGGGATGCCCCGGCCGTACCATCTCCCTTAAGGAATCAGCCCTCCAACGAGCCGTAAGTAGAGAAAGGGGGGGGGGGTTCTGTAACAAGAAACATCCCTATTTTCGCTCCTGAGGATAACCGAAGTTTTTATCTTGTAGTTCGGATCTCCGTCCTTCTCAGATGAGCTCGTCATCGGGGGACCTTCGTCCGGAGATGATGGAGAGCGAGACGCCTCCGTCTGCCGCACCGTCGGATAGGGTGGACGAACCTAAGGTGTCATCACGGAGGGTATCCCCGAGTCCGGCAGGGCCGGAGAGTTCGACACCAACTGGTGTGCGGCCGGGCGAGCTGAAGGATCTTCTTGAGAGGGCGTCTATCTCAGAAGGTCACCGTACATTGATGAGTATGGTGATTGGAAGGATTTCGTCCGCCGAAGGCGGGTTGCATGATGCCGTCAGGAGTTTGCTGGCGGGGTTTGAGGTACGTAAAAATGACATACCTTTTGACAGTACACATAAAGTGTGCCCTATATAGATAGTAGCCCCTGAGACTCGGTAGGTTGTCGAGAACGACAGCGTGCCGGGGATCAAAATCGCAGGTATTGATTTTCGCCCTTCCTATGCAGGTGGCGGATGTTCCAGTGGCCAGCCGGACTGATGGAGTTGCGAACTAAAGCGACAACTTGATGTTGCGGGTGCGGATACCGCACTAGTCAATGAGCGACTTGACGAGTCACAAGGTAAGGTTGTTGTCCGCGGTCACCTAGTAAGGGAGCCAAAGCTCATTTCTTACAACATTTGTGCTCAAAGCAGATGGTGCCACTGCTGTGAAGAGCCTTCGGGCAGAACTTGCTCGAGCTAAGGAGCAGGCCAGAAGGAGTGATGTGGCTGCTTCGAGGGCGGCCGAAGAGCTAGAAGCCGAGAGGGCTGCTCACTGCCGAAGCAGGGAGGAGATGGACGAGATGGCCATGAGGGTGAAAGATGTTACCGACCGCTATGAGGTTCTTGAAAAAGAACGCCGAGCGGAGCAAGAAGACCTGGCGAAGGCCACCACCGAAGCCAAGGATGCCCGTTCTGCAATGAGGGCTATAAAGGAGGAGCTGCACCAGGCCAGAGATATTGTGGCTGGCAAGCCCTTTTTGCTGCGCAGGAGGTTTATATATCTGAAGTATGCTCAGCTTGGCCAGCTGTGGGGTTCGGAGGATCCTTATATGGATTTAGCGGCGAGTGCGGTAGATGCTGTTGTGCACTTCCAAAGTCAAAAGGATCACGAGATGGAAGAGCTATTTTGGTCTCAATTCCATAGTCCGGAGCGTTCACTTCCGCTGACCGATCGGCTGGCCGAGTGGGCCGAGCTTAATAGATTGTCCAGACTTGCCATGACAGATATTGTGGCTCATGTTTGGCCGGATAGGCCCAAGACGAAGAGTTATTTCGGCTTATTGCAGCAATTCCTTGGGGCGGTGCCGCATATAAAGGCGATGAAGCGGTCGGCCTGCATAGAGGGTGCGCGGATGGCCCTCGCCCGTGTGAAGACACACTGGACGGAAATGGATGCCACCACTGTTGCGACCCGGGGTTCGGACGAGAGCCGGTTACCCGCCGAGCACTACTTTGGGGAAGTTCTGCGTGGTGTTCGTGTAATAGAGTCGCAATGCTCAAAAAATGTCATGTTCAAATGATCTTTATGGTTTTGTAAAAATAATGTTTACAATAAAAGAGCTTTTTGTACTTGTGCGTTCAAGTATTGAAATGTCTCATGTGCGGCCATTAATGTATACTTGTGTATAAACTGAAAGATGGCAGTCTTCGGCTTCAGCCCCCACGCACATGGTGCGGGGGTGTTTGCGAAATAGCGCGTTTTCACACTTAATCCAACGTCTTGGTCCTATTAGGGAGGTGATAGCGTAGCAAATGAGGCAACTGGACTATAATGCTTTATCACTTTCACTTAGCCATAGGAGTTCGAAGGTGGGGCTACGATATAGCCCTTAGGGGCACTGCGCTCTCCGAATTTGGGGCGCGTGTGTGCCTGACCGGGAAGCGGTCCTTCGCCAAAGCGGAGGAATTCTAAACATTCCTGAGGTCGATCGAGTGGTTGACCAGTCTCTCGCTACATCATGACAGTCAGTTTTTGGCTTTCTCTACTGAGGCGCTCACCCGGCCGAACCGGGGTGCAATCGCAGTAGTTCTCCTGGTGCCGCGTTAGCCGACGATGCGGAACGTAAGGCAGCAAAACACAGGAGCCAGGCAAACCCAACATTTGACCAAAGACATGATTCGGAGCTGATGCATATAAGGCCTAACTCGAGACGCCGAACACTCCCTGAGGTGTTCGGTCTTTATGATGACGGGCAGATCAATGCCCTAAGCCCCTTGTGACACTCCAAAATTTTAATTTGGTTTTCATCAAAAACTTTGTTGGATTTTAAAAGAGGGCATTTAAAATTTCTTTTCCAGAAATCCTTCCTCTTAAAAACTTCCTTTCCTTTGGCAAGGATTTTCTTTTCCCTTTCAAATTTGGTGTTGAATTTTTGGAAGCTTTTCCTTCTGGTTGTTACCCTCTCAAACTTATTTATTTTCATTTAAAAAAAAGAAACCCTAGGAGTTTTGGGACTTCTTTCTTTTTGAAACCACCCATGGTTTTACCATGTCTCCTATAGTAAATCTTCTCAAAACCCCTCCCTCCACCTTTGAGCAATTTAAATCCTCTGTCTCAACAAGTCCAAACAAGTTTTGGATTTTATTTCAATTATTTTATCTCCCAAAACATTTCTGCCAATTATTTTGAGCCTAAGTGATTTTCAAAGCAAGTACCACTTTGCCTTTGAGTTTTATCCCAAACCAACTTCCCTGGATTGTCTTTAGTACCCACAACCTAGAACCATCTTGATCCACTCTTCTTCTTTTCAAATATTTCAAATTTCACTCACTGCAAGTTTGGACCAGATTTGACAAATTTGATGAAATTCATATCTACACTCCTCCAAAAATTCCACCAAAAATCATGCAGACTACTAGAGCAATGAGAAGCCACTCCACCAAATTTCAGCTCAAGGAAAAATCCCTAGATGCCAAAAGCATTCTGTCGAACACCTGAGCTGCACTGATCTTTGCATTTTCAGTAAAGTTCAGTAAAATTCAGTTTTACAGTGTCGTTTTCTTCAGAGTTCAGTCACAAGCTCACAGTGCGCTTGGCTCGATGCTCGCAGCCCCTCCCTCTTGTCCGGAGCTTCACACGCGTGCGTGGAGCCTTCCTGGCGTCGGTGGCGCGCTGGCCCGCCCTCGCCGGCGTCTTCTGCGGCGTCGGGACCTCCTGTGGCGGCCGACAGAAGGCACACCACGGCAGAACGCCGTTCAGCGCCGCCCAAAGCCCCCTGGCTCTCCGCGTGGCCTCATGCATGCCAGCGCACGCCCGTGGCACCATCACCGTGGCCCGGCAAGCACGGAACATGCTCCCTGCCGCCGACGGCCCGCGCCACCCCCGTTCCGTCGAGCTCGACCCAAACACCCAAACCCCGGCCAGTTTAGCACCTAAACGGACCCATTGAACCCCCACGACGGCGCTCGACCCCTAATCCTCCCCGACCAATGCCCTGCGCCGCCGTAAGCTTCGCCGGAGAACCCCGTTCTCGGCCACCGCCTCGAATTGCCTATAAAAAGGAACCCGAGCTTGCCCTCGAGCACGCACCTTCACTGCACCTCCCCAGGACCCTGCCAAGCCACCAGGAGGACCTCGAGGAGGTCTCCTTCCCCAACTCCGGTCGCCTTGCTCCGCCTCGGCCTCCAGCTTGATTCACTCCGGTGAGGCCCTCTCCGGCGCCCAAACCTCGTCCGTAGCCCTCTCTCACACCCAGTACTCTAACCCCCTCATCAATTTGGCCTTTGCAGTCCTCTCCGACGAGCTCCATCCATGCCCGAACCACCGTCCGCCGGAGTTGAGACCGCCGTCGACGTGGTGCTCCCCGGCGACCAACACCACCACCCACCGTTGCAGGAGGACACGGTGAGCACGTTGGTAACCTCCGATCCCCTTACCTTGCCGCGGATCGCTGCCGGTGACCACCACAGCCCTCGGGCGCCGACGAGCCTCGTCCCTCCCATTTGAAAGTTTAAACATGACAAGTGGGACCCGCTGTCAGCCTCTCTGTCCTTTCTAAACGAAGCGTTTTCTAAAAACGCCTTCTGCCAAATGCGCTTTCCCTTTGGGCTGGAGTAG
The DNA here is from genome assembly GCF_018294505.1 of Triticum aestivum. NCBI lineage: Eukaryota > Viridiplantae > Streptophyta > Magnoliopsida > Poales > Poaceae > Triticum > Triticum aestivum. The sequence continues at coordinate 688,386,790 of NC_057801.1, forward strand.
TTTCTGCCGAAGCGTTTTCTGTTTTTATAAGCTAGCCCCTGGAAACTTTCTGTTTCATCATAGATGAGTCCCTGGACAAAAACCCTTATAACTTTTGAACAGAAAGGAATTTTTGAGTGATTCTTTTTCTGTCCTCTTCAGAATTTTGTCTAGTTTTTTACCAGATTTATTTGGAAAATATTTGGAATACTTTTTGTGCACCCCTTGGTATTTACGATAGCGCATATATTTTCTTTATACCGTAGATACCGAAGGAGGTGACGGAGCCGCGAACTTCACCGAGCTAGGCTCCGACTACTCTGAACCAGGCAAGCATGTTTGAACTTTTGATATGATGAGTGTCTTGGCATGTTTTGCATTTAGTTAGTTTCATGGCATGTTGATGAGCATACGGATGAACGTTATTTTATGCAATGTTGAGGTAAGTGAGTTCGATGATCCATAAGTGGATGGATGTGAGTATGAATGGCCATGTGTTGGCATGAGGATGGGTAAGATGGCAGTGTCGTAGCATGCCAGTCTTATGCCAGACTATATGACTTCAGTGTCAAACCGTATCGGTCCAGTTCCTCTCATTTCCTTCCCTGTACTACCACATGTTTTCCGCAAGGAATATGGTTTAGTAAGTTGCAAACTGCTTTCCTGGTACACACCAAAAGGAGAGGCCAGGATGATGGTTCCATGGCCCTGGATTAAAGCCAGTCATCCGGTCAGGGGGCATGGGTGTTTCCGGTTGGGACCGAGAGGGGGGCACCCCTTAGAGCGCGCGTATATAAATTTGATCCCATGCTATTCGAGATTGTGATCTCCCCGTCTCAAAAGTTTTTCTTGGACGATGTCTAGGGTGAGTCCTGGCATCGAGAGGTAGGATGGGTGTGTACTGGATAGCTGTGTTTTCTTCCGAAAAAACATAAACGGAACTAGTCCTTTGTGACTATGGAAATCCGTTGGCTGTGGGAAAATTTTTGTACAAACTCTGTAGAGTCATACATTCCTTGAATCATCTATTCCATGTCCAAATTCGTATTATCTTGTCCTAACAGTATTAGTTTGATGACAGAGACTCCGGTGAATCCCATGAGTGCTAAGTCCGGTTAAATGTTATTCCTGTGGGTGGACTAACCTGTTTATTATCATGAATTGAATTTTTATTATGAGTATTATTTACTTGTGAATAAAGCCCTTTCTGTGATGTCACCCTGACGTCCGACTGTGGCATTTCTTTTAAAGCCCTCTCTGTGATGTCGCCCCGACGTCCGACTGTGGCATTTCTTTTAAAGCCCTTTCTGTGATGTCGCCCCGACGTCCGACTATGGCATTTCTTTTAAAGCCCTTTATCTGGTGTCACTAAGACGCCCGACTGTGGCATGATTTTCTCCTTTATTTATTTGTTCACCTTTCGAGGCGTCGCTTCAGACACTCGATCGGTTTCCATTTATATTTCTGTCGGGATTTCAGGTGGACTACCGCCGATTCCCTCTTTGCTTACCTTGCCTGCTAATACTTTAAATGTACATTGGTGAATTAATCATAACGCATTCATGCATGCATTTGTTATATCTTATGTCCGAACTGTCTTGCGAGTACTTTCAAAGTACTCACTGGCTTGTTGATTTGGCTAGATGCTGACGAAGGCGATCTCATGGATGAAGAGTTCGATAGCGAGTCCGACGCCTAGGGGAATCCCAGTCAGTCTCGTGCGACCCTGGATTTGGTCACTGTATTATATCCGCTTCCGCAACCCGAATAAATTTATCGAGCCTCACCTCGACGCTCGATGAGATGCCAGTTTGAGAGTCGTGTTATCACACTCCCCACCGTGTTATTCCACCATCACTTTATCCTCGAGTCAGTAGTATGCCACCACACCATTGTGTTATATCCGCCATTATGTATAATTATTGGCGCGCTTGTAATAATTTGTTGAGCAGCCCTAGCTCAACCCTGTAATATATCCTATGCTACTGGCTTATTGTATCAAGAATTTGTCTACCAGTGAGGAGGATTTCTCTCATACTGGACTCAAAAGATTGGTTTCTCAATAAATATTTTTATTGGAAAACCGGTCGTGACAAGCTTGGTACGAGAGCTAGGCTGACTGTAGGAAGCCAGTAGGTGTGATTGCTAATCGGTTATTAGCATAATAGAGCTAATTTATATTTCTGCAATTGTAGTCATTTTCTGACAGTCAGCATAAATTTATGATCTGACCATGCAGGATTTTTTTGACTACTTTCATAGATGGCTGACAACAGCTGCGAGTCTCAGACCTTCGCCAACGTGCCCGATGGGTTCGTCAAGCTTCTCTCCTTCATCGTTCAGGTCGCGATGGGGCCGTTTGTGCGCCCAGTCTTCACACTCTACCAGCACAAGGTCAACGACAGTCTGACCATGCACCAGGCCACGGTGCAGTTCAGGGGAGGGCGTGGTGAGTTATGCCGCTTCCGGTTCGTGGGAAGAGCCATGCCTACGGAGAGGCATCCTATGCAGATGGCAGCCCGTGAGGCGATAGCTCGCCTCAGGGATGTCCTTCCCGCGATGAAGACTCGTCGCTACCGCTATCTTCCATGCCATGTGCCTTACACCTGTCACTACGCATTCTCCTGCCCCAGAGGAGAACGAGATGAGGCTTTTGAGATGCTTATTGAGTATCTCCGGGCTCTGGAGGCAGCCTTCGACAACCTGGTGGACGTCTTCGTAGCTGCCCGCATGGACTCAGTCCATGGCTGTGCCGCCAACAGGAGGGAGCTCCTGCCCATCGCACCGCCACTGACTTTTGTCTCGTCATCAACATCTTATGCACCTACTCGTCGCCTGCCTACCACCGAAGAGTTCAACCAGGCCATTGCGCCCACTCCAGCGCGCACTGCACCACCCGTTGTGCCTACTCCTATTCATGTTGCTCCGCCCCTGGCACCCGCTCCATCTACCCGACGCAGCTCTTCACGTCTGGAGCCTATTAGTGAGGAGGAGGTCGAGTCCCCAGCCTCACTACGCCTCACCCTTGGCAGGGCCAAGGAGATTGTCAACATTTCCGGCTGAGTGCGCTTGCCCTCATGCGATGTACCGCTTTGTAAGATATGTACATAGGTTGTGAGGAGTAGCCTGTTTGCGCATCATGTGGGAACTGGAGAAGTGCACTAGCCTAAATAACATGTCAGGATTATGTACGCATATCCTGAGTGATGTATTGTATAATTATCGCCCGCGTGTAAGATATGTAATGAGCAGTCCTTCTCCGTGCGCAATTCGATTTGTTTTCTTAAGTGATCTTGGTCATTTAAACTATTTGCCATCCTTGTGCAATTTTGGATTTGTTTTTGCGACCATCTTCGCTTTTCTTATGAGTTTTACAAAATATATCCCCAGAGTGAAAAATGTCTCGTCCTTGGACTCGCTCCATGCCTACTCCGCCAGAGGAAGATTATGACACTCAACCAGGCAACAATTTCACACAAGGGCAGTCGAGTCAACAGAACAGTGAAACGACACTTTCCCAAATGTGCCGCCTTTATGAACAGAGTCAGGAACAACATCGTGAAATGATGAACCAAGTCATCAACATGGGGAATCACCATGGACAGTATCAGCAGCAATCCAAGTTATCTGAGCTTCAGAAGACACGTCCCCAAACATTTTCTCACACTGACAAACCTCTTGAAGCCGAGGACTAGCTTCGAGATATGGAGAGGAAATTAATTATTGCAAAATGTTCAGACCCCGAAAAGGTATTGTATGCTCCGCACTATCTCACAGGAACAGCCGCATCGTGGTGGGAGAATTTTCTGCACATGCATCCCAACGAAAATGACATAACCTGGGATGATTTCAAGGAAGGTTTCCATGGTGCACACATTCCTAAGAGTATTATGAAAATCAAGAAGAGAGAGTTCGATGACCTCAAACAAAGGAACATGACAGTGTCAGATTACAACAGTCAATTTACTCTATTGTCCCGCTACGCCAATGAAGAGTGTATGACTGAAATCAAGAAGATGGAGAAATTCCTTGACGGTTTGGCGCCCGCGCTTAAATGCCAACTGGTCGTGCACACTTTTCCTGATTTTAAAACACTGGTGGACAAAGCCATTACTCTGGAAAATGAGAGACGCAGTCTGGAAGATATCCGCAAGCGAAAAAGGGACCAGACTAACCATGCTCGCAATCACCGAAGCAGGACAGATTTTCAAAAGGGTGGGACACACAAATCCTCATCCAATGTCTCACGCCCAATCAAGAATTTTCATGCAAGGGACAAGGAATTCACCTATCGCCCCGGCGTTACTTGTTACGCTTGTGGAGAAGAAGGGCACTATGCCAAACAGTGCCCCAAGCCAAGGAACTCAACCCCAAAGCCAAACAACGGCGGCAATAATTCAGCGCCCAAGCAAAACAATTTCAATCCCAACAATAACCACAGGAAGGGTCATCTGAACCACGTAACCAAAGAGGAGGCACAAAATGCTCCGGATATCGTACTCGGTACGTTTCCTGTCAACAAAATACCTACAATGGTTTTGTTTGATTCTGGAGCTTCTCACTCTTTCATTTCGAAAAGTTTTGCTTTGAAAAATAATTGTTCGATGCATCCTTTGGAGAAATCCATAATCATCAAGTCCCCTGGGATTCAGCAAGTTACTCAGAATTACTGTCAGAATGTGGTCATTGAGTTCGAAAGTTTGGAGTTTCACGCAAATCTTATTGAATTGGAAAATAAAGGACTGGATGTCATCCTAGGGATGCATTGGCTAACCACCAACAAGGGGTTTATCGACTGTTTCAACAGGACCGTAATTCTCACACACCACCAAGGGAAGACAATAAGAGTATCAGCCAAGGAAGGAAAAATACCCCGGCAACCGAGATTAAATAAGGTGGACGTTTCTGAGCTAAACAAGGTTCCAGTAGTGTGTGAATTTCCAGATGTATTCCCTGAAGAGCTACCAGGCATGCCACTAGACCGAGAGATAGAATTCAGCATCGAGCTCGCACCAGGAACCACCCCCATATACAAGAAACCGTACCGAATGGCACCATCCGAATTAGTTGAGTTGAAGAAACAAATAAAGGAACTGCTAGACAAAGGATACATTCGAGCTAGCTCCTCACCTTGGGGATCACCAATTTTATTTGCCAAAAAGAAGGATGGAACACTGAGATTGTGTATTGACTATCGAGCACTTAACATGGTCACAGTCAAGAACAAATACCCGATGCCTAGGATAAACGATTTGTTTGATCAACTCGCTCAGGCCAAGGAACTCTCAAAAATTGACTTAAGGTCAGGATACCATCAATTGAAGGTATGAATGGAAGATATCCCCAAAACAGCCTTCACCTCCAGATATGGACTGTACGAGTTCACAGTGATGCCATTTGGATTAACTAACGCCCCCGCATATTTTGTTCACCTCATGAACAAAGTATTTATGAAGTTTATGGACAAGTTTGTCGTGGTATTCATCGACGATATTCTGGTATACTCCAAGACACTAGAAGAGCACGCAGAACATCTCAGGATTGTGCTAGGAGAGCTCACAAAACACCAATTATATGCCAAGTTCAGCACGTGCGAATTTTGGCTAAGACAAGTAGGCTTTCTAGGCCACGTACTAACCCAAGACGGTATCGCAGTGGACCCAGAGAAAGTCAAGGCCATACTTGGCTGGAAGTCACCAGCCAGCGTAACAGACATACGGAGTTTCTTGGGAATGGCAGGATATTACCGCAGATTTATTGAAGGATTCTCCACCATAGCCAAGCCTATGACACAGTTGCTCAAGAAAGATAAGAAGTTTGAATGGACAGAAGCCTGCGAGAAAAGTTTCCAAGAGCTAAAGCGGAAGTTAACGACAGCACCGGTATTAATTGTACCCGACATACACAAGAATTTTGAAGTATATTGTGACGCGTCCAGAAAGGGTCTCGGATGCGTGTTGATGCAGGAAGGCAAGGTTGTCACCTACGCTTCAAGGAAACTTCGCAAGCATGAGGAAAATTATCCCACTCATGACTTAGAAATGGCAGCAGCTATTCATTCACTCAAGGAATGGAGGCATTTCTTACTTGGGAATCGATGTGAAATATATACGGATCACAAAAGTCTCAAATATATTTTCACACAGCCAGAACTAAACTTACGGCAACGACGCTGGTTGGAATTGGTAAAGGATTATGATGTTGGTATCCATTACCATCAAGGAAAAGCAAATGTAGTGGCCGATGCTCTTAGTCGGAACCCCAGCTCCGACGAAAACAATCTGCACAGCTTGAGGCCCGAATTCCAACAAGAATTTGCCAAGCTCAACTTGATAATGGTAGCAGAAGGCACCATATCAAACTTGGAAATACAACCCGACCTTGCGGGGAAAATTAAAGAAGCTCAGCCCGGTCACACCAGCATCGAAGGCATCAAAAGAAAGTTGAGTATGGGCAAGGCCTCGGAATTCATCATAGACAATGAAGGAATATTATGGTACGGAGAAAGGCTCTGCGTGCCAAACATAGAAGACCTTAAACAGCAAATTTTAGCTGAAGCCCACACCGCCCCGTACTCGATCCACCCTGGAGGAACCAAAATGTATAAAGATATTCAGGAAAGATTTTGGTGGCACGGTATGAAGAGGGACATAGCCACCTTCATTGCATGTTGCGACTCATGTCAATGCATAAAAGCTGAGCATCAGAGACCAGCCGAACTACTGCAACCGAACAAAATATCTGAGTGGAAATGGGATGAAATAGGGATGGATTTCATTGTCGGACTACCTCGGTCACGACACGGGAATGATGCCATATGGGTCATCACTGACAGGTTAACAAAAGTGGCACACTTTATTCCAATAAAGACGACCCACACCACTCAGAGGCTTGCCAAGATTTATCTTTCCCACATAGTTTGTCTTCACGGTGTCCCGAAGACTATAATATCCGACAGAGGCACTCAGTTCGTCTCAAGATTTTGGGAGCATTTACAACAGGCTCTGGGAACCCAACTAGCCTTCAGTACTGCATACCACCCACAGACTGATGGACAAACAGAACACGTAAACCAGGTTTTAGAAGACATGCTCAGAGCATGTGTCCTCACATATGGAACCAGTTGGGAAGAAAGCCTGCCATACGCCGAGTTTGCGTACAACAATAGCTACCAGGCCAGCCTACAAATGGCACCATTTGAGGCTTTATACGGACGAAGATGTCGTACCCCGTTAAATTGGTCAGAGACCGGAGACAGCCGCATCTTCGGACCAGACATGCTCAGAGAAGCCGAGGAAAAGGTCAAGCTAATCAGAGACCGACTTAAGACCGCTCAAAGTCGACAGAAGAGTTATTATGATCAGAAATATCGTAGGGTCAGCTTCGAACCCGGTGAGTTCGTATACCTGAGAGTATCCCCTATGAGAGGATTGCAACGATTCAAGATTAAAGGGAAGCTAGCACCAAGATTCATCGGACCTTTCTTTATAAGGGCACGAAGAGGCACGGTAGCCTACCAGCTAGACTTACCCGAGGAATTATCCGATGTCCACGACGTGTTCCATGTCTCGCAATTGAGGAAGTGCGTAAGCAACCCAGAGAAAGAAGTATCCCATGAAAACATTGACGTGCAGCCAGACCTCACTTATCGGGACCGTCCCGTAAGAATATTAGAGGAGTCTGAAAGGAGGACCCGACAGAAGACCATCAAGTTTTTCAAAGTCCAGTGGAGCAATCACACCGACAGTGAAGCAACTTGGGAAAGAGACGATTTTCTTCGGACAGAGCATCCAGACTTATTTAAGGATCAGCTGAAATCTCGGGGACGAGATTTTTCCTAAGGGGGTAGGTGTTGTGACACTCCAAAATTTTAATTTGGTTTTCATCAAAAACTTTGTTGGATTTTAAAAGAGGGCATTTAAAATTTCTTTTCCAGAAATCCTTCCTCTTAAAAACTTCCTTTCCTTTGGCAAGGATTTTCTTTTCCCTTTCAAATTTGGTGTTGAATTTTTGGAAGCTTTTCCTTCTGGTTGTTACCCTCTCAAACTTATTTATTTTCATTTAAAAAAAAGAAACCCTAGGAGTTTTGGGACTTCTTTCTTTTTGAAACCACCCATGGTTTGACCATGTCTCCTATAGTAAATCTTCTCAAAACCCCTCCCTCCACCTTTGAGCAATTTAAATCCTCTGTCTCAACAAGTCCAAACAAGTTTTGGATTTTATTTCAATTATTTTATCTCCCAAAACATTTCTGCCAATTATTTTGAGCCTAAGTGATTTTCAAAGCAAGTACCACTTTGCCTTTGAGTTTTTATCCCAAACCAACTTCCCTGGATTGTCTTTAGTACCCACAACCTAGAACCATCTTGATCCACTCTTCTTCTTTTCAAATATTTCAAATTTCACTCACTGCAAGTTTGGACCTGATTTGACAAATTTGATGAAATTCATATCTACACTCCTCCAAAAATTCCACCAAAAATCATGCAGCCTACTAGAGCAATGAGAAGCCACTCCACCAAATTTCAGCTCAAGGAAAAATCCCTAGATGCCAAAAGCATTCTGTCGAACACCTGAGCTACACTGATCTTTGCATTTTCAGTAAAGTTCAGTAAAATTCAGTTTTACAGTGTCGTTTTCTTCAGAGTTCAGTCAGAAGCTCACAGTGCGCTTGGCTCGATGCTCACAGCCCCTCCCTCTTGTCCGGAGCTTCACACGCGTGCGTGGAGCCTTCCTGGCGTCGGTGGCGCGCTGGCCTGCCCTCGCCGGCGTCTTCTGCGGCGTCGGGACCTCCCGTGGCGGCCGACAGAAGGCACACCACGGCAGAACGCCGTTCAGCGCCGCCCAAAGCCCCCTGGCTCTCCGCGTGGCCTCATGCATGCCAGCGCACGCCCGTGGCACCATCACCGTGGCCCGGCAAGCACGGAACGTGCTCCCTGCCGCCGACGGGCCGCGCCACCCCCGTTCCGTCGAGCTCGACCCAAACACCCAAACCCCGGCCAGTTTAGCACCTAAACGGACCCATTGAACCCCCACGACGGCGCTCGACCCCTAATCCTCCCCGACCAATGCCCTGCGCCGCTGTAAGCTTTGCCGGAGAACCCCGTTCTCGGCCACCGCCTCGAATCGCCTATAAAAAGGAACCCGAGCTCGCCCTCGAGCACACACCTTCACTGCACCTCCCTACAACCCTGCCAAGCCACCAGAAGGACCTCGAGGAGGTCTCCTTCCCCAACTCCGGTCGCCTTGCTCCGCCTCGGCCTCCAGCTTGATTCACTCCGGTGAGGCCATCTCCGGCGCCCAAACCTCGTCCGTAGCCCTCTCTCACACCCAGTACTCTAACCCCCTCATCAATTTGGCCTTTGCAGTCCTCTCCGACGAGCTCCATCCACGCCCGAACCACCGTCCGCCGGAGTTGAGACCGCCGTCGACGTGGTGCTCCCCGGCGACCAACACCACCACCCACGGTTGCGGAAGGACACGGTGAGCACGTTGGTAACCTCCGATCCCCTTACCTCGCCGTGGATCGCCGCCGGCGACCACCGCAGCCCTCGGGCGCCGACAAGCCTCGTCCCTCCCATTTGAAAGTTTAAACATGACAAGTGGGACCCGCTGTCAGCCTCTCTGTCCTTTCTAAACGAAGCGTTTTATGAAAACGCCTTCTGCCAAATGCGCTTTCCCTTTGGGCTGGCATAGTTTCTGCCGAAGCGTTTTCTGTTTTTATAAGCTAGCCCCTGGAAACTTTATATTTCATTACAGATGAGTCCCTGGACAAAAACCCTTATAACTTTTGAACAGAAAGGAATTTTTGAGTGATTCTTTTTCTGTCCTCTTCAGAATTTTGTCTAGTTTTTTATCAGATTTATTTGAAAAGTATTTGGAATACTTTTTGTGCACCCCTTGGTATTTACGATAGCGCATATATTTTCTTTATACCGTAGATACCGAAGGAGGTGACGGAGCCGCGAACTTCACCGAGCTAGGCTCCGACTACTCTGAACCAGGCAAGCATGTTTGAACTTTTGATATGATGAGTGTCTTGGCATGTTTTGCATTTAGTTAGTTTCATGGCATGTTGATGAGCATACCGATGAACGTTATCTTATGCAATGTTGATGTAAGTGAGTTCGATGATCCATAAGTGGATGGATGTGAGTATGAATGGCCATGTGTTGGCATGAGGATGGGTAAGATGGAAGTGTCGTAGCATGCCAGTCTTATGCCAGACTATATGACTTTAGTGTCAAACCGTATCAGTCCAGTTCCTGTCATTTCCTTCCCTGTACTACCACATGTTTTCCGCAAGGAATATGGTTTAGTAAGTTGCAAACCGCTTTCCTGGTACACACCAAAAGGAGAGGCCGGGATGATGGTTCCATGGCCCTGGATTAAAGCCAGTCATCCGGTCAGGGGGCATGGGTGTTTCTGGTTGGGACCGAGAGGGGGGCACCCCTTAGAGCGCGCGTATATATATTTGATCCCATGCTATTCGAGATTGTGATCTCCCCGTCTCAAAAGTTTTTCTTGGACGATGTCTAGGGTGAGTCCTGGCATCGAGAGGTAGGATGGGTGTGTACTGGATAGCTGTGTTTTCTTCCGAAAAACCGTAAAGTGAACTAGTCCTTCGTGACTACGGAAATCCGTTGGCTGTGGGAAAATTTTTGTACAAACTCTGCAGAGTCATACATTTCTTGAATCATCTATTCCATGTCCAAATTCGTATTATCTTGTCCTAATAGTATCAGTTTGATGACAGAGACTCCGGTGAATCCCATGAGTGCTACGTCCGGTTAAATGTTATTCCTGTGGGTGGACTAACCTGTTTATTATCATGAATTGAATATTTATTATGAGTATTATTTACTTGTGAATAAAGCCCTTTCTGTGATGTCGCCCCGACGTCCGACTGTGGCATTTCTTTTAAAGCCCTCTCTGTGATGTCGCCCCGACGTCCGACTGTGGCATTTCTTTTAAAGCCCTCTCTGTGATGTCGCCTCGATGTCCGACTGTGGCATTTCTTTTAAAGCCCTTTCTGTGATGTCGCCCCGACGTCCGACTGTGGCATTTCTTTTAAAGCCCTTTATGTGGTGTCGCTAAGACGCCCGACTGTGGCATGATTTTCTCCTTTATTTATTTGTTCACCTTTCGAGGCGTGCTTCAGACACCCGATCGGTTTCCATTTATATTTCTGTCGGGATTTCAGGTGGACTACCGCCGATTCCCTCTTTGCTTACCTTGCCTGCTAATACTTTAAATGTACATTGGTCAATTAATCATGACGCATTCATGCATGCATTTGTTATATCTTACGTCCGAACTGTCTTGCGAGTACTTTCAAAGTACTCACTGGCTTGTTGATTTGGCCAGATGCTGACGAAGCCGATCTAATGGATGAAGAGTTCGATAGCGAGTCCGACGCCTAGAGGAATCCCATTCAGTCTCGTGCGACCCTGGATTTGGTCACTGTATTATATCCGCTTCCGCAACCCGAATAAATTTATCGAGCCTCACCTCGATGCTCGATGAGATGCCAGTTTGAGAGTCATGTTATCACACTCCCCACTGTGTTATTCCACCATCACTTTATCCTCGAGTCAGTAGTATGCCACCACACCATTGTGTTATATCCGCCATTATGTATAATTATTGGCGCGCTTGTAATAATTTGTTGAGCAGCCCTAGCTCAACCCTGTAATATATCCTATGCTACTGGCTTATTGTATCAAGAATTTGTCTACCAGTGAGGAGGATTTCTCTCATACTGGACTCAAAAGATTGGTTTCTCAATAAATATTTTTATTGGAAAACCGGTCGTGACACCCCTGGTGTCCAGGTACACGCAAGATCCTATGACATGGCCGATGCCAAAACGTCAGCCTCCTCTCTGGTTATGATGAGACACCAGGGGATGTATAGCAACAAGAGACAGTAAAAAAGGTTTACGCAGGGTCTTAATCTGAAAAGAATCCTTGCAACGGGTCCCTACTGCACGTCTGCGCCTGTGTCTCCGTTGTGCTGTATCCTGGATGAGTGTAACATGCTGTTCATCTGTAAAAGAGAGGAACTTGGTTTGAAAAGAAATCGTGTCAAAAATGTATTTAAAACAGAGCATGAGTAAATGAAAAAAATGAAAAAAAATTGAGCTTTTATTGGCTCCTTGTTGCTCATACACACAACCCCTTATAAAGGGGTGTGTAGCTAGGGAGCCCCTAGTTTATTTATGCCGGACTCGTTCTAGCCGTGTTCGGGGTCTTGAACGACCTTTTAATGAGATGATGCCGCGTGGACCGGGCATTTTAAGTGTAAGAGACGCGTAGTGTGGTATTGCATTAAAGCGGACAAAAGCTTCACGTCCCAATAGTGCTTGATGGCTACTTTTGAATGGGGCGACATGAAAAATTAGCTTTTCGCATCGGGAGTTGTCGGGTGACCCGAACACAACTTCTAGTGGTAAGGAGCCCGTGCACTTGGCGTAAGGGCCTGGCATCACTCCTTTAAAGGAAGTGCGGCTATGTCGAATTTTAGTACGGTCTACGCCCAACTTGCGGATTGTGTCCGGATATAGCAGGTTTAAGTCGCTGCCGCCATCCATTAGGACTTGTGTAAATTGTATTCCGTCGATTATAGGATCCAATATCAGAGCAGTACATCCTGCGTTTCGGACGCTTCGGGAGTAGTCCAGTTTGTCAAAAGTAATTGGTTTTGACATCCGATCTTGGGGTTCCGCTGGGGTGGACCGTGCGGCATGTACCTCACTGAGTGCCGCGTGGTATCACATGAAGTGAGTTTACTGTTTTGACTTCTTGTGGGAAAGTCTTTTGTTTTCCCGTGCTCTGCTGGTGGGGTTTGTCGTCATCCTCGCTTGGCGCGTCGAGCCCCTTGTGTTCGCCCTTGAGTTGGCCGGACTGTTTGAAGACCCAACAATCTCGGTGGGTGTGGTTTGCAGGCCTCCCGGGTGTACTGTGGATTTGACATATCCGATCCAAAATTTTGTTTAGGTTGGATAGCTCGTCACTGTTGTCCTGAAGGGGCAGTGTTTTGATGTTCGGCCGCGAGCTTCTGAATCCGGCGTTGACCGCCGTGCTCTTTGGGATCTTTTCTTTATTTCGGCGCTGGTCCTTTCTGTGCCGTGATTTTCTGTTTCCATCTCTGATCTTGGATGTACTCGGGTCGCTAGTGCTGCATCTTGCTAGCCAGTTGTCTTCCCCCGCACAGAAGCGGGTCATGAGGCTTGTTAGCGCGGCCATTGTTCTCGGCTTCTCTTGGCCGAGGTGTCTGGCGAGCCATTCGTCTCGGACATTATGTTTAAAGGCTGCTAAGGCTTCGGCGTTTGGACAGTCGACTATTTGGTTCTTTTTAGTGAGGAACCTGTTCCAGAATTTGTGCGTTGATTCTCCGGGCTGTTGAGTTATGTGACTTAAATCGTCTGCATCCAGAGGGCGAACGTAAGTCCCCTGAAAATTTGCTCTAAACGCATCCTCGAGCTCTTCCCAACTTCTAATGGTATTTTCTAGGAGGCTTTTGAGCCAATGCCTGGCTGGCCCTTTGAGCTTGAGGGGTAGATATTTTATGGCGTGGAGATCATCTCCTCTAGCCATATGTATATGCAGGATGTAGTCCTCAATCCAGACTCCGGGGTCTGTTGTTCCGTCATATGCCTCTATGTTTACGGGCTTGAACCCCGCTGGAAATTCATGATCCAACACCTCATCGGTGAAACATAGTGGGTGTGCAGCGCCCCTGTATTTGGGTGTGCCGTTATCTGCGAACACTCGGCGTGTTATGTTACTTCCTGGGGCCCTCTTCTTCCGCCCATAAATGGACCTGACCGGGCCATCCGTTTTGCGAAGATATTTATGTGTGGCATGTGCTGGCTTGTGTGCGGCGCCGCTTGCCGCTCCTGGCCTGCCTTCTGGTCATCTATCCGGCCGGGCGGCCTCTTTGCTTTTTAATTGTGGGGGCTCTACGGCCTCCTCGTTGAATTTGGGCAGTAGCTTGCGCTTCGGGTAGCTCTTTGTTTGTTGTCTATTGCCATATTTGTCCGAGGTCTAGAGTACTTTGCTCCATCTCATTCTGAGTATGTCTTCCGCTGTTTTGAGCTTCCGCTTCTCCTTCTTCAAACTTCTTGCAGTGGCGACAAGCCTTTTTCGGAGGTTCTTATGCTCCGGTGGGGTGTCCGGTGTGAGATCGTCCGGACTGTTGTCTTTGCCGAGGATGAGTTGGTTATCCGATTCATCCTGTTCGGATGGCTTCTTGGTTGCATGTTCGTCGCCCACTGGTTTGCCCTGCTCTATGGCTGGGTCATTGTGAGTGCTGTCATTATCAAGGCGGGACTTGGGGCGGCGCTTGCGTCGCTGTTTTGGTTGTTTTTCAGGGGAATTATCCTTCGCCGCGTCCTGTTGTTCCTCGTTATCACTCCCTTTTGCGGTGTCCACCATGTATATATCATGAATTGAGGTGGCTTTCCAGTGCCCGGTAGGCGCTGGTTCTTGGTCGTCTTCAGCATCGTCGTCCATACCGTCGTTGTCTTCGGAGTCGTAGTCTGGTATGTCGGTTAGGTCGTCGACTGTGGCTACAAAGTGGGTGGTGGGAGGGCTTTGAATTTCTTCGTCGTCCGCATCCTAACCGTCCTGACCGTGGTCCGGCCAGGGCTCTCCTGATAAAGAGAGAGACTTTAGCAAATTTAGGATGTTGCCAAAGGGCGAGTGCTGAAAGATGTCCGCAGCGGTGAACTCCATGATCGGCGCCCAATCGGATTCGATTGGCAGGGGCGCAGGAGGTTCGGAGTCCGGCAAGGAGTCTGGCGCCTCGGAGTCACGAGCTTTGCAAGGGACAAGGTCAGTGTTTGGCTCCATCGCCATAGAGATCGCAGCCCCCGAGGCGGTGTCCAGCCACCTATCCTCGATCTGTGCGGTCAGCTCCGAACTATGGGTCGGAGCGGACTCGTGTGCGGCCTCCAGGGCACTATCCAGTAGCAGAGCTAAATCATGTCCACCGTGACAGTGCGGCGCGCTTGGTGGTGGCTCGAATCCGTCGAAGATCAAGTCTCCGCGGATGTCGGCCGTGAAGTTTAGGCTTCCAAACCTGACCTGACGGCCAGGGGCGTAGCTTT
Organism: Triticum aestivum; assembly: GCF_018294505.1. Classification (NCBI taxonomy): domain Eukaryota; kingdom Viridiplantae; phylum Streptophyta; class Magnoliopsida; order Poales; family Poaceae; genus Triticum; species Triticum aestivum. The sequence continues at coordinate 688,401,881 of NC_057801.1, forward strand.
TGATCTGCTCCAGATGGCCAAGCGAATTGGCCCGCAGTGCAAAGCCGCCGAACAAAGGAACATGACAGTGTCAGATTACAACAGTCAATTTACTCTATTGTCCCGCTACGCCAATGAAGAGCGTATGACTGAAATCAAGAAGATGGAGAAATTCCTTGACGGTCTGGCGCCCGCGCTTAAATGCCAACTGGTCGTGCACACTTTTCCTGATTTTAAAACACTGGTGGACAAAGCCATTACTCTGGAAAATGAGAGACGCAGTCTGGAAGATATCCGCAAGCGAAAAAGGGACCAGACTAACCATGCTCACAATCACCGAAGCAGGACAGATTTTCAAAAGGGTGGGACACACAAATCCTCATCCAATGTCTCACGCCCAATCAAGAATTTTCATGCAAGGGACAAGGAATTCACCTATCGCCCCGGCGTTACTTGTTACGCTTGTGGAGAAGAAGGGCACTATGCCAAACAGTGCCCCAAGCCAAGGAACTCAACCCCAAAGCCGAACAACGGCGGCAATAATTCAGCGCCCAAGCGAAACAATTTCAATCCCAACAATAACCACAGGAAGGGTCATCTGAACCACATAACCAAAGAGGAGGCACAAAATGCTCCGGATATCGTACTCGGTACGTTTCCTGTCAACACAATACCTGCAATGGTTTTGTTTGATCCTGGAGCTTCTCACTCTTTCATTTCGAAAAGTTTTGCTTTGAAAAATAATTTTTCGATGCTTCCTTTGGAGAAATCCATAATCATCAAGTCCCCTGGGATTCAGCAAGTTACTCAGAATTACGGTCAGAATGTGGTCATTGAGTTCGAAAGTTTGGAGTTTCACGCAAATCTTATTGAATTGGAAAATAAAGGACTGGATGTCATCCTAGGGATGCATTGGCTAACCACCAACAAGGGGTTTATCGACTATTTTAACAGGACCGTAATTTTCACACACCACCAAGGGAAGACAATAAGAGTATCAGCCAAGGAAGGAAAAATACCCCGGCAACCGAGATTAAATAAGGTGGACGTTTCTGAGCTAAACAAGGTTCCAGTAGTGTGTGAATTTCCAGATGTATTCCCTGAAGAGCTACCAGGCATGCCACCAGACCGAGAGATAGAATTCAGCATTGAGCTCGCACCAGGAACCACCCCCATATACAAGAAACTATACCGAATGGCACCATCCGAATTAGTTGAGTTGAAGAAACAAATAAAGGAATTTCTAGACAAAGGATACATTCGAGCCAGCTCCTCACCTTGGGGATCACCAATTTTATTTGCCAAAAAGAAGGATGGAACACTGAGATTGTGTATTGACTATCGAGCACTTAACATGGTCACAGTCAAGAACAAATACCCGATGCCTAGGATAAACGATTTGTTTGATCAACTCGCTCAGGCCAAGGTATTCTCAAAAATTGACTTAAGGTCAGGATACCATCAATTGAAGGTACGAATGGAAGATATCCCCAAAACAGCCTTCACCTCCAGATATGGACTGTACGAGTTCACAGTGATGCCATTTGGATTAACTAACGCCCCCGCATATTTTGTTCACCTCATGAACAAAGTATTTATGAAGTTTATGGACAAGTTTGTCGTGGTATTCATCGACGATATTCTGGTATACTCCAAGACACTAGAAGAGCATGCAGAACATCTCAGGATTGTGCTAGGAGAGCTCAGAAAACACCAATTGTATGCCAAGTTTAGCACGTGCGAATTTTGGCTAAGACAAGTAGGCTTTCTAGGCCACGTACTAACCCAAGACGGTATCGCAGTGGACCCAGAGAAAGTCAAGGCCATACTTGGCTGGAAGTCACCAGCCAGTGTAACAGACATACGGAGTTTCTTGGGAATGGCAGGATATTACCGCAGATTTATTGAAGGATTCTCCACCATAGCCAAGCCTATGACACAGTTGCTCAAGAAAGATAAGAAGTTTGAATTGACAGAAGCCTGCGAGAAAAGTCTCCAAGAGCTAAAGCGGAAGTTAACGACAGCACCGGTATTAATTGTACCCGACATACACAAGAATTTTGAAGTATATTGTGACGCGTCCAGAAAGGGTCTCGGATGCGTGTTGATGCAGGAAGGCAAGGTTGTCGCCTACGCTTCAAGGCAACTTCGCAAGCATGAGGAAAATTATCCCACTCATGACTTAGAAATGGCAGCAGTTATTCATGCACTCAAGGAATGGAGGCATTTCTTACTTGGGAATCGATGTGAAATATATACGGATCACAAAAGTCTCAAATATATTTTCACACAGCCAGAACTAAACTTACGGCAACGGCGCTGGTTGGAATTGGTAAAGGATTATGATGTTGGTATACATTACCATCCAGGAAAAGCAAATGTAGTGGCCGATGCTCTTAGTCGGAACCCCAGCTCCGACGAAAACAATCTGCACAGCTTGAGGCCCGAATTCCAACAAGAATTTGCCAAGCTCAACTTGATAATGGTAGCAGAAGGCACCATATCAAACTTGGAAATACAACCCGACCTTGTGGGGAAAATTAAAGGAGCTCAGCCCGGTCACACCAGCATCGAAGGCACCAAAAGAAAGTTGAGTATGGGCAAGGCCTCGGAATTTTTCATAGACAATGAAGGAATATTATGGTACGGAGAAAGGCTCTGCGTGCCAAACATAGAAGACCTTAAACAGCAAATTTTAGCTGAAGCCCACACCGCCCCATACTCGATCCACCCTGGAGGAACCAAAATGTATAAAGATATTCAAGAAAGATTTTGGTGGCACGGTATGAAGAGGGACATAGCCACCTTCATTGCATGTTGCGACTCATGTCAACGCATAAAAGCTGAGCATCAGAGACCAGCCGGACTACTGCAACCGAACAAAATACCTGAGTGGAAATGGGATGAAATAGGGATGGATTTCATTGTCGGACTACCTCGGTCACGACACGGGAATGATGCCATATGGGTCATCATTGACAGGTTAACCAAAGTGGCACACTTTATTCCAATAAAGACGACCCACACCACTCAGAGGCTTGCCAGGATTTATCTTTCCCACATAGTTTGTCTTCACGGTGTCCCGAAGACTATAATATCCGACAGAGGCACTCAGTTCGTCTCAAGATTTTGGGAGCATTTACAACAGGCTCTGGGAACCCAACTAGCCTTCAGTACCGCATACCACCCACAGACTGATGGACAAACACAACGCGTAAACCAGGTTTTAGAAGACATGCTGAGAGCATGTGTCCTCACATATGGAACCAGTTGGGAAGAAAGCCTGCCATACGCCGAGTTCGCGTACAACAATAGCTACCAGGCCAGCCTACAAATGGCACCATTTGAGGCTTTATACGGACGAAGATGTCGTACCCCGTTAAATTGGTCAGAGACTGGAGACAGCCACATCTTCGGACCAGACATGCTCAGAGAAGCCGAGGAAAAGGTCAAGCTAATCAGAGACCGACTTAAGACCGCTCAAAGTCGACAGAAGAGTTATTATGATCAGAAACATCGTAGGGTCAGCTTCGAACCCGGTGAGTTCGTATACCTGAGAGTATCCCCTATGAGAGGATTGCAACGATTCAAGATTAAAAGGAAGCTAGCACCAAGATTGATCGGACCTTTCTTTATAAGGGCACGAAGAGGCACGGTAGCCTACCAGCTAGACTTACCCGAGGAATTATCCGATGTCCACGACGTGTTCCATGTCTCACAATTGAGGAAGTGCGTAAGCAACCCAGAGAAAGAAGTATCCCATGAAAACATTGACGTGCAGCCAGACCTCACTTATCGGGAACGTCCCGTAAGAATATTAGAGGAGTCTGAAAGGAGGACCCGACAGAAGACCATCAAGTTTTTCAAAGTCCAGTGGAGCAATCACACCGACAGTGAAGCAACTTGGGAAAGAGAGGATTTTCTTCGGACAGAGCATCCACACTTATTTAAGGATCAGCTGAAATCTCGGGGACGAGATTTTTCCTAAGGGGGTAGGTGTTGTGACACTCCAAAATTTTAATTTGGTTTTCATCAAAAACTTTGTTGGATTTTAAAAGAGGGCATTTAAAATTTCTTTTCCGGAAATCCTTCCTCTTAAAAACTTCCTTTCCTTTGGCAAGGATTTTCTTTCCCCTTTCAAATTTGGTGTTGAATTTTTGGAAGCTTTTCCTTTTGGTTGTTACCCTCTCAAACTTATTTATTTTCATTTAAAAAAAAGAAACCCTAGGAGTTTTGGGACTTCTTTCTTTTTGAAACCACCCATGGTTTTACCATGTCTCCTATAGTAAATCTTCTCAAAACCCCTCCCTCCACCTTTGAGCAATTTAAATCCTCTGTCTCAACAAGTCCAAACAAGTTTTGGATTTTATTTCAATTATTTTATCTCCCAAAACATTTCTGCCAATTATTTTGAGCCTAAGTGATTTTCAAAGCAAGTACCACTTTGCCTTTGAGTTTTTATCCCAAACCAACTTCCCTGGATTGTCTTTAGTACCCACAACCTAGAACCATCTTGACCCACTCTTCTTCTTTTCAAATATTTCAAATTTCACTCCCTGCAAGTTTGGACCAGATTTGACCAATTTGATGAAATTCATATCTACACTCCTCCAAAAATTCCACCAAAAATCATGCAGCCTACTAGAGCAATGAGAAGCCACTCCACCAAATTTCAGCTCAAGGAAAAATCCCTAGATGCCAAAAGCATTCTGTCGAACACCTGAGCTGCACTGATCTTTGCATTTTCAGTAAAGTTCAGTAAAATTCAGTTTTACAGTGTCGTTTTCTTCAGAGTTCAGTCACAAGCTCACAGTGCGCTTGGCTCGATGCTCGCAGCCCCTCCCTCTTGTCCGGAGCTTCACACGCATGCGTGGAGCCTTCCTGGCGTCGATGGCGCGCTGGCCCGCCCTCGCCGGCGTCTTCTGCGGCGTCGGGACCTCCCGTGGCGGCCGACAGAAGGCACACCACGGCAGAACGCCGTTCAACGCCGCCCAAAGCCCCCTGGCTCTCTGCGTGGCCTCATGCATGCCAGCGCACGCCTGTGGCACCATCACCGTGGCCCGGCAAGCACGGAACGTGCTCCCTGCCGCCGACGGGCCGCGCCACCCCCGTTTCGTCGAGCTCGACCCAAACACCCAAACCCCGGCCAGTTTAGCACCTAAACGGACCCATTGAACCCCCACGATGGCGCTCGACCCCTAATCCTCCCCGACCAATGCCCTACGCCGCCGTAAGCTTTGCCGGAGAACCCCGTTCTCGGCCACCGCCTCGAATCGCCTATAAAAAGGAACCCGAGCTCGCCCTCAAGCACGCACCTTCACTGCACCTCCCTAGGACCCTGCCAAGCCACCAGGAGGACCTCGAGGAGGTCTCCTTCCCCAACTCCGGTCGCCTTGCTCCGCCTCGGCCTCCAGCTTGATTCACTCCGATGAGGCCATCTCCGGCGCCCAAACCTCGTCCGTAGCCCTCTCTCACACCCAGTACTCTAACCCCCTCATCAATTTGGCCTTTGCAGTCCTCTCCGACGAGCTCCATCCACGCTCGAACCACCGTCCGCCGGAGTTGAGACCGCCGTCGACGTGGTGCTCCCCGGCGACCAACACCACCACCCACCGTTGCGGAAGGACACGGTGAGCACGTTGGTAACCTTCGATCCCCTTACCTCGCCGTGGATCGCCGCCGGCGACCACCGCAGCCCTCGGGCGCCGACGAGCCTCGTCCCTCCCATTTGAAAGTTTAAACATGACAAGTGGGACCCGCTGTCAGCCTCTCTGTCCTTTCTAAACGAAGCATTTTCTGAAAACGCCTTCTGCCAAATGCACTTTCCCTTTGGGCTGGCGTAGTTTCTGCCGAAGCGTTTTCTGTTTTTATAAGCTAGCCCCTGGAAACTTTCTGTTTCATTACAGATGAGTCCCTGGACAAAAACCCTTATAACTTTTGAACAGAAAGGAATTTTTGAGTAATTCTTTTTCTGTCCTCTTCAGAATTTTGTCTAGTTTTTTATCAGATTTATTTGAAAAATATTTGGAATACTTTTTGTGCACCCCTTGGTATTTACGATAGCGCATATATTTTCTTTATACCGTAGATACCGAAGGAGGTGACGGAGCCGCGAACTTCACCGAGCTAGGCTCCGACTACTCTGAACCAGGAAAGCATGTTTGAACTTTTGATATGATGAGTGTCTTGGCATGTTTTGCATTTAGTTAGTTCCATGGCATGTTGATGAGCATACCGATGAACGTTATTTTATGCAATGTTGAGGTAAGTGAGTTCGATGATCCATAAGTGGATGGATGTGAGTATGAATGGCCATGTGTTGGCATGAGGATGGGTAAGATGGAAGTGTCGTAGCATGCCAGTCTTATGCCAGACTATATGACTTTAGTGTCAAACCGTATCGGTCCAGTTCCTCTCATTTCCTTCCCTGTACTACCACATGTTTTCCGCAAGGAATATGGTTTAGTAAGTTGCAAACCGCTTTCCTGGTACACACCAAAAGGAGAGGCCGGGATGATGGTTCCATGGCCCTGGATTAAAGCCAGTCATCCGGTCAGGGGGCATGGGTGTTTCCGGTTGGGACCGAGAGGGGGGCACCCCTTAGAGCGCGCGTATATAAATTTGATCCCATGCTATTCGAGATTGTGATCTCCCCGTCTCAAAAGTTTTTCTTGGACGATGTCTAGGGTGAGTCCTGGCATCGAGAGGTAGGATGGGTGTGTACTGGATAGCTGTGTTTTCTTCCGAAAAACCGTAAACGGAACTAGTCCTTCGTGACTACGGAAATCCGTTGGCTGTGGGAAAATTTTTGTACAAACTCTGCAGAGTCATACATTTCTTGAATCATCTATTCCATGTCCAAATTCGTATTATCTTGTCCTAATAGTATCAGTTTGATGACAGAGACTCCGGTGAATCCCATGAGTGCTATGTCCGGTTAAATGTTATTCCTGTGGGTGGACTAACCTGTTTATTATCATGAATTGAATATTTATTATGAGTATTATTTACTTGTGAATAAAGCCCTTTCTGTGATGTCGCCCCGACGTCCGACTGTGGCATTTCTTTTAAAGCCCTCTCTGTGATGTCGCCCCGATGTCCGACTGTGGCATTTCTTTTAAAGCCCTCTCTGTGATGTCGCCCCGACGTCCGACTGTGGCATTTCTTTTAAAGCCCTTTCTGTGATGTCGCCCCGACGTCCGACTGTGGCATTTCTTTTAAAGACCTTTATGTGGTGTCGCTAAGACGCCCGACTGTGGCATGATTTTCTCCTTTATTTATTTGTTCACCTTTCGAGGCATCGCTTTAGACACCCGATCGGTTTCCATTTATATTTCTGTCGGGATTTCAGGTGGACTACCGCCGATTCCCTCTTTGCTTACCTTGTCTGCTAATACTTTAAATGTACATTGGTGAATTAATCATGACGCATTCATGCATGCATTTGTTATATCTTACGTCCGAACTGTCTTGCGAGTACTTTCAAAGTACTCACTGGCTTGTTGATTTGGCCAGATGCTGACGAAGGCGATCTCATGGATGAAGAGTTCGATAGCGAGTCCGACGCCTAGAGGAATCCCAGTCAGTCTCGTGCAACCCTGGATTTGGTCACTGTATTATATCCGCTTCCGCAACCCGAATAAATTTATCGAGCCTCACCTCGACGCTCGATGAGATGCCAGTTTGAGAGTCGTGTTATCACACTCCCCACTGTGTTATTCCACCATCACTTTATCCTCGAGTCAGTAGTATGCCACCAAACCATTGTGTTATATCCGCCATTATGTATAATTATTGGCGTGCTTGTAATAATTTGTTGAGCAGCCCTAGCTCAACCCTGTAATATATCCTATGCTACTGGCTTATTGTATCAAGAATTTGTCTACCAGTGAGGAGGATTTATCTCATACTGGACTCAAAAGATTGGTTTCTCAATAAATATTTTTATTGGAAAACTGGTCGTGACACCCCTGGTGTCCAGGTACACGCAAGATCCTATGACACGGCCGATGCCAAAACGTCAGCCTCCTCTCTGGTTATGATGAGACACCAGGGGATGTATAGCAACAAGAGACAGTAAAAAAGGTTTACGCAGGGACTTAATCTGAAAAGAATCCTTGCAACAGGTCCCTACTGCACGTCTGCGCCTGTGTCTCCGTTGTGCTGTATCCTGGATGAGTATAACACGCTGTTCATCTGTAAAAGAGAGGAACTTGGTTTGAAAAGAAATCGTGTCAAAAATGTATTTAAAACAGAGCATGAGTAAATGAAAAAAATGAAAAAAAATTGAGCTTTTATTGGCTCCTTGTTGCTCATACACACAACCCCTTATAAAGGGGTGTGTAGCTAGGGAGCCCCTAGTTTATTTATGCCGGACTCGTTCTAGCCGTGTCCGGGGTCTTGAACGACCTTTTAATGAGATGATGCCGCGTGGACCGGGCATTTTAAGTGTAAGAGACGCGTAGTGTGGTATTGCATTAAAGCGGACAAAAGCTTCACGTCCCAATAGTGCTTGATGGCTACTTTTGAATGGGGCGACATGAAAAATTAGCTTTTCGCATCGGGAGTTGTCGGGTGACCCGAACACAACTTCTAGTGGTAAGGAGCCCGTGCACTTGGCGTAAGGGCCTGGCGTCACTCCTTTAAAGGAAGTGCGGCTATGTCGAATTTTAGTACGGTCTACTCCCAACTTGCGGATTGTGTCCGGATATAGCAGGTTTAAGTCGCTGCTGCCATCCATTAGGACTTGTGTAAATTGTAGTCCGTCGATTATAGGATCCAATATCAGAGCAGTACATCCTGCGTTTCGGACGCTTCTGGAGTAGTCCAGTTTGTCAAAAGTAATTGGTTTTGACATCCGATCTTGGGGTTCCGCTGGGGTGGACCGTGCGGCATGTACCTCACTGAGTGCCGCGTGGTATCACATGAAGTGAGTTTACTGTTTTGACTTCTTGTGGGAAAGTCTTTTGTTTTCCCGCGCTCTGCTGGTGGGGTTTGTCGTCATCCTCGCTTGGCGCGTCGAGCCCCTTGTGTTCGGCGTTGAGTTGGCCGGACTGTTTGAAGACCCAACAATCTCGGTGGGTGTGGTTTGCAGGCCTCCCGGGTGTACTGTGGATTTGACATATCCGATCCAAAATTTTGTTTAGGTTGGATAGCTCGTCACTGTTGTCCTGAAGGGGCAGTGTTTTGATGTTCGGCCGCGAGCTTCTAAATCCGGCGTTGACCGCCGTGCTCTTTGGGATCTTTTCTTTATTTCGGCGCTGGTCCTTTCTGTGCCGTGATTTTCTGTTTCCATCTCTGATCTCGGATGTACTCGGGTCGCTAGTGCTGCATCTTGCTAGCCAGCTGTCTTCCCCCGCACAGAAGCGGGTCATGAGGCTTGTTAGCGCGGCCATTGTTCTCGGCTTCTCTTGGCCGAGGTGTCTGGCGAGCCATTCGTCTCGGACATTATGTTTAAAGGCTGCTAAGGCTTCGGCGTCTGGACAGTCGACTATTTGGTTCTTTTTAGTGAGGAACCTATTCCAGAATTTGTGCGCTGATTCTCCGGGCTGTTGAGTTATGTGACTTAAATTGTCTGCATCCAGAGGGCGAACGTAAGTCCCCTGAAAATTTTCTCTAAACACATCCTCGAGCTCTTCCCAGCTTCCAATGGTATTTTCTGGGAGGCTTTTGAGCCAATGCCTGGCTGGCCCTTTGAGCTTGAGGGGTAGATATTTTATGGAGTGGAGATCATCTCCTCTAGCCAGATGTATATGCAGAATGTAGTCCTCAATCCAGACTCCGGGGTCTGTTGTTCCGTCATATGCCTCTATGTTTACGGGCTTGAACCCCGCTGGAAATTCATGATCCAACACCTCATCGGTGAAACATAGTGGGTGTGCAGCGCCCCTGTATTTGGGTGTGCCGTTATCTGCGAACACTCAACGTGTTATGTTACTTCCTGGGGCCCTCTTCTTCGGCCCATAAATGGACCTGACCGGGCCATCCGTTTTGCGAAGATATTTATGTGTGTCATGTGCTGGCTTGTGTGCGGCGCCGCTTGCCGCTCCTGGCCTGCCTTCTGGTCATCTATCCGGCCGGGCAGCCTCTTTGCTTTTTAATTGTGGGGGCTCTACGGCCTCCTCATTCAATTTGGGCAGCAGCTTGCGCTTCGGGTAGCTCTTTGTTTGTTGTCTATTGCCATATTTGTCCGCGGTCTAGAGTACTTTGCTCCATCTCATTCTAAGTATGTCTTCCGCTGTTTTGAGCTTCCGCTTCTCCTTCTTCAAACTTCTTGTAGTGGTGACAAGCCTTTTTCGGAGGTTCTTATGCTCCGGTGGGGTGTCCGGTGTGAGATCGTCCGGACTGTTGTCTTTGCCGAGGATGAGTTGGTTATCCGATTCATCCTGTTCGGATGGCTGCTTGGTTGCATGTTCGTCGCCCACTGGTTTGCCCTGCTCTATGGCTGGGTCATTGTGAGTGCTGTCATTATCGAGGCGGGACTTGGGGCGGCGATTGCGTCGCTGTTTTGGTTGTTTTTCGGGGGAATTATCCTTCGCCGCGTCCCGTTGTTCCTTGTTATCGCTCCCTTTTGGGGTGTCCACCATGTATATATCATGAATTGAGGTGGCTTTCCAGTGCCCGGTAGGTGCTGGTTCTTGATCGTCTTCAACATCGTCATCCATACCGTCGATGTCTTCGGAGTCGTTCTGGTATGTCGGTTAGGTCGTCGACTGTGGCTACAAAGTGGGTGGTGGGAGGGCTTTGAATTTCTTCGTCGTCCACATCCTAACCGTCCTGACCGTGGTCCGGCCAGGGCTCTCCTGATAAAGAGAGAGACTTTAGCAAATTTAGGATGTCGCCAAAGGGCGAGTGCTGAAAGATGTCCATAGCGGTGAACTCCATGATCGGCGCCCAATCGGATTCGATTGGCAGGGGCGCAGGAGGTCCGGAGTCCGGCAAGGAGTCCGACGCCTCGGAGTCACGAGCTTTGCAAGGGACAAGGTCAGTGTTTGGCTCCATCGCCATAGAGATTGCAGCCCCCGAGGCGGTGTCCAGCCACCTATCCTCGATCTGTGCGGTCGGCTCCGAACTATGGGTCGGAGCGGACTCGTGTGCAGCCTCCAGGGCACTATCCGGTAGCAGAGCTAAATCATGTCCACCGTGACAGTGCGGCGCGCTTGGTGGTGGCTCGAATCCGTCGAAGATCAAGTCTCCGGGATGTCGGCCGTGAAGTTTAGGCTTCCAAACCTGACCTGACGGCCAGGGGCGTAGCTTTTGATCTGCTCTAGATGGCCAATCGAATTGGCCCGTAGTGCAAAGCCGCCGAACACGAAGATCTGTTCGGGGAGAAAAGTCTCACCCTGGACTGCGTTGTTATTGATTGAAGAAGCCATCAAGCCTATCGGTGACGACACAGAGGAACTCTCAATGAAAGCACCAATGTCGGTGTCAAAACCGGCGGATCTCGGGTAGGGGGTCCCGAACTGTGCGTCTAGGCGGATGGTAACAGGAGACAAGGGACACGATGTTTTACCCAGGTTCGGGCATTCTTGATGGAGGTAAAACCCTACGTCCTGCTTCATTAATATTGATGATATGGGTAGTACAAGAGTGGATCTACCACGAGATCAAGGAGGCTAAACCCTAGAAGCTAGCCTATGGTATGATTGTTGTAATGGTTGTTATCCTACAGACTAAAACCCTCCGGTTTATATAGACACCGGAGAGGGCTAGGGTTACACAGAGTCGGTTACAATGGTAGGAGATCTACATATCCGTATCGCCAAGCTTGCCTTCCATGCCAAGGAAAGTCCCATCCGGACACGGGACGAAGTCTTCAATCTTGTATCTTCATAGTCTTGGAGTCCGGCCGATGATGATAGTCCGGCTATCCGGACACCCCCTAGTCCAGGACTCCCTCAAAGACCTAGGGCATTTGAGGAAGCCCATCGTAGGAATATACAAGCCAAGTTCTATAATGAAAAATTCCCACTAGTATATGAAAGTGATAACACATGAGACTCACTACATGAAAAGCATGGTGCTACTTTGAAGCACAATATATGAGACTCACTACATGAAGAACGAGGTGCTACTTTGAAGCACAAGTGTGGAAATAGAGATAGTAGCATTGCCCTTTCCTTTTCTTTTTTTTGGGCCTTTCTTTTTTTGGCCTTTCTTTTTTTTATGTGGGCAATGCTCTAATAATGATGATCATCACACTTCTATTAATTACAACATGAGGATTACAACTCGAAACTAGAACAAGATATGACTCTATATGAATGCCTCCGGCGGTGTACCAGGATGGTGCAATGAATCAAGAGTGACATGTATAAAAATAATGCTTGGTGGCTTTGCCACAAACACGATGTCAACTACAAGATCATGCAATGGCAATATGTCAAAAGTAATGCATGTCATGATGATGATGGTGGAAGTTGCATGGCAATATATCTCGGAATGGCTATGGAAATGCAATAATTGGTAGGTATGGTGGCTGTTTTGAGGAAGATATAAGGAGGTTTATGTGTGATAGAGCGTATCGTATGACGGGGTTTGGATGCACCGGCGAAGTTTGCGCCGACTCTCAATGTGAGAAAGGGCAATGCACGGTACCGAAGAGGCTAGCAATGGCAGAAAGGTGAGAGTGCATATAATCCATGGACTCAACATTAGTCAAAATAACTCATATACTTATTGCAAAAATTTAGAATTCATCAAAAATCAAGTACTACGCGCATGCTCCTAGGGGGATAGATTGGTAGGAAAATACCATCGCTCGTCCCCAACCGCCACTCATAAGGATGCACAAGCCAGGTACACTTCATGTTTCAAATTTGTTACATAACTTTAACCATACGTGAATGCTACGGGATTTGCAAACTTCAACACAAGTATTTCTCAAATTCATAATCACCCAACTAGCACGACTATGATATTATCACCTCCATATCTCAAAACAATTATCAAGCATCAAACTTATCTTAGTATTCAATTGACTCAAAAGAAAGTTTCACATATCTTGAACACCAAGTATATTAATATTAAGAAAATTACCATGGTATTAATGAATCTCAAAATAATCTAATTGAAGCATGAGAGATCAAGTTTCTTTAAAACAAATCCACCACCGTGCTCTAAAAGATCTAAGTGAAGTACTAGAGCAAAAATTATCACGCTCAAAAGATATAAGTGAAGCACTATGAATATTCTATCAAATTCCAAATCATGTATGGTTCTCTCAAAAAGGTGTGTACAGCAAGGATGATTGTGGTAAACTAACAATAAAAGACAAAAATAATACAAGACGCTCCAAGCAAAACACATATCATGTTGGTGAATAAAAATATAGCTCCAAGTAAATTACCGATGGAAGTGGACGAAAAAGAGGGGATGCCTTCCGGGGCATCCCCAAGCTTTGACTTTTTGGTGTCCTTGGATTATCTTGGGGGTGCCATGGGAATCCCCAAGCTTAGGCTCTTGCCACTCATTGTTCCATAATCCATCAAAAGAATTCACCCAAAACTTGAAAACTTCACAACACAAAACTCAACAGAAATCTCGTGAGCTCCGTCAGAGAAAGAAAACAAAAGACTACTTCAAGGTACTGTAATGAACTCATTATTTATTTTAATTGGTGTTAAACCTACTGTATTCCAACTTCTCTATGGTTTATAAACTATTTACTAGCCATAGATTCATCAAAATAAGCAAACAACATACGCAAAACAGAATCTGTCAAAAACAGAACAGTCTGTAGTAATCTGTAACTAACACAAACTTCTGGAACTCTAAAAATTCCAACCAAAATAGGACGTACTGTAAAATTTGTTTATTGATCATCAGCAAAAAGAATCAATGCAAAATCACGTTCCTGTGATTTATTGAATTTTTTCTCGTGAGTGCAAAGTTTCTGTTTTTCAGAAGAATCAAATCAACTATCATCATAGCTTATCCTATGGGCTCTACTTGGCACAAACACTAATTAAAACATAAAACCACATCCAAACATAAGGTAGATGGATTATTTATTGCTAACTAGCAAGGATAAATATTGGGTTGCCTCCCAACAAGCGCTTTTCTTTAAAGCCTTTTTAGCTAGGCATTGAGATTTTAATGATGCTCACAAGAAAGACAAGAATTGAAGCGCAAAGAGAGCCTAATGAAAAACGTGACAAACACATCTAAGTCTAACATACTTCCTATGCATAGGCATATTATAAGCAAACAAATTTTCAAGGCAAACAAAAACTAGCATATGCAAGGAAGAACAAAGAGATGATAGCAATCTCAACATGAAGAGAGGTAATTTAGTAACATGAAAATTTCTACAACCATATTTTCCTCTCTCATAATAATTACATGTAGGATCATAAGCAAATTGAACAAAATAGCTATCACATAACATATTATCAACACGATCCACATGCATGTAAAGTTGACACTCTTCCAAAATAGTGGGATTAACATTAACTAAAGTCATGACCTCTCCAAACCCACTTTTATCAAAAATACCATAAGATCGAACATTCTCCAAATATGTGGGATCTAAAGTTGACACTCTTCCAAACCCAATTTCAATATTATTGCAAACAATATTATCAATCTCATATTCATCATGGGGATTAAATAAATTTTCAAAATCATAAGAAAAATCACCCCAATCATGATCATTGCAACAAGTAGTAGACATAGCAAAACTAGCATCCCCAAGCTTAGGGTTTTGCATCTTATTAGCACAATTGACATAAAAAGAATTTATAATAAAATCATTGCAATTATGCTTTTTATTCAAAGATCTATCGTGAGTCACTTCACGGATTTTAGGCAAAACCTTATAAAGATAATCTAGTGCATCCAAATCACTAGGAATTGGTTCATCATAATTGGATCTCTTAAAAAGATTAGCAAGCGGACCAGGATCCATAGATATTGGCTTCTTTGTTTAGGAATAAATAAGCATCTAATCCAACACATGAGCAAACAAAAGGCAAAGGGAAAAGGAGGAGGAGATTGGGAAAGAGAAGGCGAATAAAACGGCAAGGGTGAAGTGGGGGAGAGGAAAACGGGAGGCAAATGGCAAATAATGTAATGCGAGAGATAGGGATGGTGATGGGTACTTGGTATGTTGACTTTTGCATAGGCCTCCCCGGGAACGGCGCCAAAAATTCTTCTTGCTACCTCTTGAGCACTGCGTTGGATTTCCCCGAAGAGGAGAGGATGATGCAGTAAAGTAGCATAAGTATTTCCCTCAGTTTTTGAGAACCAAGGTATCAATCCAGTAGGAGACCACGCACAAGTCCCTCGTACCTACACAAAACGGTAGCAACTCGCAACCAACGCTTAGGGGTTGTCAATCCCTTCACTGTCACTTACGAGAGTGAGATCTGATAGAGATAATATTTTTGGTATTTCTGATAGATAGATGCAAAGTAAAAATTAAAGGCAAAGTAAAAACAAAGCAAGTAAATAAAGTGATATAGATTGATATGATGAGAATAGACCTGGGGGCCATAGGTTTCACTAGTGGCTTCTCTCGAGAGCATAAGTATTCTATGGTGGGTGAACAAATTACTGTTGAGCAATTGACAGAATTGAGCATAGTTATGAGTATATCTAGGCAATGATCATGTATATAGGCATCACATCCAAAACAAGTAGATCGAAACGATTCTGCATCTACTACTATTACTCCACTCATCGACCGCTATCCAACATGCATCTAGAGTATTAAGTAAAAACGGAGTAACGCCATAAGCAAGATGACATGATGTAGAGTGATAAATTCATGCAATATGATAAAAAAACCATCTTGTTATCCTCGATGGCAACAATACAATACATGCCTTGCAACCTTTTCTGTCACTGAGTAAGGACACCGCAAGATTGAACCCAAAGCTAAGCACTTCTCCAATTGCAAGAACTACCAATCTAGTTGGCCAAACCAAATAAGATAATTCGAAGAGACTTGCAAAGATAACTCAATTATACATAAAAGAATTCAGAGAAGAATCAAATATTTTCCATAGATAATACTGGATCATAAACCCACAATTCATCGGTCTCAACAAACACACGTCAAAAAGAAGATTACATCAAATAGATCTCCACGAGAGAGGGGGAGAACATTGTATTGAGATCCAAAAAGAGAGATGAAGCCATTTAGCTACTAGCTATGGACCCGAAGGTCTGAAGTAAACTACTCACACTTCATCGGAGGGCTATGGTGATGATGTAGAAGCCCTCCATGGTGGATGCCCCCTCCGGAGGAGCTCCGGAACAGGCCCCAAGATGGGATCTCGTGGATACAGAAAGTTGCGGTGGTGAAATTAGGTTTTTGGCTCCCCTTCTGATTGTTCGGGGATACATAGGTATATATAGGAGGAAGGAGTACGCCGGTGAAGCTCCGAGGGGCCCACGAGGTAGGGGGCGCGCCCAGGGGGGTGCCCTCCACCCTCGTGACCGCCTCTGGCGCTTCTTGGAGTTGGGTCCAAGTCTCCTGGGTCACGTTCGGTTGGAAAATCATGATCCCAAAGGTTTCATTCCGTTTGGACTCCGTTTGATATTCTGTTTCTTCGAAATACTGAAAAAGGCAAAAAACAGCAATTCTGGGCTGGGCCTCCGGTTAATAGGTTAGTCCCAAAAATAATATAAAAGTGGAAAATAAAGCCCAATATAATCCAAAACAGTAGATAAAGTAGCATGGAGCAATAAAAAATTATAGATACATTGGAGACGTATCAAGTACTTTTATGTTGGTTGGATGAATCTGAGATTGTGTGATGCATATCGTATAATCATGCCCACGGATACTTGAGGTGACAATGGAGTATCTAGGTGACATTAGGGTTTTGGTTGATTTGTGTCTTAAGGTGTTATTCTAGTATGAACTCTTTTATAGATCGATCCGAAAGAATAGCTTGGTGGTGGTTTTGTACTCGACCATAATCTCTATGTTTGTTCTCCGCTATTAGTGTCTTTGGAGTGACTCTTTGTTGCATGTTGAGGGCTTGTCATATGTTCTATCTATGTTATTATTGTTGAGAGAACTTGCACTAGTGAAAGTATGAACCCTAGGCCTTGTTTCCTACCATTGGAATACCGTTTACGCTCACTTTTATCGCTTGTTACCTTGCTGTTTTTATAATTTCAGATTACAAAAACCTATATCTACTATCTATTTCGCACTTGTATCTTCATCTCTTCGCCGAACTAGTGCACCTATACAATTTACCATTGTATTGGGTGTGTTGGGGACACAAGAGACTCTTTGTTATTTGGTTGCAGGGTTGCTTGATAGAGACCTTCTTCATCCTATGCCTCCTACGGATTGATAAACCTTAGGTCATCCACTTGAGGGAAATTTGCTACTGTCCTACAAACCTGTGCACTTGCAGGCCCAACAACGTCTACAACAAGAAGGTTGTGTAGTAGACATCATGGCCAACACTTACTAAGGTAAAGGTGCACAAGAAAAACCAGCTACAATGGAGCTAGTAAAATGGTAGTTGCTGTAGAAACTACCATTTTTGTCCAGAAGTGAAAATATTTCCTATAGCCAAAATATTCCAAAAAGTGATGAAATATTTTTGCTCAGAAAGGTGCCCTAGGGTTCAAAAATAATTGGGATTTTTCTCAGGATTTTATGGGCAAGAAAAATTAGGGTTGCTTTGGAGCACAAAGGGCTAGCTAGGGTTTAGGAGGGGAAATTGAATATTTTTCATTAAAGAAAATATTCCAAATGATATTTTGAGATGAACCAGAGAGGGAGTGATGGTTTGGTAAGGAGTTGAAGCACTTGGGTGAAAGTAAAAGGGTACACAAGTGGTTAAGTCCAAATGAAAGATTCAAAAACTCCAAACTCAAATTCAAACCAACTGAAAACCAGGCAAAGAAAGAGGGGGTAAAACCTAGGCTGTCTCATTTGTCGAAGCTTTGATCTTTATATTGTCATGAATTACCAAAAAGTGGGAGACTGAAAGTGCAACTAATCCTTGGGTGGATTTGGTAATTCAAAACAACATATAGCTCATTGAACTAATATCCATTCAAGTTAAATATTTTAGAAAATTCAATGATTGGCATGGCATGGACTAGAGATGTGGACCCCTCAAAACGCTAAGGAAAAAGATTGGGAAAATCTTAGGACTCTTCATTTCAATTTTAGTGGTCCAAGATCACATTGAGTCCATAGGAAAAGCCAATACTATTAAAAGGGGATGATGTGTTGCTTAATGGTCTACTTGCTCAAAATGCTTATTGATATGCTCCTAAACCCTCAACCACTTTCTCAATTCCAAATATGTCCAAAACCTAAAGTCAAACTCGGCCCCACCATTTGATCTATCTGGCGCCACCGAGTTCCTTTGACATAGCCACTGCCAGAAACCCTAATCAACTTAGTCTCACCGATAGGGATTTCGGTCTCACCGAGATGGGGTTGCAAACTCTCTGTTTCCCTTCATAATGTTTTGGTCTCGCCGAAATGAGCGATCGGTCCCACCGAGTTCGCAATGCAAATTCGTTGTTTCCATTTTTGTAACATTTCGGTCTTACCGAAATGAGCGATCGGTCCCATCGAGTTTGCCTGGCCAACTTTCTGGTTTGCTCATTGCTGAAATCGGTCTCACCGAGTTCATGCAATCGGTCACACCGAGATGAGGTTTTTCCCTAACCCTAGCACATCGGTCCCACCGAGTTGATGATATCGGTCACACCGAGAATCCTAACATTCGCATTTTGAACTAAATTGGTCTCACTGAGTTCTCGTATTCGGTCTGACCGAGTTGGGTCAAATGTGTGTTAGAGGCTATATATACCCCTCCACCCCCTTCTCTATTCAAGAGAGAGCCATCATAATGTGCCTACACTTACACTACTCATTTTCTGAGAGAGAGCGATCTACTCATGTGTTGAGACCATGAAATTCCAATCCATCCACAAGAATCTTGATCTCTAGCCTTCCCCAAGTTGCTTTCCACTCAAATCATCTTTCCACCATAGCCAAATCTGTGAGAGATAGTTGAGTGTTGGGCAAACTATCATTTGAAGCACAAGAGCAAGGAGTTCATCATCATCACACCATCTATTACCTTTTGGAGAGTGGTGTCTCCTAGATTGGTTAGGTGTCACTTGGGAGCCTCCGTCAAGATTGTGTAGTTGAACCAAGAAGTTTGTAAGGGCAAGGAGATCGCCTACTTCATGAAGATCTACCCAAGTGAGGTAAGCCCTTCGTGGGTGATGGCAATGGTGGGATAGATAAGGTTGATTCTTTGTGGAACCTTCATGGGTGGAGCCCTCCGTGGACTCACGCAACCGTTACCCTTCGTGGGTTGAAGTCTCCATCAACGTGGATGTATGATAGCACCACCTATCAGAACTACGCCAATAATCTCTGTGTCTACATTGTGTTTGCCTTCTCCAAACCCTTCCCTTTACCTTCATATGCAATGTTTTACTTTCCTCTGCTACACTTTAGAATTGCATGTGTAGGTTGATTGCTTGACTTGTGCTAAGTTGCTAAAATCTGGCAAGACTTAAAATTGGGAAAGGCTAGATTTTTATTTGGTCAAGTAGTCTAATCACCCCAGTCTAGACCTACTTTTGATCCTACACTTCTCCTCAGAGGCTGACCAGTCGAGATGAAAATTCTTAGCTAGAATTGTCGTGGCCTACAACAAGCAGCAGCAGTAAGGGATCTAATTGATATCTGTTCGAGCAAAAACCCTGACGTTTTGTTTCTGTCAGAGACCCACTTGGATGAGTTCCCGGCAGAATAGGAAGGAGGTGGTTCATAGTGATGGGAGAAGTGGAGGTTTATTACTTCTCTGGAAAAATTTAGTAAAGATCTCACTGAATTTCAAAATGGATAATTACATTGATGAAGATCTCACTGAATTTCAAAACGGGTAATTACATTGATGTTTTTGTTGGATATGCTCCGAATAACACATGGAGGTTTACTGGTGTCTATGGAGAACCACGATGGGAGAACAAGTACCTTACCTGGCAACGTCTTCGTGACCTTAGAGCGATGATGAATTTGCCATGGCTTGTTATGGGAGACCTGAATGCTATTATTTATTCTTTTGAGAAGGAAGGAGGTAGAGCGAGACCGGAGCATTGCATGAAAGCTTTCCGGGACACTCTTGATGAATGACAACTTAATGACTATGGATACTTAGGTGACAAGTTTATGTGGCATCGCGGTAATATTCAGGAAAGGCTTGACCGGGCTTTGGCCAATGATGCATGGAACTATTTATTTAGTGGTTCAGCACTTGAACTATTACAAGTCCAATCACAGGCCGATCCTCATGTCGCTGGACGAGGAATTGGCACAGGAAAGAGATGGCCATAAGTTATTGAGATTTGAGTATAGATGGTTAAAGGAGAAGGACTTTGCTGCGATTGTACATAGTGCATGGGAACTTTCAGGGCCCACAGGGAGGACGGCCTCACTGGCAGCAAGACTATTGATAGTGCATGATAGTTGGCATGTGAGGGATAAGACTGTTTTGACGAGAATAAAAAACAAGCTACGGGGCGCCCAAAAAGAACTAGATAAGGTAGCCATTCAAGCACTTACTCCAGAAAATATTGCACGTCAAAAGGAATTAACATATGAGATTGAGAAGCTTTTAGAGCTTGACGAAATCCATTGGGCCCTTCAAAGTAGAGTGGATTGGCTCAATTCAGCGACCGAAACATAGATTACTTCCATAATGCTGCATCTACTCGCCCGAAGAGGAATATAATTTCAAGATTGAAGGATACCCAAGGAGTCTGGCACAAGGGGTCTGCATACCTAAACCCGCACATCAATGATTACTTTGTTGGACTGTTCTCAACAGAGATTGAAGAGCCTGACCTTGCTTTCTTTGAAAAGGTGGTTCCAAGGGTATCTACTAGTATGAATGATGCTCTACTCAAAACCATATATGGCTGATAAGGTAATAAAGGCATTGTTTTCTATTGGTGATACTAAAGCACCAGGTATGGATGGTTTACATGCTATCTTTTTTTAAAATGTTGGCATATCATTGGGGAGACCCTCACAAATGAAGTTCTAGATACTTTGCAACGAAGAAAAATCCCAGAAGGTTGGAATGATACGACTATTGTTTTAATTCCTAAAGTTGAAAATCCTAAAAACATCTCCCAGTTTAGACCGATTAATCTTTGCAATGTTTTATATAAGGTCATTTCTAAAATGATCGCTCTGAGACTGAAAGTTATATCGGATGAACTGATCTCTCCAGTACAGAGTGCCTTTGTGCCAGGAAGATTGATAACAGACAATGTGCTCATTGCCTATGACAGTACGCATACCATAAAAAAATAAGAAGTCTAGAAAGGATGGCTACTATGCACTCAAACTTGACATGCACAAAGCATATGATCATGTTGAATGGATCTTTCTGGAAAGAATGACGACAAGATTGGGGTTTCATGATGATTTTACTTCTCTAGTAATGGCCTGCACTAAATTTGTAAATTACAAAGTTGGGTTTAATGGACAGGAAACAGATATGTTCACACCTACCAGGGGCTATGTCAAGGTGATCCCATTTCCCGCTACCTATTTTTACTTTGTGCTGAAGGTTTGTCTAGTGCTTTGGCTCATAAGGAGGAGGTTCATGGCATTGAAGGTGTCAGGGTGTGCAGGAATGCACCATCAGTTTCCCACTTACTTTTTGTTGATGATTCCCTGATACTTATGAAAGCAGATATGACTAATGCAACCTCATTGAGACAAGTACTTGCTGAATACTGTGGAAATTCAGGTCAGTTGGTGAGTGAAGCAAAATGCAGCATCTTTTTTAGTCCAAACGTGAATGTTGATGGAAGGCAGAGGTTTGTGCTGAGCTTAACATTATGACATAAGCTATCTCTAATAAGTATCTTGGACTCCCGTCCATGGTTGGTCTGGATAGAAGTAATAGTTTTGTTCATCTTCTTGAAAGAGTCGTCTGACGTTTGAAAGGGTGGAAAGAAAAACTTTTGTCTCTGGGTGCAAAGGAAATCTTAATTAAAGCAGTGATACAATCAATTCTAGTTTATGCTATGGTTTTTTTAAGATACCAAAGAAGTCATGTAAAGAGATAAATGATGCAATGTCCGCTTTTTGGCGGGGAGATTTGGACGATAAAAAAGGATGCATTGGTTTGCATGGTGGAGGATGTGTATACCCAAGAAGCTAGGTGGAATGGGTTTTGGGATATTCACTCTTTCAACCTTGCCATGCTTGCTAAACAATCATGGAAAATTTTGAATAACCAAAATTCCCTCTGTTCACAAGTGTTGAGATCCAAATACTTTTCCGATGTTAATTTTCTGAAAGCAGGACCAAAGATAGGTTCATCCTTCACTTGGCAGAGTATAGTGGCAGGATTACAAACATTTTGGCGAGGGCATATCTGGAGAGTAGGCCCGAGAACAAAAATCAATATATGGGAAGACCATTGGGTGCCAAATTCTCATAATAAAAAAATCATACTAAAAGAGGAAATATACTCCAGCAAACAGTGGATGAACTAATCAACCTGAACACTGGAGCTTGGGATGAGGAGATGATAAACGATGTATTTTTGCCAGTGGATGTTGAAAATATTAGGAGGATTCCCTTGAGTGAGTTTTTAACAAAAGATTTTGTAGCATGGAATATGACAAAGACGAGCATGTTCTCTGTCCGGTCTGCGTACTATATAGAATGGAATCATCAATTTGGAGCTCGAGCACGAAGAGAGGATGGACATGGATCGTCCATGATGAACCCACTATGGGATATTCTTTGGAAACTGAAGATCCCAAGTAAAATAAAAATATTCATATGGAAAGCACTACGTGGTACTATCGCGTGCTATGGGGTTCTCGCCTCGCGACACATTCCGGTTTCTGGCCAGTGCCCTGTTTGTTCTTCAGGCTTGGAAAACATACGTCATCTACTCTTCACATGCACTCGGCCTCACCAGCAATGGCGAGCATTAGGGTTGGATGAGATCATCAAACATGCAGTGCCCTCTAACCTCATTGGATGAGTGTTTCACATGAAATCGTGTGGACTAAACCTAACCCGGGAACGTATAAACTCAACCTAGATGCGGCTTTTCATTATGACGACATTGGAGTTATGGGTGTTGTTTTACACAACAATTCCGGTGAAGCGATTGCAAGCACTGCTGAACCTATATCCCATGTGTTGGATGCTGGATTACTTGAGTCCTTAGCCATGCTAAAAGGAATTTAGCTACCGGAAAGATTAGGGTGTTCGGGAGTGATGGTGGAATTGGACTGCTTGGACTTAGTTAATGCATGCACTGGAGTCATTGAGTTATTTGGCCCCTCCTCAGCTACACTAGCGGAAATCTTCGCAAAGGCACATCACATTGATGGAATCTCTTTTCAACATTGTAAGTGAAATGCAAATTTAGTTGCGCACAACTTAACAAAACACTCATATGAGTCGAAGTCTTCTATTTTTGGGATGATGTCCCCCCTAGTTTCTTACTTCCGTTTTTGATTCATGATGTAACTTTGTTGGCTTCATAAAGTGCACCGAATCCCCCTCAAAAAAATTGTCCTCCCTAATGGACACCACAACATCTCTTCATTAAGTTTAGCCGCCACATATGCACAGGCCACTGCACTAGTTCTCTACTGTAACAATGGACGGGTGCGTGGCATCTGTCATGATCTATATAGTTATCCTAAGCCCTCGATCCTTCGCTTTAACAATGCTCTGATGCACCTATTGCCCTTCAAAAACCTTGTTGCTCAAAATTGGCACAACGTCCCTCTGTCTACCCATCTCGACCATTTTCACCTCAAGCTTAAACATGTGTGAGCGGCAGCAAAACCTTGGGAGAAACGAGCTAGGTCTTGCCCGGTTATCACCAAAAACTGCAATATTGTGATCAACTTCCTGGATAAGATCGAAGAGCATTGGTTGCTTTCTCCCTTAGAACGTTCCGTACGTACTTAGGTAGCCCTCTCCCTTCACCGGTACAACGCTCTCACTACACTTTATTGGCGCCAATGTGCAAAAATCAAGGACTGTGTCATTGGGGATGAAAATACTGAGTATTTCCACCTCTGCACCACTATCTGCTTGCATGAAAATCAAATCAAATCCCTAAATGTCAATGACATCGATGTTACCTCCCACTCTGGCAAGCATCGCGTCCTGCGAGATTATTTTAAAAACATCATAGGGTCTACCTGTTTGGGCACCCCACCCGAACAACTTCAAGATCTTTTCTCGAGTTCTCGCCTCCGCTTGTCGCTATCAAATGCCTTAACTCTCCCTTTCGCTATGGATGAGATAAAAAATGCTCTCTTCTCTATGAATGACAATGCTAGCTCGGGTCCAGATGGATTGGCCCAGCCTTCTACAAAGCTATCTGGGATCTCTTTAAGAATGATCTCTTCCACCTTCTTTATAGATTCCACTCATTTGGTGCGGACCTTAGGCGCATCAACAAGTCCTATATTGTCCTCATCCAAAAAAACCTGGTGCCAACGACCCGGACCAGATGCGTCCGATCTCCCTCCAAAATTGCTCAGTCAAACTCTGCTCCAAATGCCTCACCAACCGTGTCCAGCCGGTAATCTGCGATCTCATCCATGCCGACCAATCCGGGTTTGTAAAAGGGCGCTATATTGCTAAAAATTTCATCCTTGCAGCCGATATCGTCCAAGCCTGTCATAAACAAAAATGCCCCGCTCTCGCCATCAAATTAGACTTCCGGAAAGCTTTTGACTCCGTCGCTTGGAATAGTCTTTACACCATCCTTCGAGCTAAAGGCTTCTCCAAAACTTTGGTTCATTGGATCATGATGCTAAATGAAACAAGCCAATCGGCCATTCTTCTCGATGGCAACCCCGGGAACTGGATTCAATGCAAAAGTGGTCTTCGCTAGGGAGATCCGATATCTCCGTACCTCTTCGTTATCATTGCTAACATTCTCTAGCGCATGATTCTTGATGCTTCCTCCCACGGGCTCCTTCAACACCCCATTTCTCCAGATCTTCCCTGCCCCGTCCTTTAATATGCCGACGACACCCTAATCATCATCAAAGTTGATGAACAACACCTTGCTAATCTCAAGTCCATTCTACTTTCCTTCTCCCTCACCACCGGCCTTCACATCAACTTTGATAAAAGCACTTTTGCTCCAATCCACATTGACTCTACCACTGCTTCTCGTATGGAAAATATGTTTGGATGCCCGGTTGCCGCTTTTCCACAGAATTACCTGGGTCTCCCCCTATCTACTCACAAAGCGCGACTCGTGGATTTTCATCCTTTAATTGCAAAGGTAGATAAGCTCTTAGCAGACTATAGAGGCCACCTTCTCTCTGCAGCCGGGAGGGCGGTTCTTGTCAAATCTGTTATTAGGGCTCTTCCTACATATGCCATGAGCGCTATGCTTCTACATGCCGGTACTATCCTCGAGATTGGTAAGCGTTGTCGGGCCTTTTTTTGGGTTGGTCATGACCATGTCAACGGGGGCCAATGCAAGGTTGCTTGGGATGATGTATATGCTCCTACCTCGAAAGGAGGTCTCGGTTTTCATTGCTTACATACCCACAACCCTTGCCTACTCCTAAAAACCCTTACCAAAGTCCACTCTCTTGGTAGCGGCACCTTAGATTCGTGGCTCGCTAACTCCTACGGCTGGGAGGGAGGGAACTACATCGGATATAACAATAGGTTCCATACTCCAATTTGGAAAGACATAACATCCGTCCTCCCATTCTTCCGCTCTATTACCCGTGTTAACATCGGCAACAACGTCTCTACTGCCTTCTGGCTTGACCTTTGGCTCGATGACAGTACTCTCGACACTCACCTCCTGAGCCTGTTCTCTCACATCACCAAAGGTCATGTCTCTATTGCGTTAGTGCTCTCGGACCCGGACCTTGGTTTAATGTTGCAACCGCACCTCTCCAATGCTGCTACCATCAAACTGGCGTGCTTACGTGCCCTATTAGCCACTGTTACCCTAATGTCGCAGGTTTCAGATACCCAATTATGCAGGATCAACGATCGGCCTCTCTCCATTGCTTCTACATACAAGGCAGCCTTCTTTGGCTAGGCTGGATGATCTGTTCGCAGATTTCATATGGGGGAAGAATTTTGCGACTAACCGGTGCAGGTTATTTCTCTGGTTGGCGCACCGTGGAAGATTGTTCACCAATGATCGCATATTCCATCGTGGCTTGACCGACTCGACATCCTGTCCATTTTGTTCAGACACAGAAACAACTTCACACATGCTGCTTCACTGCGCTGTCGCTTCTCACACTTGGTTAACTGTCGACTCCCTATTCATCAACCCGGCCGATTGCTCAATGATGTCTACTACACAACTTGTTGTTGTAGACTCGTGTTGGGCCTCCAAGCGCAGAGATTTATTGGAAAGTAGCAAATTTCCCTCAAGTGGATGACCTAAGGTTTATCAATCTGTGGGAGGCGTAGTACGAAGATGGTCTCCGTCGAACAACCCTGCAACTAAATAACAAAGAGTCTCTTGTGTCCCCAACACACCCAATACAATGGCAAATTGTATAGGTGCACTAGTTCGGTGAAGAGATGGTGATAAAAGTGTAATATGGATGGTAGAAATATATTTTTATAATCTGAATAAATAAAATCAGCAAGGTAGCAAATAGTAAACGGGCACAAAAACGGTATTGCAATGCTTAGAAACAAGGCCTAGGGTCCATACTTTCGCTATTGCAATCTCTCAACAATGCTAATATAACTGGATCATATAACCATCCCTCAACGTGCAATGAAGAATCACTCCAAAGTTCCTATCTAGCGGAAAACATAAGAAGAAATCATTTGTAGGGTACGAAACCACCTTGAAGCTATTCTTTCCGATCGATCTATCCAAGAGTTCGTACTAAAATAACACCAAATAATTCCATATTCATAATACTCAATCCAACACAAAGAACCTCAAAGAGTGCCCCAAGATTTCTACTGGAGAAACAAAAGACGAGAACATGCATCAACCCCTATGCATAGATTACCCCAATGTCACCGCGTGAATCCACGAGTTGAATGCCGAAACACATATCAAGTGAATCAATATGATACCCCATTGTCACCACGAGTATTCATATGCAAGACATATATCAAGTGCTCTCAAATCCATAAAAGTATTCAATCTGATAACAACGAAATGTCAAAGGGAAAAACTCAATTCATCACAACAAGATACAGAGCGGAAGGCACCATATGATCCAACTACATTAACAAAGCCCGCGGTACATCAGGATCATGCCATCTCAAGAACACGAGAGAGAGAGATTAAACACATAGCTACCGGTACAAACCCTCAGTCCCGAGGGTGGAGTACTCCCTCCTCATTGTGGTGGCCGCCGGGATGATGAAGATGGCCACCGGTGATTACCCCCCCCCCCCCCCGCGGAGTGTCGGAATGGGGTCTAGATTGGTTCGGTGGCTACAGAGCCTTGCGGCATCGGGAATTTTTGATGTAGGGTTACCCCAGGGTTTTTGGAATATTTGGGAATTTATAGGGAAAAGAGGGGGTGTGGGAGGCCACCGAGGTGGGCATAACTGGGCCTCCAGGTGCGGCCTGGTGGGTTGTGCTCCACTCGGGGCACCCCCCCCAGGTGCTGCTCTGGCCCACTAGTGACCTTCCAGTCCATAAAAATCCACAAAAAGTTTTGCGGTGTTTGGACTCCGTTTGATATTTGATTTCCTGCGATGTAAAAAAAGCAAAAAACAGCAACTGGCACTGGGCACTGGGTCAATAGGTTAGTCCCGAAAAATGATATAAAGTTGCTATAAAATGATTGTAAAACATCCAAGAATGATAATATAACATCATGAATACTTATTATAGATACGTTGGAGACGTAT
Source organism: Triticum aestivum (assembly GCF_018294505.1). NCBI lineage: Eukaryota > Viridiplantae > Streptophyta > Magnoliopsida > Poales > Poaceae > Triticum > Triticum aestivum. Next base: position 688,429,743 of record NC_057801.1, read on the forward strand.
CAGCATCCCCAAGTTAATTTCCTACTCGTCCTCGAGTAGGTAAATGATAATATAATTAATTTATGAAGTGTGAATGCTAGCAAAGTGCACAAGTTTGATCAATGACAATTTCAATCACTTTTCCTAGCATCATAACATAAATTATTTCTTATAAAACTTCTCATATTAATGTAGCAACCAATTCACATGTTAAGGTTCAAACAATGAATTCTCTTGAAACTCAACTACCTATGTTCTCAGTCACCAAGCAATTGCAATTCAACTTATTCAATAAAGTCTAAGTAAGAGCTCCATGCTACCTCTTGAGCTTGTGTTGGTTTTTCCCTTGAAGAGGAAAGGGTGATCCAACAAAGTAGATTAAGTATTTCCCTCAGCTTTTGAGAACCAAGGTATCAATCCAGTAGGAGGCAACGCAATAAGCCACCGAATACCTGCACAAACAAACACCAACTTGCACCCAACGCGATAAAGGGGTTGTCAATCCCTTCACGGTAAATTGCAAAGTGAGATCTGATAGAGATGGATAAACGGCAAAGTAATATTTTTGGTATTTTTGGTTTATGGAACAGAAAGTAAAATATTGCAAAGGAAGTAAATAGAAAACTAAAATTGTAGGTCTGAAACTTGTATGATGGATAATAAAAGATTATATGATGGAAAATAGAAGATTATATGATGGAAAATAGAAGATTATGTGATGGAAAATAGACCCGGGGGCCAAGGGTTTCACTAGAGGCTTCTCTCAAGATAGAAAATATTACAGTGGGTGAACGAATTAATGCCGAGCAATTGATAGAAAAGCACAAAGTTATGATGATATCTAAGGCAATGAACATGAATATAGGCATCACGTCCTTATCAAGTAGACCGACTCCTGCCTGCATCTACTACTATTACTCCACACATCGACTGACTCCTGCCTGCATCTAGAGTATTAAGTTCATAAGAACAAAGTAACACATTAAGTAAGATGACATGATGTAGCGGGATAAACTCAAGCAATATGATGAAAACCCCATCTTGTTATCCTCGGTAGCAACAATACAATACGTGTCGGTTCCCCTTTTGTCACTAGGATCGAGCACCACAAGATTGAACCCGAAGCTAAGCACTTCTCCAATTGCAAGAAAAACCAATCTAGTTGGCCAAACCAAATCGATAGTTTGAAGAGACTTGCAAAGATATCAAATCATGCATAAAAGAATTCAGAGGAGATTCAAATAATATTCATAGATAAGCTGATCATAAATCCACAATTCATCGGATCTCGTCAAACACACTGCAAAAGAGTATTACATCGAATAGATCTCCAAGAATATCGAGGAGAACATGGTATTGAGAATCAAAGAGAGAGAAGAAGCCATCTAGCTACTAGCTATGGACTCATAGGTCCATGGTAAACTACTCATGCTTCATCGGAGAGGCAATAGTGTTGATGTAGAAGCCCTCCGTGATCAAATCCCCCTCCGGCAAGATGCCAGAAAAGGCCCCTAGATGGGATCTCACGGGTACAGAAGGTTGCGGTGGTGGAAAAGTGGTTTCGTGGCTCCCTTGGAAGGTTTTTGGATATTTGAGAATATATAGGCGGGAGAAATAGGTCGGTGGAGTCACAAGGGGCCCACAAGGCTGGGGGCGCGCCCTCCGACCTTGTGGCCGCCTCGTGGCTTTCCTGACATGCACTCGAAGCCCTTTGGATGTCTTCTGGTCCAAGAAAAATCACCACGAAAATTTCATTCCGTTTGGACTCTGTTTGGTATTCCTTTTCTGGGAAACTCTAAAACAAGGGAAAAATAGAAACTGGCACTAGGCTCTAGGTTAATAGGTTAGTCCCACAAATCATATAACATAGCATATTAATGCATATAAAACATCCAAAACAGATAATATAATAGCATGGAACAATAAAAAATTATAGATACGTTGGTGACGTATCAGGCATCCCCAAGCTTAATTTCTACTCGTCCTCGAGTAGGTAAATGATAAAAAACAGAATTTTTGATGTGGAATGTTACCTAACATATTTATCTATGTAATTTTATTTATTGTGGCATGAATGTTCAGATCTGTATGATTCAAAACAAAAGTTTAATATTGACATAAAACAATAATACTTCCAGCATACTAACAAGATAATTATGTCTTCTCAAAATAACATGGCCAAAGAAAGCTTATCGCTACAAAATCATATAGTCTGGCTATACTCCATCTTCATCACACAAAATATTTAAATCATGCACAACCCCGATGACAAGCCAAGCAATTGTTTCATACTTTTGATGTTCTCAAACTTTTTCAACTTTTACACAATACATCAGCATGAGCCATGGACATAGCACTATAGGTGGAATAGACGGTGGTTGTGGAGAAGACAAAAAGAAGGAGATAGTCTCACATCAACTAGGCATATCAACGGGCTATGGAGATGCCAATCAATAGATATCAATGTGAGTGAGTAGGGATTGCCATGCAATGGATGCACTAGAGCTATAAGTTTATGAAAGCTCAAAAAGAAACTAAGTGGGTGTGCATCCAACCCGCTTGCTCACGAAGACCTAGGGAATTTGAGGAAGCCCATCATTGGAATATACCAGCCAAGTTCTATAATGAAAATTCCCACTAGTATATGAAAGTTATATCATAGGTGACTCTCTATCATGAAGTTCATGGTGCTACTTTGAAGCACAAGCGTGGTGAAAGGATAGTAACATTGCCCCTTCTCTCTTTTCTCTCATTTATTTTATTTTTTTATTTGGGCATTCTCTCATTTTTTTTGGCCTTTTTTTCGTCCGGAGTCTCATCCCGACTTGTGGGGGAATCATAGTCTCCATCATCCTTTCCTCACATGGGACAATGCTCTAATAATGAAGATCATCACACTTTTATTTACTTACAACTCAAGAATTACAACTCGATACTTAGAACAAAATATGACTCTATGTGAATGCCTCCGGCGGTGTACCAGGATGTGCAATGAATCAAGAGTGACATGTAAAAAATGATGAACTGTGGTTTGCCACAAATACGATGTCAACTACATGATCATGCAAAGCAATATGACAATTAATGGAGCGTGTCATATAAACGGAACGGTGGAAAGTTGCATGACAATATATCTCAGAATGGCTATGGAAATGCCATAATAGGTAGTTATGGTAGCTGTTTTGAGGAAGGTATATGGGTGTGGTTTGTGTTACCGGCAGCGCGGTACAAGAGAGGCTAGCAATGGCGGAAAGATGAGAGTGCATATAATCCATCGGCTCAACATTAGTCATAAAGAACTCACATACTTACTGCAAAAAACTATTAGTTATTGAAACAAAGTACTATGTGCATGCTCCTAGGGGGGTAGATTGGTAGGAAAAGACCATCACTCGTCCCCGACCGCCACTCATAAGGAAGACAATCAATAAATAAATCATGCTCCGACTTCATCACGTAACGGTTCACCATACGTGCATGCTACGGGAATCACAAACTTTATCACAAGTATTTCTCAAATTCACAACTACTCACTAGCATGACTTTAATATCACCATCTTCATATCTCCAAACAATCATAAGGAATCAAACTTCTCATACTATTCAATGCAGTTTATATGAAAGTTTTTATTATATCCCTCTTGGATGCCTATCATATTAGGACTAACTTTATAACCAAAGCAAATTACCATGCTGTTTAGAGACTCTCAAAATAATATAAGTGAAGTGCGAGAGTTCATCAATTTTTACAAAATAAAACCACTGTCGTGCTCTAAAAGATATAAGTGAAGCACTAGAGCAAATTTGCCTAGCTCAAAAGATATAAGTGAAGCACATAGAGTATTCTAATAAATCACGATTCATGTGTGTCTCTCTCAAAAGGTGTGAACATCAAGGACGATTGTGGCAAAATAAAATGCAAAGACTCAAATCATACAAGACGCTCCAAGCAAAACACATATCATGTGGTGAATAAAAATATAACCTCAAGTAAAGTTACCGATAGACAAAGACGAAAGAGGGGATGCCTTCCTGGGGTATCCCCAAGATTAGGCTCTTGGTGTCTGTGAATATTACCTTGGGGTGCCTTGGGCATACCCAAGCTTAGGCTCTTTCCACTCCTTATTCCATAGTCCATGAAATCCTTACCCAAAACTTGAAAACTTCACAACACAAAAATCAATAGAAAATCTCGTAAGCTCTGTTAGTATAAGAAAATAAATAACCACTTTCGGTACTATTGTGAACTCATACTTTATTTATATTGGTGTAATATCTACTGTATTCCAACTTTTCCATGGTTCATACCCCCCGATACTAGCCATAGATTCTTCAAAATAAGCAAACAACACGTGAAAAAGAGAATCTGTCAAAAACAGAATAGTCTGTAGCAATTTGGATATTATGAATACTTATGTAACTCCAAAAATCTTGATAAATTAGGAAATCCTAAGAAATTTGTTTATAAATCTTTTGCAAAAATAATCAACTTAAAATAACACTTCCGTGATTTATGAAAATTATTTTCGTGCGCGCAAAAGTTTCTGTTTTTCACCAAGATCAAATCAACTTTCACCGTAAGCTATCCCAAAGGACTTACTTGGCACAAAAACTAATTAAAAAATAAAACCACATCTAACCATAGGCTATATGCAATATTTATTGCAAAAAATAACCTAAAAAGCAAAAACAAAAATAAAATTGGGTTGCCTACCAACGAGCGCTATTGTTTAACGCCCTTTTAGCTAGGCATTGATAATTTTAATGATGCTCACATGATAGATAGCAATTGAAACACGAAGAGAGCATCATGAAGCATGTGAAAAACAACTTTAAGCTAACATACTTCCTATGCATAGGTATTTTATAAGCAAACAAATTATCATAGCAAGCGAAAACTACCATATGCAAGGAAGAAGAAAGAAACAATAGCAATCTCAACATAACGAGAGGTAATTTAGTAACATGAAAATTTCTACAACCATATTTTCCTCTCTTATAATAACTACATGTAGGATCATAAGCAAATTCAACAATATAACTATCACATAAATTTTCTCAACATGATCCACATGCATGCAAAGTTGACACTCTTCCGAAATAGTGGGATTATCATAAAATAAAGTCATGACCTCTCCGAACCCACTTTTATCAAAAACTTCATAAGATTGGACATTATCCAAATATGTGGGATATAAAGTTGACACTATTCCAAACCCACTTTCAATATTATTGCAAACATTATTATCAATCTCATATTCATCTTGGGGAGTAAATAAATTTTCAAGATCGTAAGAAGAATCACCACAATCATGATCATTGCAATAAGTAGAGGACATAGCAAAACTAGCATCCCCAAGCGTGGGGTTTTGAATATCATTAGCACAATTGACATTAATAGAATTTATAATAACATCATTGCAATCATGCTTTTGATTCAAGAAACTATCAAGTATGGGTGCAATAGCAATAATCTCATGTTTAACATAAGGAACTATAGCAAAATCATCTCCATAAATATTGGCATCATGGCCACAAGAATAGCAAGCATCATGTTCATCAAGGGATATTTCAATCAAATCATCGGAATCATAACTATCTATAAATTCATGCATATCATTATTTTCTTCCAAAGCAACGGTCATTCTCACAATAAATTCTTTGACATAGACATTATGAGCATATTTTTCATAGAAATATCTAAGTATGCAAAATTTTCAGATTTGTAGAGAGTAATATCATACTTTTCAATCAAAGAAGCAACTTCATAAGCACCCTTAAAAGCAACAAATTCTTCAATTTGTCCGATATCATTGTAACTATAAACACCCTTTTCATAAGAAGATAAGATTTCATTATCATTAAACTTACATAGGTAGGGAAGGTGTTTTTTAGGATTCTTAGAGCAACAAGTAAAATCACAAATTTCACAAAGATTCCAAGCATTAGCAAAGAATTTATTAGATTCCATAAGAGCTTCCTTTTTTCAGACAAACAATGACACGCAAAATGAGCATGCTCATCTAATGATTTTCCCTCAACTAAACTAGTTGGGGTTTCAGCACGAGCACATATGGATCGAAGATGATCCAGGTAGAAAACTTTGAGTGGATCCATATCAATACATTTTTAGCAAGCAAAGATGCAAGCAAAATAGAAGGCACATGGAAACACGAGCAAACATAAGATTGAATGAAAGAAGGGCAAAGAAAAGGCAAATCTTTTCAAAAATCATTTTAGAAGTGGTTGAGAGGAAAACGAGAGGCGAATGGCGAATAATGTAATGCGAGGGATGAGAGTTTATGATGGGTACTTGGTATGTCTCGGCTTGGCGTAGATCTCCCCGGCAACGGCGCCAGAAATTCTTCCTGCTACCTCTTGAGCTTGCGTTGGCTTTTCCCTTGAAGTGGAAAGGGTGATGCAGAAAAGTAGAGTAAGTATTTCCCTCAGCTTTTGAGAACCAAGGTATCAATCCAGTAGGAGACAACACAACAAGCCACCGAATACCTACACAAACAAACACCAAGTTGCACCCAACGCGATAAAGGGGTTGTCAATCCCTTCATGGTTATTTGCAATGTGATACCTGATAGAGATGGACAAATGACAAAGTAATATTTTGGTATTTTTGGTTTAGGGAACGGAAAGTAAAAGATTGCAAAGGAAGCAAATAGGACACTAAAATTGTAGATCGGAAACATGTATGATGGAAAATAGAAGATTATACGATGGAAAATAGACCCGGGGGCCATAGGTTTCACTAGAGGCTTCTCTCAAGATAGAAAATATTACGGTGGGTGAACAAATTACTATCGAGCAATTGATAGAAAAGCGGAAAGTTATGATGATATTCTAAGGCAATGATCATGAACAAAGGCATCATGTCCTTATCAAGTAGACCGACTCCTGCCTGCATCTACTACTATTACTCCACACATCGACCGACTCCTGCCTGCATCTAGAGTATTAAGTTCATATGAACAGCGTAACACATTAAGTAAGATGACATGATGTAGCAGGATAAACTCAAGCAATATGATGAAAACCCCATCTTGTTATCCTCGATGGAAACAATACAATACGGGTCGGTTCCCCTTTGGACAGGAGCCGCCTATGATACAATATCATCTTGTTATCATCTTGTTATCCTCACTGTTAGGACAGATGTCATCCACTCATTGGACAGGAGCCGCCTATGATACATCGACATGTGGCATGGCCCAACAGAGGCTCCGGTGAAAAGGCCGGGCCTGTCAATATAAGCGGGCCGGCCCATTAGCAGCCTACTTGAGTCAGGCCCATTTACAAGTAGGGCCCATACAAGTTACACATAATCGGCCCTTCAAAGGCCCATTCTAGATTCTACAATTTCCAGCCCATCATTAATTTAAGCCCGTTAACGGCCCACTACGTTTTTGGGCCCAATTTCAGCCCTAGCCCGTTAACGGCCCATACAAGTTAGCAACCCATCAGTTCCAGCCCGTTAACGGCCCAGAACGTCTTTCGGCCTTTTCTCGGCCCATTCTGCAGTTGGGCCAATTCAAGCCCACTGTGACTTTAGGCCTGTCCTCGGCCCATTCGGTAAATGGGCCAACTCTTAGCCCATTTTGTCCCTCGGCCTGTTAACGGCCCGCACAACAGTTGGACCTTTGACTTTAGGTCCATTAGGGGCCCACGTTCTACAGGGCAAAGGTCCATTAGCGGCCCATGTTCCGCAGGGCATCATTTTAGCCCAACGCGACTTTCGTCCTGTTAAAAGCCTAGTTTGCAAATGGGAAAATTTTGTTTTTGCCACTCTAGATTTTGCCAATTTTCCTTATGCTACTCTAGATTTTGACATTTCACTTTTGCCACTCTTTGTTTTTGACAATTATCACAAGCCATTTTGTGGCAAAAGCAAAATAATTTTATTTCATTTTTGCCACTCTTAGCTTTTGATAATTATCACAATTGCCACTCTGAAAATTTTGCTTTTGCCACGGGAATGGCAATTGTGATAATTGTCAAAAACTAAGAGTGGCAAAAGTGAAATGTCAAAATCTAGAGTGGCATAAGGAAAATTGGCAAAATCTAGAGTGGCAAAAACAAAATTTTCTCTTTGCAAATTGGGCCTCCTCTGGCCCATAACAATTTCGGTCTCTTACCGACCCATAAAGTAAAAGGGCCGAGACACAATTGACATTTATTTCAGCCTGCTAAAGGCCCGCGGGCCATTTCCATTTATACGGCCCTATCGAGCTTTAGGCCTGTTGACGGCCTGCTAAGAGCCATTGTTACGGTGGGCCACATCATTTGGGATCGACTTCATATTATTTTGACCAGACCAATAAGGGCCCGCTTTGACAACACATGTTTGTTCGTTTGTATGGCGTCCAGGAAATGTTTGGGTGTGTTGGCCCCCTAATGTCTACTACACAACCTTCTTCTTGTAGACGTTGTTGGGCCTCCAAGTGCAGAGGTTTGTAGGACAGTAGCAAATTTCCCTCAAGTGGATGTCCCAAGGTTTATCAATCCGTGGGAGGCATAGGATGAAGATGGTCTCTCTCAAGCAACCCTGCAACCAAATAACAAAGAGTCTCTTGTGTCCCCAACACACCCAATACAATGGTAAATTGTTGTCAGATTTCGGGTTCCGGCAAACCCTTGAGGTTCGAACTCTGGGGTGCGCATGAAGATCTCTCCCCTAACAACTCATGCCCCAATGCCTCGCTCAGAATCTAGGCTAGCAAGATGAACACACAAGGGACATATAGTTTATACTGGTTCAGGCTACCATTATGGTGTAATAACCTACTCTAGTGGGTGGTGTGTGGATTGCCTCAGGGGCTGATGATGAACAGTACATGGGAAGAACAGCCTCGCGAGGGGTGTTCTTGAGCTGGTGCGATGAACTACTTGGGTGTGTTCGATCACCTCTTGGGTGTCTATCCGATCTGTGGATGCGATTCTCCTCCCTGCTTTTTTTACTGTGGTGGCTAGTCCTATTTATAGAGGCCCTGGTCCTCTTCCCAAATATTGAGCGGGAAGGGCACCAACAACGGCCATTTTGAAGGGGGGCATCTAGTACACTTATCATGACTAAAGTTGGTCTTTGGCTGCCAAAAGCACTGGCGATGACGCTGTCTTGGGCTCCACGATGACCTCCATCTTGCCGCTCTGCTAGTCTTGGTCTCGTTGAACCGGAATGGCAACCTTTGCCTGATGCCTCGGTACTCCGCGTCTGCGGTTGCCCCCTTTGCACCAAAGAGGAAACAAGGACACTGCGTAGGCCGGCGCCCGCCTGGCACCCTCCTGGTCTCGATCGTCATGGCTTCCATCATGAGCACCTTGCGAGGTACCCTGCCTTGATCTCTCCGCCTCCTCACGAGGCTGCCTGGTGAGGCCATTCCTGAGGAAGCCTTGTGTCGTCCGCCCCGCGACGCTTGGCCCCTCGCGAGGGTCTTGAGCTTGTGCTGATGAAGATGGGTCATACTGGGCCACCACTTGAGCCACGCCGCAGGCCGCAGGCAGACAAGTCTGGGGAACCCCGTTCCCAGAACACCGGCAGTAGCCCCCGGGCCCAAGGCGCGCCCGGACTTGGCTTAGCAGAGAAGCGAAGGGGCAAGTGCGAAGCGCCGCGGGCCCCAACAGCGTGCGGCCTTGGGCGCCGCGTGGCGGTTGATTGGACGTGGGCGTCTCCGCTTCCCCATGACGCCTCGACAACCTCTCAACTGACAAAAAGGGCTGGCTCGGGTCAAGCTTACCTTCTCTTCTCTTGTTCGTCTTGCTCCAGATCCCCTTTCTCTCTCTTCTCCTCTTCGCCTTCGAGATACCGCCAAGGGGGCCTCAGGAGCTCTGGCTGCAGCATGCCGACTGCAGCACCCCCGCGACCAAAGCCGAGGTCGAGGTTGTTGCTCCGGGCAAGGTCTTCATGACCCGAGGCTGGGGCGAGAGCGCCCTGGTCTGCTGGACAGGGGGTGCCCTTGTAATTCATCTTGAATACGATGGGCGCCTCCTTGATGCTCTTCAAGGTCTTCGACGCGGAAGGGCGCCGACTGGAGTGCTGCCCCAAGGAATGCGGCTGGGGCATCGGAGTGGCGAGGGCCAGGCCTGCCAACCGCTTCCCCAGCAGCTCCTCAAGCAGCAGCGGAGGAGCCGGTGCATCCAGCGGCTCCCACGAGCTTCTCGCGACTCCGGAGACGAGCGATGATAGCTACGAGCCCGCGAGCTCGCGTCGCGCTCGGAGTAGGGCAGCTTTGTCTGGCCGCCGACGCCGCTGATCTGGATGAGGTTGGCGCCGGCGCTTGGCGGCCCACTATTGATGATGGCGTCTTCTGCGGAGACGTGCGTAGTTAGCGTTCCTTAGGATTAGCGCCTTTTGTTCCCTGCGAGGAATCGAAGTAACACCCCGCGGGGGTATGTAAGGCGTCTGCCATGACTTTCATGAATATGATATCCTTATTACGAATCGATGCGAGATGCGTGTCCTGTCCCGGCTCGGCTCCCCCTTTCTTTCCTCACGAGGGCTTGGTGCTCTATGCTGACAGGTCTCGGTCCCCAGGCACGCTTCAGCCGTCGCTGGTATGCCAGGTCGTGATGCCGTGTTCAAGGCCAGGAGGTGAGCGGTCTAAGGTCTAGTAAGAGCCCCTGAGTCGTGATGCTTAGGTGGTTCCCTTTAGCACACAAGCAGCCTCCGTTGGGCGAGAAAGGAAGGCAACATCGCCGTGACAAGGCTGCACTAGAAGATGGTTTGGCGTTGAGTTGATTTGGCTTTTGCGTGACTTATCTCATAAGCTTGGAGTGGTCCTTCGGCGAGGTGCCGGGCCTGCACACCGGCAGCTGGGGTGTTGCTGGTTTAGGCACTCGTGAGCTTCTCCCCTCTTCGCTGCACTTTCCTTTATGCTCTACGTCCTCAGGTCCCGGCCCTCGAGCGAGCTCAGCCGCCGCTGGTATGACAGGTCGCGATGCCATGGGTCAAGGCCAGGGGGTGAGGGCTGGAGAGCCAGTAAGAGCCCATGAGTCGCGATGCTTAGGTTCCCCCCTTTTAACGCGCGAGCGGATTGCATGAGAGTGAGGGAGAGGGAGCTCACGATGCCCACCGCGCTACTCCTTAGGAGGATCCTGTACACCAACACGAGGAAAACAAGGGCTGCTATTACGGTTGTCAGCCACCCATTGGTTGCTCCAAGGGAGTGATTGAGGCACTGAGGGCCTAGCGAGGTAGCGCTATGCGGTGCTGCCGTGGCCAGAGCTCGACCACTCAGATTTGTCGGTGTTGCAGGGATGGACCCATGTGCAAGCGCCGTGCCAAAGAGAGCGGCTCCACAGGTAGGTGTCAATCGAGCAGGCGATTTATCTCAAGCAGGTTAAGCATGAAGAAGCAAATCAACTTAGATAGATGTGAGAAAGATACGTGCCACTGGGTCAGGCCCGAGTGGCTTGGGGATAATGCAGCCCGAGGGGCGCCCCCAGCAAGGTAAACTGAAGACATAAGAAAAAGATACATGCCGCAGGGACGGACCCACGCGACCTGGGAATTATGCGGCCCTGGGGGCAATCCAGTTGAAATGGAACTTGAAAGATGTCACCTGATACCGCTGGAGATGAATTAGCGTTGGAGTAGCTGATGACGCGTGGTGAGGAAGCCGACCCTCACGAGCCCCCAGGGCCCTGAGCCTTGGGAGGCTCCGGGGGGCACATGCGGCTCCTTGAGGACCATCTCCATCTCTGCCAGGACCGTGTTGCGCCTGACCTTCTGAGCCTCAAGGATGCTCCGTACCAGGCGGTGATGAGCAGTGGCCGCGTTCGGCAGGCCGAGAGGCATGCGAACGTAGCTGTGAGGCGGACCCTCGCAACGTCCCACGCGCGAAGGCCAGAGGCGTTCCTGAGATGCGGCTCGGTTGAGCCCTGGTGCGTCGATGCAGACGCGCAGCCCACCATCCTTGCCTGGATGGGGAGCTATGCCGGGCAGGCGGCGGCTGCCGCGCATGGCTCTTGACTCCTGTAGCTAATGGGTGACCTTAGCGATGAACTCCTAAGTGTTGGACCTTCCTTGCTTTGTACCTTCCTGTGGGAAACGTGCCGCATAGCACGCCTCCAAGTGGTGCCCGAGCGCCTCCCTCGTGATCTGGGCAAAGTCAGTGGCCCTCCAGGAGAGAGCCCCCGAGCTTTGCCCGAGGAGGGCACCGGGCGCACCTTCCTATGCGATGGAGGGAGGCGCCCCTTGAACGGGCGCGGATCCTGAAGCCGTGCCACCGGAGGTGCCTGCCTCCTGAGGGCACGGACCAGGTGATGCCTTCTTCTTCTTGGGAACTGCCTCGGGAAGGCTCCCGCTCTTGCGATCTGGGTCTTCAATTGACGCGGTCTGGAAGGCACGCTCAAGAGAACACACTGCATCCTTTTCCTCACAGGGGATTGTGATGACTCCGCCGCTTCCTGGCATCTTGAGGACATTGAAGCCATGGTGAGTCACTACCATGAACTTGGCTAGGGCTGGATACCCGAGGATGGCATTGTACGACAGGCGAATGTGGGTGACGTCGAAGTCGATGAGTTCGGTACAATAGTTTTTGCACTGTCCGAAGGTGATTGGGAGGCGGACCTGCCCTATCGGGGTGGTAGAACCATCAGTGACTCCTGAGAAAGGCTTGGTTGGCTGAAGCTGATCATATGGCACTTGGAGATTGTTGAAACGTCTCGACAGACAGAACGTTGAGCCCCGCGCCACCATCGATGAGGGTCCTGGTGACCTGCACATTGCTGATGATTGGGGGACAGAGCATCGAGAGGACCTCGGCTGTTGCTGCACACTTGACCTGATCCACTAAGCTGAATGCGATGGCACACGTGGACCACCTGAGTGGGCGCAAGTCCTCGAGCTTTGGGAGGACTGCATTCACCTCGCGAGCAAACTGCTTGAAGATGCGCTGAGAGGCTGGGGCTTGACCTCCGCTCAAGATGCAAGCGATAGCACGCGGCTCCTGGAAGCCCCCACTCCCCTCATCCTGGTGCTGGTCTTCATTCCTCCTTGGTGGCGGTGGCAGAGGATGGAGGCCTGCGTTGCCTTCCGGGCGATCCTCACGAGGTTGATCCCTCCAAACCCCCTCGCGAGGCTGGTCCTGCCAGCGGTCCTCACGAGGGCGGTCACGCCACCCTTGGCGAGGGCCACGATCTTCCCATCGTCCTCCACCTCTTCCTCCTCCTTGGCCGTAGCCCCGATCGCTGCGGTCGGGGCGTCGGCCGACACATCCATCTCGCACGGCTCTGAGCTCTTGGCATTCGTTGGTGTTGGGAGTGTGGAGGTCGTGGTACACGCAGTACCGGCTGCCTTTGGACGACTCTGGCTGATCTCTGCCACGCTTGGTTTCTGGCTCAGCTGCGAGCACAACTTATCCTTTGCACTTCACGTCCTTGGCCTTGGATTTCTTCTCCTCAGGATCAGCCGCTGGGAGCTCGAGGAGGGAGAGGCGTCCCTCCTTAGCCCTGGCGCATTTGGTCGCCAAGTTGAACAGCTCCAGAGACATGCACAGATCCTCATGGATTGCCAGTTCCTCCTTCATCTTGATGTCGCGGACGCCATCAGAGAAGGCTGAGATGATGGCCTCCTCAGTCACCCTGGGGATCTTGAGGCGAGCGTTGTTGAAGCGCTGAATGTACTTCTGCAGGGTCTCTCCAGGTTGTTTCTTGATGCGGCACAATTCACTCATGGCCGAGGGCCGGTCTTGAGTACCTTGGAAGTTGGCGATGAAGCGGGTGCGCATCTTGTCCCAAGAGGAGATTGTGCTGGTAGGCAGGTTCAGGAGCCAGGTGCGGGCACCATCCTTGAGCGCCATGGGAAACCAGTTCGCCGTGACCTTTTAGTCTCCGTTGGCCGCCTCGATGCCCAGCTCGTAGAGCTGGAGGAACTCCGTAGGGTCGGCGGTGCCGTCGTAACGAGGAGGCAGATCCAGCTTGAACTTGCCCGACCAGGCCATGTTGCGCAGCTCGGCGGTGAAGGCGCGGCAGCCTGTTGTGGCCACCGGGGGCCTTTGCTAACGAAGGGCTTGATCTTGGGGGTCTCCACGCGCTGCCGCCAGGAGCAGCGCGGGGTCTTGGCATGCCGGAGCAGGAACCTGATCATGACGCACCTGTGCAGGGAGCACGCGAGCGCCTTCTTGAGGGCGAGGGACTTCTTGGCAGCTCCTTTATTGCTGCACCGGTGTTGGGCACGGTGGGTCTCGCCCAGGGGCCGCGCACCTTGGAGCCAGGACGCCTTCTTGGGGAGGAGGCGGCGGAGGCACCTCCGGAGCTGCGTTGCCCGCGCAGGACGGAGGGCGATGCAGCGAAATGGACGGCATAGGGGAGCCCCCTGCAGCGCTGACGAGCTCGGTGATGCGAGCGAGCCACTCTTCTTAGAGGTCGTCGATGGGATGGTAGTGCAGGAGCCCACGTGCCAGGAGCAATGTGGCGTGTGCGTCCGCAGGGGCACGATGAGCGTGCGACGACGAGCCCGCTGGAGTCAGCGACGGGGTGGCGATGCGGCCTTCTCACCGCATCGAGGGATGCAAGACGACACCTGCTGCTCGTTCCCCGCCAGCCCGGTGGCGGCGTGGGCGGCAGGAGATGGGGAACGATGGGGAGGCCCGCTAACAGGAGCCATCTGGGCGACATGGGCGGCGAGAGCAGCCCGACGCTCGGCTCGGGCTCGGCGAGCGTCAGCCATGGACGCGACGGACGGTAGGACGCAAGACGGCGGAAGAAAAGATTCTGGCACACCCCTACCTGGCACGCCAAATGTCGGATTCACTACAATAAATATGTCAACTTGTGACCTTGACTATTGGTCACCGAAAGGTCACAAATTTCCATTTGCGACCTTTTTGTGACCAAAAACAGAAGGTCAAAAGCTGGCCGTCATAAACTAACTATAGCGACCTTCTCTGTGAGAAGGTCGTAGACGTTTACGACCAAAATATTCCTATTGTGGCGTTTTGGTCACTAGCAACCTCCCCAAGGCCACGTAGGCATCCAGCGTGGCAAGCTGATGTGGCACAAGATTCAGCCCGGTCCAATTCGGTTTTCTACATGGGCCGAGCCCATCAATTCAGCCTTTTAGGATTTTTTTCCTTGTTAATTCTGGTCCGCTTCATGGGCCAAGCCCAACGTTTTAGCCTTTTTTATTGTTGGCCCGTGGCCTTTTATTATTTATTGCTTTTCTATTTTCACCCATTATATATTCAAGCTGGTCCCACTAGTCAGATGGGTCCCACTTGTCATGATCATCTCTCAAATTGGTCCCACATATCAGAAATGTACAAATTTGACAGATTACTTTCATAAGTGGACCCATTGGTCAATTTTCCATTTCACAAGTTTTCAGATCACACATACATAATAAAAAAGAACACATAAATTTCATCAAATATACCACTAAATAAATTTATTACAATCTTTACAACACAGATATTCTACAATATGCTACTCTTTACTGAGTTGGACTTCACGCCTCCACACTTGGCTTCACACTACACGGCTTCACACTTCACACTTGAGCTTCTGTAAAAGAGGAACCACCACAATTTTAAGTCTACAATACAACAATTAATACTAATCAAGGATAAAAACAAAAATAAGTAATAGACTCAAATGTGTAGGCAGCATGGAACTAGTGATACGACAACATGCAGAAAACACTACAATGTAAATACTGTTGTAAGTTCATATCAGCGCAAAATCAGCACTACACAAAGCAACACATAACAATTGGTTCCAAGCAAGCTGACAGACTCACAGTTTTATCAACCCTCTAGGAAATTCCATAAACACACAAAGCTGAGTTATCCATACAGCCATCTTGCAATAAACCATCGGACTAACACCACACAGAATAAACAAAAAGAAGAAACTCAAATATCCATGGAGAAATAGACAGCAACTCTGCATTATCACAATAGCAGTTCAGATCTCACTCAAACAGAAGGGCTTCACACAAACCCAGCACGAGCATACAGAAACTTCTAGAAATGGGCGTGGAGACGAAGAGAGCACTTACTTGGCCTGGTATTTCCCCTTAGGGAGGATGGTGTGGTCCGCAGGGTGGGGGGTAGAGGCTTGATCCGCCATGCCTCGTTGGTCTCAACCTATGGAAGAAAACAGTGCAATCATAACTCAAGCCAAACCAGCAAGGGTACGAGCGAATGGATCAAGCAGCAAGTAGAACACATGAAAATAAGAAAGACAAACATAACTCAAGCCAAACCAGCAAGGGTACGAGCGAATGGATCAAGCAGCAAGCAGAACACATGAAAATAAGAAAGACAATCATATATATTATAAATAAGCAAAGGAAAACAATACATGATGTCTCGGAATTTTAAAGCTGAATATAAGCATAATACCAATGAATAGTAAAACCACATAGCTTTTACAGCTTCAAATGCTACACAATTATAAATAAGCAAAGGAAAACAATACATGATGTCTCAGAATTTTAAAGCTGATAAGCATAATACTGATGACTAGTAAAACCACATAGCTTTTACAGCTTCAAATGCTACACGATCTCCTTAACCCCAAACCACATAGCTTTTATCGAATCACACCCAGAATACAGTAGTTACAGCTACAGCCAAACTAGAGCAGTTACAGAATCATCACATATGTAGTTGGCAGGAGGAAGAAGCGACAGATCGAGGAAATTGTCTCACCAGCAGCAACAGCAGGGCGAAGTTGAGGAGGGTCGGTGGCAGGAGCAGCTCAGGGAAGTGGTCGAGGAAGACAGTCGGCAGCAGCAGGTCCGTCACACCCATGACCTGCCTACCGTCGAGCGCCCCACGAAGACGCCAGGGGAGGTGGCGGAGCAGCTCAATAAAAGGAATAAAGTATGATTAACTGATAGCAACAAGTAAACAACAAATAGGTAATTTTACAGCAAGGAAAACAGTAATTCCAAGAGTTGTACTTTAAAATGATTATCTATACTGGTTACTTATTTATTCAGCAAGGAACCACAACATATTTCTGTAGAAAAAGAACATGTATCCAAAATAATCACCAAACAAATACGGGAGCATGGTTCAAGACCTCGCACCAAGACCATTTGTATACCTGAGTATGGTGCAAAAAGCTACCTCGTGTGATTTCAATCTCAATGCAAAATAAGAGACACAGTGCAAGATGATACTAACTGAATGAGGCAAGCAGTTAACAAGTACGCAATCCTTCCTACTCTATCACAAACTGTACATCAACCGAGCAGGAACACAAAAAAAATACTAGCAAGCATCAAATTCGCAAAAACGAAAGAAGAATCAATCAACATGCAACAAGGTGCAGTCCTGCAGCTGCACCAGGAACAGTCTGTACTAGATGTTTCTAATTCCAACTGAAATAAATGTCTGGAATAACCAAGCCAACATCTACGACATTGTTGATGTTCACGTGGATTAGGTTATTGCAGGCAAAATCATTTGGATAACAGTAACTTGTTCAGATGGATAACACTAATAAAACTAGATCAAGTTGGTGACAGACATCAGATGCTTCTAAACAAGCAAGGGGCATCACTTCCTACTCCTAAAATGAAGAGAACACACATGTGGCGCTATGATTGATGCAGCAAAAATAAAGCATCGGTGCAGTCAGTTTCATCCTACTGATTGTGCCGCTTGTGAGGCACCAATTTCAATTTGTAGGCACGCTGGTGTTCTGCAGTTTGCGAAACCAGAGGAGGAGGCCGAATAGAGCACCTTTGTTGTCTCCGGCATTGACATTCACGCGAAGCTTCTCGACCAGGTAGACGCACACCGGCATCCTCCCGTGGCCGGCAGCGGCGTGCAACGCCCCGGGTCATCCGTCCTTGGTGGCCTCCACCGCCTCCTTGATGCGGCCCTTCCCGCCGTCCAGCGCGCTCGCGATGCCCGACAGGAAAAACAAGCGCGCCCAAATCAGGATCGAGCACAAACAAACACCGAAGCGAAAAACCAGCATGGGGAAAGGGAGGCCGTCCACCTGTTGGCCGCCCTCTGGACGCCAGCGCTGCCGCCCTCCGTGCCGGAGCCGGCGGCCCCGGCGACAGCGGCAGCCTCCTCCTCCTGGACGTGGCCGTCGTCCGCGTCGAGCGACGGGTGCGGGCGCTTCTGCGCGGGCATTCCGGCCGCCTGGCTGCCCTCCCCGCTCCTTGGCGCGGCGCTCGTCGCGGGGGAGAGGACGGTCGGGCGCGTGCGGGCGGGCGGAGGAGTGAGAGGGAGGAGGCAGGAGGTGGGTGGAGGCGGCTCGAGTCGAGGGGGAGCCGGATCGAGACGGATCTGGGGAGGAGGCGGCCGCGATCTGGAAGGGAGGAGGTGGAGGCTGCGATCTGGAAGGGATGAGCGCGGCCGTGGGAGAGAAGGGGAGGGGAGGGGTTGTCGGCGATCGGGGTTGGGGGAGAGGACGGAGGACGGCGGCGGCTGGGTGGTTGGGGATCCAGAGATTGAGACGGAGTGGCGGCTGTGGGGCGAGAGGGGGAGAGTGGATCGGGGGAGAGGAGTGGATCGGGGAAGTTAGGGTTTGGGTGAGAGGGTGAGGGGGTGAGGGCTGCCGTTGGATCCAGAAGCATCCAACGGTGGTTGAGGCATGATCCGCGTGATATGCCTATGGACCAATCAGAGCGCACCAAACAAGTTGCCGATTTTTTGACCATATAAATTGGTCATGATTGATTACATACAAATTTTTCATTTCATTTTTCAATGCTCAAAATGAGTTTTTTTTGTGAAAGACCTATCAAATATTTGTTCAAATGATGCCATATTTTTCACAAGTTTACATCTTAGATTGGCAAACAACATTGACAAAGGGAGTTTTTATTTCTTTTGCATGAAAAAACAATTTTCCATTTTTTGAGTGCTCAAAATAAGTTTTTTTGTGAAGAACCTACCAAATATTTTTTGTAAAATTTTACCAAATCAATTTTCTCAAATACTAGGCCATATTTAATGCACAATTGACCAAATGGTTAGGTGTCAAAAGTTTTGATCCACCTCTGGTGAAAAAGACAAATTCCCGCCGATTCAGCTGGAAGCGGGTCAAATTTGAACTGCAGCTGCCTCATAGTTTGCTATTTATTTTTTCCAAAAATCATTTCTAGGTACGTAAGTATCTATTTAATCAGAGAAACATCAAAAGTTTTCCAAGATTCAACCACTAGCTAGGAACGGTCATTCCCGCCGTTTTGACCGCATTTTGAAACGGGCATAAAAAATTCAAAAAAATCAAAAAATTGGGAAACCTTCGCATTGTGTCATCATATGTGGCCAAGTTCCCAGGAAAAATAATAAACTTGTAATACGGTAATTATTTTAAAAAAGTGTTCTCAGAAATGAGCTATCAAGTGTGAAGATTCATGGATTTCAAGCCAAATGATCAATCTTATGGCCACATCCATGGCATAGTTTGTTCAAATGATCTCATATTGTGCACAAGAGTGCATATTGGAATGGCAAACAATGTTGTCTAAGGAAGTTTTCATTTTCGTTGGACGAAAAAACCATTTTCCATTTTTCGAGTGCCCGAAAGGAGGTTTTTTTGTGAAGGAACTACCAAATAATTGTTGCAAAATTGGACCAAATAATTTTTATAAAATACTAGGCCATATTTAATGCACAATTGACAAAATGGTTGGGTGCAAAAAGTTTTGATCCACCTCTCGTGAAAAAGACAAATTTCCGCCGATTCAGCTGGAAGCGGGTCAAATTTGAACTGCAGCTGCCTCATAGTTTGCTATTTATTTTTTCCAAAAATCATTTATAGTTACATAAGGACCTATTTAATCAGAGAAACACCAAAAAAATCCAAGATTCAACCACTAGCTAGGAACGGTCATTCCCGCCGTTTTGACCGCATTTTGAAACGGGCATAAAAAATTCAAAAAAAATCAAAAAATTGGGAAACCTTCGCATTGTGTCATCATATGTGGCCAAGTTCCCAGGAAAAATAACAAACTTGTAATACGGCAATTATTATAAAAAAGTGTTCTCAGAAACGAGCTATCATGTGTGGAGATCAATGGCTTTCAAGCCAAATGATCAATCTTATGGCCACATCCATGGCATAGTTTGTTCAAATGATCTCATATTGTGCACAAGAGTGCATATTGGAATGGCAAACAATGTTGTCTAAGGAAGCTTTCATTTTCGTTGGACGAAAAAACCATTTTCCATTTTTCGAGTGCCCGAAAGGAGGTTTTTTTGTGAAGGAACTACCAAATAATTGTTGCAAAATTGGACCAAATCATTTTTATAAAATACTAGGCCATATTTAATGCACAATTGACAAAATGGTTGGGTGTAAAATGTTCTGATCCACCTCTCGTGAAAAAGACAAATTTCCGCCGATTCAGTTGGAAGCGGGTCAAATTTGAACTGCAGTTGCCTCATAGTTTGCTATTTATTTTTTCCAAAAATCATTTATAGTTACATAAGGACCTATTTAATCATAAATACATGGTTTGGTGGCGATACGTCGAGGTTTGGGCGGCGGCCGAGGGCCCCAACTCTAGAGCGCGTAAACTCACATGCCCGCCGCGTGGTCACCGCGCGACCGTGACGTTGCCATGTGTTCTGCGCGGCCTAGGCATGTCTAGTGGGTTGGGCACTCCCCAGGTTGGTGCTAGGAAGAAAATTACAACATAAGATTCTCACGAGGAGACCGATCGATGCTCAAACATGAATTAGCAGCCAAGTGTTTGATTAGCGGTACGGGAAATGTACATGGATAATGGGCGTGAGTTTTGGCTGAGGATGATCAGTTACTAAGAAGACCGTGTTCACAAATTTTCAGCTCAAAAGGAGGAGCCTAGGTGGTACTTGCTTTGCAAACTACCACACTGGACATAACTACGAATGTTGAAGCTCGGCTCAAAATAATGAATGTATTGAGCTAGTATTTGGTGGAGGATGGTTATTTGGGCATAGGAAAGCACTGTAGAAAATGGATACTATTTGGACATGCCAAAGTGGTACTTTCTTCACAAACTGTTGTTCTGAACAGAATAGGAAAATGAATATTTCTGAATTATTTTTGAACTAGGAAAGGAAGGTTTTTACATATTTGACGAAGATATGACCCAAAGAATTTATAAGATTTTTTTGGGAATTTTGGGAATGACAGAAATATAGGTTGCTTCACAACCTAGGGCAAAAACTGCCACATGGACATGACACATAGGCAAAACTGATGAGATGGCGCCTAGTCATCGCAACCCACCACAATTTACAAGGCTATGACCATCTATATTGGTCGTTAACAACTAGAAATAAGGCAGCGGACTAGCGCTGTTTGCTTTATGACCATTTCGTGTAAGGAAATTATGACCTTTCTGACCAAAATGGTCGCAATGGTTTAGGGTTTGGAGCCCCCTAGACAGCTTTTGACCAATTGGTCTAAAATGGTCATAAATTTATGACCATTTCTTCCAGGGTCACTGACAGAAGGTCATAAGTTGACATATTTCTTGTAGTGATTTCGGGTTCCGGCAGCCCCATGAGGTTCGAACTCAGTGGTGCGTGCAAAGATCTCTCCCCTACCAACTCACGCTCCAACGCCTCACTCGGAATCTAGGCTAGCAAGATGAACAACACAAGGGACAAAGAGTTTATACTGGTTCAGGCCACCATTGTGGTGTAATACCCTACTCCAGTGTGTGGTGTGTGGATTGCCTCAGGGGCTGATGATGAACAGTATAGGGGAAGAACAGCCTCGCGAGGGGTGTTCTTGAGCTGGTGCGATGAACTGCTTGGGAGAGTTCGATCACCTCTTGGGTGTCTATCCGATCTATGGATGCGATTCTCCTCCCTGCTTTTTCTACTGTGGTGGCTAGTCCTATTTATAGAGGCCCTGGTCCTCTTCCCAAATATTGAGTGGGAAGGGTGCCAACAACGGCCATTTTGAAGGGGGACATCTACTACACTTATCCTAACTAAAGTTGGTCTTCGGCTGCCAAAAGCACTGGCGATGACGCCGTCTTGGGCTCCATGATGACCTCCATCCTGCCGCTCTGCTGGTCTTGGTCTCATTGCACCGGAATGGCAACCTTTGCCTGATGCCTCGGTACTCCACGTCTGCGCTTGCCCCCTTTGCACCAAAGAGGAAACAAGGACACTGCGCAGGCCGGCGCCCGCCCGGCGCCCGCCTGGTGTCGATCGTCATGGCTTGCGTCATGAGCACCTCACGAGGTACCCTGCCTTGATCTCTCTGCCTCCTCGCGAGCTTGCCTGGTGAGGCCGTTCCCGAGGAAGCCTTGTGCCATCCGCCCCGCGAGGCTTGGCCCCTCGCGAGGGTCTTTAGCTTGTGCTGATGAAGATGGGCCGTACTGGGCCACCACTTGAGCCATGCCGCAGGCCGCAAGCAGGCAAGTCTGGGGACCCCCATTCCCAGAACGCCGACAATTGTATAGGTGCACTAGTTCGGCGAAGAGATGGTGATGCAAGTGCAATATGGATGGTAGATATGGGTATTTGTAATCAGAAAATATAAAAACTGCAAGGTAACTAATAATAAATGTGAGCACAAACGGTATTGCAATGCTAGGAAACAAGGCCTAGGGTTCATACTTTCACTAGTGCAAGTTCTCTCAACAATAATAACATAACTGGATCATATAACTATCCCTCAACATGCAACCAAGAGTCACTCCAAAGTCACTAATAGCGGAGAACAAACGAAGAGATTATTGTAGGGTATGAAACCACCTCAAAGTTATCCTTTCTGATCGATCTATTCAAGAGTCCGTAGTAAAATAACATGAAGCTATTCTTTCCGTTCGATCTATCATAGAGTTCGTACTAGAATAACACCTTAAGACACAAATCAACCAAAACCCTAATGTCACCTAGATACTCCAATGTCACCTCAAGTATCCGTGGGTATGATTATACGATATGCATCACACAATCTCAGATTCATCTATTCAACCAACACAAAGAACTTCAAAGAGTGCCCCAAAGTTTCTACCAGCGAGTCAAGACGAAAACGTGTGCCAACCCCTATGCATAAGTTCATTGAACCCGCAAGTTGATCACCAAAACATACATCAAGTAGATCACGTGAATATCCCATTGTCACCATAGATAAGCACGACAAGACATACATCAAGTGTTCTCAAATACTTAAAGACTCAATCCGATAAGATAACTTCAAAGGGAAAACTCAATCCATTACAAGAGAGTAGAGGGGAGAAACATCATATGAGCCAACTATAATAGCAAAGCTCGCGATACATCAAGATCGTATCACCTCAAGAACACGAGAGAGAGAGAGAGATCAAACACATAGCTACTGGTACATACCCTCAGCCTCGAGGGTGAACTACTCCCTCCTCGTCATGGAGAGCGCTGGGATGATGAAGATGGCCACCGGTGATGGATTCCCCCTCCGGAGGGTGCCGGAACGGGCTCCCGAGAGGATTTTGGTGGCTATAGAGGCTTGCGACGGCGGAACTCCCGATCTATTATGTTCCCCGATGTTTTTAGGGTATATAGACATATATAGGCGAAAGAAGTCAGTCAGGGGAGCCATGAGGGTCCCACGAGGGTGGGGGCGTGCTCAGGGGGTAGGGCGCGCCTCCCTGCCTCGTGGCCACCTCAAAGCTTCCCTGGCGTCTACTCCAAGTCTCCTGGATTGCTTCCGTTCCAAAAATAACTCTCCTGAAGTTTTCATTCCATTTGGACTCCGTTTGATATTCCTTTTCTTTGAAACACTGAAATAGGCAAGAAAACATCAATTTGGGCTGGGCCTGCGGTTAATAGGTTAGTCCCAAAAATAATATAAAAGTGTATAATAAAGCCCATAACATCCAAAACAGATAATATAATAGCATGAATGCTTCATAAATTATAGATACGTTGGAGACGTATCACCCCCGTTTCAACGGTATAGCATACTCAAGAAATATTCTACTCTATACTATCGCCTCTAAAAACATACACTATACAATAAAAAGACGGCATAGAAACGTAGAATAATCCTACACTATACAATAAAGAAATTACAACCGAATATACCCACTGGGCATTATAGTTTGGCACCAGTCATAATAAAGCGTACACAAACAACAAATTACATACACTGGACAAATAAAGCTCATACATCATGGACACGCATCAACAAAACTTACCATTTGAACTATAATCTCTTCAGAAAATAGGATTGGCCGGATTCAGATAACACAAATTTCAGTCTGCAAAATCTCCAATTCCTTTGTGGTTACCTCAGTGTCTTGTTTGATTTTTTACTCCTGCATCTAATACCTGCATGTCCAGTCTCAACTTGTTGATTGTACGTTGAGAACCATGTACATGTTGTCTTGCCACCTCTAGTTGATGCTCAAAAACATCAGCACAATCCAATTCCAATCCATAATCTTTCGGAAATGGCCATGCCGCACTGCTCACAGATCTTTGTGTTGATGTCACTTCATCCTGAAATGTTTCTTTAAGTACACATGACTAGGGCAAAAATATAGTTACAACAGTTAAGCGAGCAAGACAGACTATTTTGTACATGGCAAAACAGGACTAACTATAATGTTACACATCATAAAGCATAAGCAGGTGATATTTTAAAAATTATAAAAAGGTAGTATGTGCAGCCTGGATACAGAAATCTCTCTTAGCTCACCAGAGGAGCATGATGTTGGGGCCCAATCCAAAACACAGACAAGTTACAAATTTAGACAACACGTTGCGTATAAGTAAGCAAGCAGTTGGCCATTCTGTAGCTCAATTAAAGTCTTAAGGAGCATAATGAACGACAAAGGGATTCATAAAAACCTACTACAGCAAGCAAAACTATGCAATCATTAGCCTAGTATAAACTAGATTGTGAGCCTCATGCAATAATAGTTGGTTAATAGACTTCAAAGCTTTAGGCACACTTTGGGAGAGTAATTAAATGGTAAGGCCTTTAATTATGTCAACTAATAGTTATAAAAGTACCCACCATCAGGTATCATTGTTTCGGCATCTCATTAACTGAGGACAAATAAAGCAATTGAAAAGAGCAAATTAACTATGCCTGAAACAAACAAGGAATTGAACTGCTAAGTTGGATACAGTGACTTACCTTAATTGGTTGAAGAGGCTCAGCACAGCTCCTACTTCTCTTGCAAGGCTCCTTCCTAACATCTTGTACTCGGAGATCCTTAATCTTATCTTCATTGCACCCCCTCTGAAAGGTGACACAAACTAGTTACTCGTCTCCTTGGAAGATAAATACGCATACTTTCCAGTCTGTGAACACAAAAGGATGAGATTATAAAAAAACAACACCACATAACAAAACATGCTGCATCTCTTGCACTTGCACACAATGAAATGAGCATTTACTATGTCTGCACTATGTAAAAACTAGGCATACCATCGAACTAGATCTCCAGGTACTCTTGGAGAGCCTACTTTAGTGTACAACCAAACCTTTATGTCACCTATGAGTTACACAAGGCCCCACTACATCATCCCTTAGTGTTTAAATCATTGACAAGCTCTGTTAGAGTGTTAGGTCAAGAACAACAAGTAATCAAAGCAAACAGTCCTAGTATGGCTGGCTGATGCAAACAAGCAATTGAACAGATGTGTGAGCAAATCTTACATATCAAGAAAAGAAGCAAAGAAGGAGGCTTAAAGACCATCACTTGACTGGCCAAATTTAAGGGGCATTTAAACATCATGTGCAATGTATGAACTAACATAAACATTGCATATTCCAGAATCTACAATGGAATGCACATGTATTAGGTTATGCCATGTATGATGATGCCTAAATGTACACTATAGCAGGCAGCAGTGATTCATCATTGCACGCACAATTGAATTGCAGGTTAAGGGCTAGTTCGATTCCGCCTTTTCAGGGCTTATTGTCAAAATAAGACATAAAAGATGTAAAGAAGTCATTTTTGAGTTATTGGCTTGGGCTTAACTTATTTCGCTTTGGAGGGGGGTGTTTCAGATAGAACCTCACTAAAAATTGAAGGGAAGGGGAATAGTGAAATGACTCTGTTGTCTGCCTATATTACACTCAAAATGCAACTGCTGACGCCCGTGTTACACGTGACCCTCAAGTAAAAACAAACACACAAGCATTCATTGCCATGCCCACTTGCATCTCCTCTCCCCTTTTCCTCTACCTCGATCCCCTGCCTGCAGCACTAGGGTTCCTCCAGCGAGCCGTCTCCACTGGTCCCATCTGGCCTGGTCCTCGATGATGCTCTGTCCAGCTAGGCTACACGGCCGGCGGGTAGGTGAAAATCTTCCTTGCTGCTCCTCCCTCTGGCTCCGCCCCTCATTCTCATGGTCTCCAGTAGCTGCTCCACTATGGTCCGTCCAACGCACTACTCCAGCAAGCGCCGCACAACTACGGTTGATGCCACACTGTGGTAGAAGTCACCTTATTCCCCCTCCCCTCCTCCCAGGCTGTGGCCTTGAGGTGTTGTTGAAGGATGAGCTCATCCAACAAGGTGAGTATCTCCTCTAATATTTTGCCAAATTTTCATTCTGATCCACTATATGATGAATTGCTATGAGCTGCTTCTGCTGCTGCTATATGATGCATTTCTATGAGCTGCTACTTCTGCTGCTATATGATGAATTGCTACGAGCTGCTGCTGCTATATGAGGAATTGCGATGAGCTGCTGCTGCTATATGATGAGTTGCTATGAGCTGCTCCTGCTGCTGTTGTATGATGAATTTCTATGAGCTGCTCGTGCTTCTGCTATATGATGAATTGCTATGAGCTGCTCTTGCTGCTGCTATATGATGAATTGCTATGAGCTGCTCCTGCTGCTGCTATATGATGAATTGCTATGTGCTGCTGCTGGTATATGATGAATTGCACACTGCTGCTGCTACTCTATGATGAGTTGCTATGAGCTGCTGCTGCTATATGATGCTTTCAGGTGGTGCTGCTATATGATAATAACCAGCCACTTGGACCATTGAATTTCAATAAATAATTGTTCTTCATTGAAATGTGGGTCATGCGTTCTTCATTTAAATTAGGCAATGGGATCTCTATGGAAGACATTGACCGAAGTAGATTGTGCCAAGTAGATGGTATCTTTGTATTTGCATTTTGGACAAATAGTGATGGTCTGTTTTCCTATCATATTAATTACTGCACTGGGTTCAATTTGTGATGTTTGCAAGTCAAATTAATTTTGATATGGGTAGCAAAGTGAAAAAATATAATGCAATCTAGACTTTTCACTGATCATACCAAAGATAAGCTGAAAAATAAGGCAATGAAAAGAACTGGTTGGCTTATTACATGGAGCTTATATTCATAGGTGCTTATTTTCTTAGGATAACTCGTAATAACTGTTCCTAAGAAACTTGGCCAATAGAACTAACATACAAATAACATGTCACGATGATTGCAATGGAGGAGTGATGTACCATAGCACACTATATAGGATCACCGCTGCCTCTCCCTTTTTTGTGATGTTCCATGAAATTGCCACATAGATCTTGTACTTTTTCATTGTGTAATCCTATCTGCAAGTTTACACGGCTAATTTCAGACATCTCTACATGATAATACATTGCATATTATGCATATTTAAACCATCAATTAATGATTGTGTGCATAGCATAAACAAGCCATGACTCTGTGTGCTGGACTAGCAGGCACTCTAAGGGAGCCTAATGTAGTGCACTGATGACCCACAAGTGTAGGGGATCGTAGTCCTTTCTATAAGTAAGAGTATCGAACCCAACGAGGAGCAGAAGGAAATGACAAGCGGTTTTCAGTAAGGTATTCTCTGCAAGCACAGAAATTGTAGGTAACAGATAGTTTTGTGATAGGATAATTTGTAACGGGTAACAAGCAATGAAAGTAAATAAGGTGCAGCAAGGTGGCCCAATCCTTTTTGTAGCAAAGGAGAAGCTTGGACGAGTTCTTATAATGAGAAAAGCGCTCCTGAGGACACATGTGAATTATCATCAAGCTAGTTTTCATCACGCTCATATGATTCGCGTTCGTTACTTTGATAATTTGATATGTGGGTGGACCGGTGCTTGGGTACTGCCCTTTCTTGGACAAGCATCCCACTTATAGTTAACCCCTAATGCAAGCATCCACAACTACAAATGAAGTATTAAGGTAAACCTAACCATAGCATGAAACGTATAGGTCCAAATCAGTCCCTTATGAAGCAACTTATAAACTAGGGTTTAAGCTTTTGTCACTCTAGCAAACCATCATCTACTTATTACTTCCCAATGCCTTCCTCTAGGCCCAAATAATGGTGAAGTGTCATGTAGTCAATGTTCACATAACACCACTAGAGTAGAGACAACATACATCTCTTCAAAATATCGAACGGATACCAAATTCACATGACTACTAATAGCAAGACTTCACCCATGTCCTTAGGAACAAACGCAACTACTCACAAAGCATATTCATGTTCATAATCAGAGGGGTATTAATATGCACTAAGGATCTGAACATATGATCTTCCACCAAATAAACCAACTAGCATCAACTACAAGGAGTAATCAACACTACTACCAACCCACAGGTACCAATCTGAGGTTTGGGTACAAAGATTGGATACAAGAGATGAACTAGGGTTTGAGAGGAGATGGCGCTGGTGAAGATGCTGATGGAAATTGACCCCCTCCCGATGAGAGGATCATTGGTGATGATGATGGTGATGATTTCCCCCTCCCGGAGGGAAGTTTCCCCGGCAGAACAGCTCCACCGGAGCCCTAGATTCGTTCCGCCTCGTGGCGGCGGAGTTTCGTCCCAAAATCTTGCTTATGTTTTTTTCAGGGTAAAAGACTTCATATAGCAGAAGATGGGCACCGGAGGGCTGTCAGGTGGCCCATGAGGCAGGGGGGCATGCCCAGGGGGGTAGGGCGCGCCCCCCACCCTCGTGCGTGGTGGGTGGCCCCCCCTCAGGTATTTCTTCCGCTGAATATGTTTTATTAATTCCCAAAATGACTTTCCTAGAGTTTCAGGACTCTTGGAGCTGTGTAGAATAGGTCTCCAATATTTTCTCCCTTTCCAACCCAGAATCCCCGCTGCCGGCATTCTCCCTCTTTATGTAAACCTTGTAAAATAAGAGAGAATAGCCATAAGTATTGTGACATAACGTGTAATAACAGCCCATAATGCAATAAATATCGATATAAAAGCATGATGCAATATGGACGTATCAACTCCCCCAAGCTTAGACCTCGCTTGTCCTCAAGCGGAAGCCGATGTCAAAAAATATGTCCACATGTTTAGAGGTAGAGGTGTCGATAAAAATAAAATACGGACATGAGGGCATCATCATTCTTATAATAGCAACATATATATATATATATTGTCATGTGATTTCTTATGCTCAAGTAACAATCTATTCACTATATCAAGTATGATTCACAAACTTCATTGAGAACTAACAAACTATAATCTCGGTCATTGAAGCAATTGCAATTTATCATAACATCGGAAAGAGTCAATATAAGAGCTTTTTAGCAAGTCCACATACTCAACCATCATTTAGTCTTTCACAATTGCTAACACTCACACAATACTTATGGTTATGGAGTTTTAATCGGACATAGAGAAATATAGGGGCTTATAGTGTTGTCTCCCAACCTTTTACCTCAAGGGTAATGTCAACAATAATAATTCATGCTAACTTACATCCAATTGGATATATATATATCAAGATCTTTCCAACACGAGGTGCTTGCCAAAGGATAAAATAAAAGGAAAGGTGAAGATCACCATGACTCTTGCATAATGTAAAAGATAGGCCCTTCGTAGAGGGAAGCAGAGGTTGTCATGTTCTTTTTGGTTGGATGCACGAAATCTTAATGCAAAAGAACGTCACTTTATATTGCCACTTGTGATATGAACCTTTATTATGTAGTCCGTCACTTTTATTACTTCCATATCATAAGATCGTATAAAGCTTATTTTCTCCAGACTAATAAGTCCATATTTAGAGAGCAATTTTTATTGAATGCAACATGTCAACTTACTTGAAGGATCTTACTCAATCCATAGGTAGATATGGTGGACTCTCATGGCAAAACTGGGTTTAAGGATATTTGGAAGCATAAGTAGTATCTCTACTTGGTGCAAGGAATTTGGCTAGCATGAGGGGGAAAGGCAAGCTCAACATGTTTGGATGATCCATGACAATATACTTTAAATGAGATGTGAGAAAACATAACCCATCACGTTGTCTTCCTTGTCCGACATCAACTCTTTAGCATGTCATACCTTAATGAGTGCTCCCAATCATAAAAGATGTCCAAGATAGTATATTTATATGTGAGAACCTCTCTTTCTTTATTACTTGCTATTAATTGCAACGATGACAAAAACTATGTTTGCCAACTCTCAACAATTTTTAATCATCATACTCTCTATATGTGAAGTCATTACTATCCATAAGATCAATATGAACTCTTTTATTTCTTTTTGTTCTTTTATTTCCTCAAGATCATAGCAAGATAGCAAAGCCCTTGACTCAACACTAATCTTTATTATATATAGCTCACAGACTCAATTACATAGAGGAATCACAAAGCGAAACTCAAAACTAATTCATACTAAAACTTTATTCTACTAGATCAAGATATTACCAAAAGGATCGAACTAAGTAAAACGGTAAAGATAGGAGTGTGATGGTGATACGATACCGGGGCACCGCCCCCGAGCTTGGCAGTTGCCAAGGGAAGTGCCCATACCCATGTAATTAGTTCCTCGGAGGTGGTGATGATGGTGTTGTTGATGATGTAGGCTTGTCGTCTATCTTCCAAGGCATAGGCTCACCATCGTAGAAGGATGATCGAGTCTCCGGGATCCTCAAATCTGCAGCCAAACTCATCCTCTTGAATCTATATTCATACCCACAATTTTTGTTTTGCAGGTCATAGATCTGGGCTTGGAGGTGCTTGATTTTCTCTTGAAGCTTGAAGACGGTCTCCCCAATGTTCTTGGCGTCCAGCTTGTGGTTGTTGGTGAATTTTGTGATCATCATCTGGTTGGCGTTGAGTCCGCGTTCCACCATCCCTTGGCACTTGAAAACTTGTTATTCCATTGTTTCGAGCTTTGTCTCCACACTTCCGGTACTCCTTGGTCCCTCCACATCGCGGATGTGCAACACCCCCTCACGCATCTCAATCATTTGAGGGTGATGCAGCACCTCTGCGAGGTATGGGGTGGTGACCCTCTCGAAAAACTTGTCCTTGGGGGCGCTTGAAGACGTCATGGTGCTCTAGATCTGTCAGAAAAACAGCTCAAAACAAAGACAGAGGATAATTGCGTGATACGGTGGTCAAAACCTTCGGGAGATTATATAATGAATTTTTACCGACAAAAAAAAGTATCGTGCAAGAAAATGGAGTTCGGAGAGCACATGAGGTGCCCACGAGGCAGAGGGCGCGCCCAAGGGGGGTAGGGCGCGCCCTCCACCCTCGTGGATGCCTTGTGTCCTTCCCGGACTACTTCTTATTTTCCTATTTTCTTAAATATTCCAAAACTGAGAAAAATTGCTATTACAACTGTTCTAGAGTCGGTTTACTTACCGTACCACATACCTATTCCTTTTTGGAGTCTGAAACGTTCAGGAAAGTTTCCCTTATGTTTTCCTCCGGGGTCACGGTTTCAATAATATTACTTTCAACATTTATAGGATTACCTGAGATATAATGTTTGATTCCTGTTGATTTTTATGGCACCGGAACGAGCCTCTTCGATAACATAAGGGCCTTCCCATTTAGAGAGAAGTTTTCCTGCAAAAAATCTTTAACGAGAGTTGAATAGCAACACATAATCACCTACGTTAAACTCACGCTTTTGTAGCCTTTTGTCATGCCATCTTTTAACATTTTCTTTAAACAACCCGGCATTCTCATAGGCTTGGGTTCTCCATTCATCAAGTCAGCTAATGGCAAATAACCTCTTCTCACCGACAAGTTTGAAATCGTAATTGAGCTCTTTAACAGCCCAATATGCCTTATGTTCAAGTTCAAGAGGTAAGTGACATGCTTTTCCATAAACCATTTTATACGGAGACATACCCATAGGATTCTTATATGCAGTTCTATAGGCCCATAATGCATCATCCAGTTTCTTGGACCAATTATTTCTAGATCTATTAACAGTATTTTTTAAAATAAATTTGAGCTCTCTGTTACTCAACTCTACTTGACCACTAGACTATGGGTGATATGGAGATGCAATTCTATGATTAACATCATACTTAGCAAGCATTTTACAGAAAGCACCATGAATAAAATGTGAACCACCATCAGTCATTAAGTATCTATGGTCTCCAAACCTCAGAAAAATAACTTCTTTAAGCATCTTAATAGAGGTGTCATGATCAGCACTACTAGTTGGAATAGCTTCTACCCACTTAGTAATGTAATCAACAGCAACTAAAATATGTGTATATCCATTAGAGGCAGGAAACGGTCCCATATAATCAAAGCCCCAAACATTAAATGGTTCAATAAAAAGAGAATAATTCATGGGCATTTCTTGACGTCTACTAATATTACCAATTATTTGACATTCATCATAAGACAAAACAAACTTATGGGCATCTTTGCAGAGAGTAGGCCAATAAAAACCAGATTGCAATACCTTATGTGCAGTTCTATCTCCAGCGTGGTGTCCTCCATATGACTCGGAGTGACACTTGCGTAGGATCTGTTCCTGTTCATCCTCGGGTACACAACGTCTAATAACACCATCTACTCCTTCTTTATAAAGGTGTGGTTCATCCCAGAAGTAATGTCTTAAATCATAGAAGAACTTTTTCTTTTGTTGGTATGTGAAACTAGGTGGTATGAATTTAGCAACAATGTAATTAGCATAATCAGCATACCATGGAGCAGTATGAGAACAATTTATGACAACTAATTGTTCATCAGGAAAGCTATCATCGATAGGTAGTGGGTCATTAAGAACATTCTCTAACCTAGACAAGTTGTCGGCAACGGGGTTCTTAGCTCCCTTTCTATCAATTATAGGCAAATCAAATTCTTTTAGCAAGAGAACCCATCTAATAAGTCTAGGTTTAGCATCTTTCTTTTCCATAAGATATTTAATAGCAGCATGATCAGTGTGAATAGTTACTTTAGAATCAACAATATAAGGTCTAAACTTATCACAAGCAATTGCAACTGCTAAGAATTCTTTTTCAGTAGTAGCATAGTTTCTCTGGGCAGTGTCTAGAGTTTTACTAGCATATTGAATAACATTTAATTTCTTATCAACTCCTTGTCCTAGAACAACACATATAGCATAATCGCTAGCATCACACATAATTTCAAAAGGTAAATTCCAATCAGGTGGTTGAACAATAGGTGCAGAAATCAAAGCTTTCTTAAGTATTTCAAATGCTTCTACACAATCATCATCAAAGACAAAAGGAATATCTTTTTGCAATAGATTAGTGAGAGGCCTAGAAATTTTAGAAAAGTCCTTAATGAACCTCCTATAAAAACCGGCATGACCAAGGAAAGTTCTTATACCTTTAATGTCCTTGGGACATGGCTTCTTTTCAATAGCATCAACCTTAGCTTTATCAACTTCAATACCTTTCTCAGAAATTTTATGCCCCAAGACAATGCCTTCATTAACCATAAAGTGGCACTTTTCCCTATTCAAGACGAGAGTAGTATCTTCACATATCTGTAAAACTCGATCAAGGTTGCTCAAGCAATCATCAAAAGAGGATCCATAAACGGAAAAATCATCCATGAATACCTCACAAATCTTTTCACAAAAGTCAGAGAATATAGCCATCATGCATCTTTGAAAGGTAGCAGGTGCATTACATAAACCAAAAGGCATACGTCTATAAGCAAAAGTATCGAAAGGGCAAGTAAAAGTGGTCTTTTCTTGACCCTCTGCTGACACGGGTATTTGAGAGAAACCAAAGTAACCATCTAGAAAGCAAAAATGTGTATGTTTGGGTAGTCTTTCTAGCATTTGATCAATAAAAGGTAAAGGGTAATGATCCTTTTTAGTAGCTTTATTTAATTTGCGGAAATCAAATACCATACTATAACCTGTAATAATTCTTTGCGGGATCAATTCATCTTTATCATTAGGAACAACAGTAATACCTCCTTTCTTAGGGACACAATGGACAGGACTTACCCACTTACTATGAGCAACGTGATAAATTATACCTGCCTCAAGGAGCTTTAGTATTTCTTTTCTTACCACTTCCTTCATCTTAGGATTTAATCGTCGTTGGTGATCAATGACTGGTTTGGTGTCTTCCTCCAATTTTATTTTATGTTGGCATAAAGTGGGACTAATGCCCTTAAGATCATCACGAGTATATCCAATAGCAGCTCGGTGCTTCTTCAGAGTTTTCAATAATCTTTCCTCTTCCTGCTCTGAAAGGTTAGCACTAATAATAACAGGATATATCTTCTTTTCATCAAGATAAGCATATTTAAGAGTATCAGGTAATGGTTTAAGCTCAAACACGGGATCACCCTTGGGTGGTGGAGGATCCCCTAAGATTTCAACAGGCAAGTTGTGTTTCAAAATAGGTCCCTGTTTAAAGAATACTTCATCTATTTCCCTCCTTTCATTCATAAACATATCATTTTCATGGTCTAGCAAATATTGTTCTAAGGGATCAGTAGGAGGCATGACAATAGAAGAAAGACCAATAATTTCATCCTTACTAGGCAATTCTTTATCATGGGGTTGTCTATGAAATTAGCAAAATTAAACTCATGAGACATATCTCCAAAGCCAATCATAACAACATCCTTTTCGCAATCAATCTTAGCATTAATAGTATTCAAGAAGGGTCTACCAAATGTAATGGGACAAAAGTCATCTTGTGGGGAACCAAGAACAAGAAAATCAGCAGGATATTTAACTTTCCCACACAAGAATTCAACATCTCTAACAATCCCAATTGGTGAAATAGTATCTCTATTGGAAAGCTTAATTGTAACATCAATTTCTTCTACCTCAGCAGGTGCAATATCATGCATAATTTCTTCGTATAAGGAAAAAGGTATTGCTCTAGCACTAGAACCATATCACATAAGCCATGATAACAATGATCTCCTATTTTAACAGAAATAACATGCATGCCTACACTAGGTCTATGTTTAGTATCGGGTCTAGCAATTCTAGCAGCTTGTTCACAGAAATAAATAACATGCCCATCAATATTATCAGCCAAGAGATCTTTAACCATAACAACACTAGGTTCAACTTTAATTTGCTCAGTGGTGTATATGTTCTAGTATTAATTTTACGAACCACAGTTGAAGCTTTAGCATGATCCTTTATCCTAACAGGGAAAGGTGGTTTCTCAATATAAGTGGAAGGAACAATAGGATCATTATAAGTGATAGTCTTTTCTCCAACTGTAATAGGTGCAACTACTTTTACTTCAGTAGGAGGAACTTCTCCTTAGGGAGATCAACATGAGTAGCAAATGATTCACAGAAAGAAGCTACTATCTCAGAGTCAAGTCCATGTTTAGTGCTAAATCCACGAAAAGCATCGGTATGCATAAAAGATTTAACACAATCAAACTTAGGTGTCATACCTGACACCTTACCATCGTCGGAATCCCAACCTTCAGAGTTGCATTTAATTCTTTCCAATAAATCCCATTTGAATTCAATAGAATTCATCATAAAATACCCAGCACAAGAAGTATCAAGCATGGTACGATTGTTGAGAGAAAGCCGAGCATAAAAGTTTTGAATAATCATTTATCTTGAAAGCTCATGTTTGGGGCATGAATATAACATTGACTTAAGCCTCCCCCAAGCTTGAGCGATACTTTCTCCTTCGCGAGGCCAAAAATTATATATATAATTGCAATTACGACGAACAAGATGCATAGGATAAAACTTCTGGTGAAATTCCTATTTCAATCGTTTATAGTCCCAGGATCCCATATCATCACATAGCCTATACCATGTCAATACGTCTCCCTTCAAAGATAAAGGGAAAACCTTCTTCTTAATAACATCACCGGTCATACCTGCAAGCTTAAATAATTCACAAACTTCATCCACATAGATAAGGTGTAAATCGGGATGCAATGTTCCATCTCCTGCAAAGGGATTAGCTAGCAGTTTCTCTACCATACCCGAAAGAATTTCAAAGTAAACATTTTCAGTAGGTTCAGTATATTGAGGAGAAACTCTTTGCTCTACTGGTCAGGGTGAAGATACCCCGAACAAGCCCCTCAAAGGATTAGTTTCCATAGTAACAAGTGACAGTAAATTTCAGCACACTATATAAATGTTTCCTTACCAAGTTCCACTTACCAAAGGCGCTTCACTCCCCGGCAACGGTGCCAGAAAAGAGTCTTGATGACCCACAAGTGTAGGGGATCTATCGTTGTCCTTTTGATAAGTAAGAGTGTCGAACCCAACGAGGAGCAGAAGGAAATGACAAGCGGTTTTCAGTAAGGTATTCTCTGCAAGCACTGAAATTGTAGGTAACAAATTGTTTTGTGATAGGATAATTTGTACTGGGTAACAAGCAATGAAAGTAAATAAGGTGCAGCAAGGTGGCCCTATCCTTTTTGTAGCAAAGGAGAAGCCTGGACAAGTTCTTATAATGAGAAAAGCGCTCCCGAGGACACATGGGAGTTATCGTCAAGCTAGTTTTCATCACGCTCATATGATTCGCGTTCGTTACTTTGATAATTTGATATGTGAGTGGACTGGTGCTTGGGTACTGCCCTTTATTGGACAAGCATCCCACTTATGATTAACTCCTATTGCAAGCATCCGCAACTACAAATGAAGTATTAAGGTAAACCTAACCATAGCATGAAACGTATGGATCCAAATCAGCCCCTTATGAAGCAACTTATAAACTAGGTTTTAAGCTTCTGTCACTCTAGCAACCCATCCTACTTATTACTTCACAATGCCTTCCTCTAGGCCCAAATAATGGTGAAGTGTCATGTAGTCGACGTTCACACAACACCACTAGAGGAGAGACAACATACATCTCATCAAAATATTGAATGAATACCAAATTCACATGACTACTAATAGCAAGACTTCGTCCATGTCCTCAGGAACAAACATAACTACTCACAAAGCATATTAATGTTCATAATCATAGGGGTATTAATATGCATTAAGGATCTGAACATATGATCTTCCACCAAATAAACCAACTAGCATCAACTACAAGGAGTAATCAACACTACTAGCAACCCACAGGTACCAATCTGAGGTTTGGTACAAAGATTTGATACAAGAGATGAACTAGGGTATGAGAGGAGATGGTGATGATGAGGATGTTGATGGAGATTGAACCCCTCCCGATGAGAGGATCGTTGCTGATGACGATGGTGATGATTTCCCCCTCCCGGATGGAAGTTTCCCCGGCAGAACAGCTCCGCTGGAGACCTAGATTGGTTCCGCCTCGTGGCGGCGGAGTTTCGTCCTGAAAGCTTGCTTATGATTTTTTTTTCAGGGTAAAAGACTTCATATAGCAGAAGATGGGCACCGGAGGGCTGCCAGGTGGCCCACGAGGCAGGGGGGCGCGCCCAGGGGGGTAGGGTGCGCCCCCCATCCTCGTGGGTGGTGGGTGGCCCCCCTAGGTATTTCTTCCGCTGAATATTTTTTATTAATTCCCAAAATGACTTTCGTGGAGTTTCAGGACTTTTGGAGCTGTGCAGAATAGGTCTCCAATATTTGCTCCATTTCCAGCACAGAATCCCCACTGCCGGCATTCTCCCTCTTTATGTAAACCTTGTAAAATAAGAGAGAATAGCCATAAGTATTGTGACATAACGTGTAATAACAGCCCATAATGCAATAAATATCGATATAAAAGCATGATGCAAAATGGACGTATAATGCACTGGAATTCCTACATGCCACCTATTATTTTGTGTAATGTACTGCCTATGTTCCTAAATATATATATTTGTAGAGATTCCAGTATGGACCACGTACAGATATCTATAGATGCATTTTCGAGTGTAGATTCACTCATTTTGCTCCGTATGTAGCCTATAGTGGAATCTCTAGAAAGACTTATATTTAGGAATGGAGGTACAAGGTAGTATCATGTATGACATCTACATATCTAATTTAGCAGCCAATAGTAGAAATCATTGTCTGCACAAAGGGATTACTGGTCGAAAATCCTAGCAAAGCACGCTGGCAGGCATAGAATAATACAAGAGAGAGAGAGACACACTTACAAGATGATAGCAATGCCTTAGTCAAGGATCTTGGTTGGCCAAGCTGTTAGATCCAGAAGAAACATTGTCCTTGTAGTTTTTGCCAGCTGCATAACAGGTAATAGCGACCTGTTAGTATATTTGAAGTACATCGAGCAGGTGATGCTGGACGGGTTTTAAGGTGACAAGTACCTAGGTCGTGGTGGGTGCTTGGCATCTTGCTAGACGATGGGAATCAGGTTAGAGACATCAAGGGCGATGACGCTGCGCTGGCTGTCAGGGTCTGGTAAGGAGATCTAGAACCGTCGAGTAGGGTGTTTGTGGAGCGGCTTCGGTAGGGTGGACTATGTTGTGGGTGAAGCAGATCTGTGGCCGTGGACGAGGGCATTAGTGAAGCTGCTCCGGTGGTTAGGTTAAGGATGGTGTCGACATTGCTGATCTGCGGCCATGGATGGGGCATCAGAAGCTGCTCCGGTAGGTTGGATGAGGGTGCACGGAAGGAGATCTGAGGCCGTGGACTTGTAGTTGGCAAAGCGGTCCCGGTAGGGTTGAGAATGGTATAGGCAAAGCTACTCCGGTAGGCTTGATGATGGTGTCGGTGAAGCGGCTCCGGTAGGGTTAAGGAAGGTGTCGACAAAGAGGATCAGAGGCCGTCGACACGGGCGTTGGTGGGGCGGCTCCGGGGGGTGTGGATGAAGCGTCTCCGGTGGGGTCTACGAATGAGCCGCTGTAGATGCGCTGCGGTTGATGAGAGTACCGGCGAAGTAGATCCGACGCCGTGGACAAGGCCGGCACTGAATGGGTTGTGGTACAGTGGTGGATGAGCAGTCTACTTGTTTCTAGGGGAGGTGGGAGGGGTAGATGCAGCCGCAGAAGCAGATCCGGCAAGGTGGACGCCGCTGGCAGTGAATGGGCTCTGGTACGCTGGTGGATGAGCAGTCTAGGGTTTCAAGAGGGGAGGGGTAGAAACGCCGATGAAGTACGTACGGTGTGATGTAACATGCTCTAGTGTGTGGAGTTAGTCGTTTTGGGGGGGAGGGGAGAGGAAATGGGGGTGCCGTGTGGTGGGGTGAACCGGAAGTTACCAAAGCAGCCCCAACCTATTATGTAGATTACGGCGGTATTGTAACTATTGGTCTCCGTGCACCAAGGACAAAAGGGGAATTTCGCGTGCTAAAGACTAGGTGGCGTAATTTTTAGAAGGAGGCGGGAGATTTTGCTGCCCGGGGGATTGTTCGTATCCAGTTTCAACTAATTTTGGACCATGCTATCGGGAGGGTCATCCGAGACTGTGTACACGGGGCACACATCAGCAGTTAATAACTGGTGTGAAGTCCACCCGAGAAAAAAAGACAATAACTCGGGATGATGCGCCGATAACTTGGATGTTCACATGGGCGCGGCCAATCGTACGGGTGTAGAGGCGCGTTCACAAAAAAGGGATCAAACGCTCACCCTATGTATTTCTCATGTAAATAGATAATTTAGTGTCATTGGTTATTTACTTTAAACATAATGCATTGACGTGTTAGTGTAGAGGCGCACAAAAATAAATGGATATTGTAGTCCACTACTTAAAAGTGTTACCTCATATGATTACATAGCCTCCATTTCATAAATTGCGTACCCGTTGAATTCATATATGAATATTACATATATTACTTCATAATAGAACCTTAAATCATCCAGGACTAACGAATTTGAATGCAAGAGTACCAATGGTGCATGTACATGATAGCTACATTGGTTGTTTGAAGAAACAACACTGTAACTTTGGAATGCACAACTGAAAAGGTTTATTTAGATAAAAAAAGTGATATGTGAGTGTCCAATCTTTATAGCATTGAATCGATATTGTACCTTTGGCCACGATACGAAGAAGACATTGATTTATGTTCAAGCGATGCACGTCCACGATAACTAGATAGTGATATGTGAATGAATTGTGCAATATCTCTCACACGCATACATATCGCATTTCCATGTGGGCATCGGAATCACCCGCATGCACTTTGTGTATTTCTCTCCCTCCGTCAAGGTTAGAATTCGTCTGTCTACCCTGTCCTACAAGTCTCTCACACAGAAACACACACGCTCTCTCTGTCGAACACGCCCACCCCTTTAATTCCGCCCACCCAGAGCCACTAATGTCTCAAAGCATAATTATGTCTCTCACACATATGCCTAAGGTTAACTCGAGTTCCGGAATCATATGGATACATGCAATGGGATTCTAGCAGAGCACCTTTTGTTTTGAGATTTCACTCTCTCTCTCTCTCACACACACACACACACACACACACACACACACACACGCACGCACGCGCACATTGTTTCTCGCTTCATTTTTCCGTCATTTGCATGCACACCGTTTGTTTATCTTCGTGATGCTTTAAGTATGCCTCACACACATGCTATCTACCTATCCCTTAATATAGCAAGATATGTGTCACACAAACTCCTTCTCCCTACTAGCAAGATGCCCATGCGTTGCACGGAACATCAAGATACATTTGTATGAGTAGTTTATCTTGTGGGACAAAAGGATCAACGAGGGAATGCCTTATTAGCAAATGTGGAGAGGGGTGTGGTTATCTTTTTGCAAAATTGCCATAGTTTCCTTCCTCTCGTCAGATATAAATCGGATGGCCTATATTGCAGGATGGCAGGAACACCATCATCACCAACTCTGTTTTTTATAAGAGTAGAGATATGTAAGTGTCACTGCCCCCCCCCCCCCACACACACCCACACACCCACACACCCACACATGCACACACACTTACCAACACCGAAGGAGTAGGGTGACACCTCGATCTTGATACTAATCTATCGACTGTCTTCTCTCTCAAACACACACACACACAAACACACACACACACTACCCGACACCGAAGGAGTAGGGTGGCACCTCGATCTTGATAGTAATCTATCTACTCCTCTTTCAAACTCACACACACATACACACACACTCGCTAGTTGTGCCTCTGTGCCTACCGCGCACACTCTCGATACGTCTTTCTCTCCCTCCCCCTCCCCCCACCCCAACAATGACAGCAGAAGGGTGACAACTCGATCTGATCGTAATCTATCAATTGGTTTCTCTCTCAAACATTATGTCTCTGTGTAACATCCAAATTTTCAATTTGGATGTTTTACATAGATCATCCTATGCATGTCATATTTATTCTTGCATTTTTTTGTGATACTAGACATCTTAAGCAACTCAAGGACCCAAGGAGAGAGTTGGAGGTTTCACAAAATTCGTATTTGAATTTATTTCAAATTTCAAGAAAGGATCTATTTGATTTTATTATTTTTCTCTCCAATTATTTCCAATATTAAAAATAAATGAGAGAAGATAATATGACTTCTTCAACCTAAGA
Organism: Triticum aestivum; assembly: GCF_018294505.1. Classification (NCBI taxonomy): domain Eukaryota; kingdom Viridiplantae; phylum Streptophyta; class Magnoliopsida; order Poales; family Poaceae; genus Triticum; species Triticum aestivum. Next base: position 688,471,261 of record NC_057801.1, read on the forward strand.
GAAATATTGGAGAAAGAATTTTAAAATCAAATTATTTTTTTGTTGGTATTTTATTTGAATTAGAAAAATATTGCATTTTTGGAAATTGCATATTAGTCCAGAAAAATGTTCATCTTGTCCTAAATATTATGTTTGGACGGTGAAAATTGTTTCTAGAATTTTTAGATTTTTTTTATATTTATTTAGGATTTTTCCTTTGTGGCGAAATTATTTAAAAAAACAAGTTTCAGACCGACTGGGCCGAAGCCCAGCAGGCCCAGCAGCGGCCAGGCCCAGCCTCGCCCGCGCGCCCAAACCGACTCGGGACCAAAGTCCCGAGTGCCGCCGCCGCCATCCCACCAGGGAATCCGAGCCGGACTCCTCGTCCGCATCGCCACCGCGTGCCCCCTCCCCCAAATCGAACCCCCTTGAGGCCTTTATAAACCCGCACCGCCGACCCCTCCTCTCCTCAACCCGCCGCCGCAAGCCTCAACCCACCGCTTGCCTCCATCACCGCCTCCGCTTGCTTCGCCGCCCGCACCACCGCCGCCACCAGAGCCCAAGCCGCCGCCGTCGAAACCGCCGTAGCCGTTGAACCGGTAAGACCCGCCGGATCTGGTTTATTCCTGGTTTATTTCGGTTCGATTTAGTTAGATCAGTTTTTCTTTAGGGTTTTCTACTTAACGAACATTCGTTCGTTCGTTCGTTCTAACAAATGGTTTTCGTCGGTTTTGTTCTGCTAGCGAACGTTCGCGCCGTAGTCTTTTTCTTTTTAGTTTATTTTCGGCCAGGGACCTATCCGCGAATAGTTTTATCGCAATTTAGCCCCTGATCTTAAAACTAGCATAACTTTTTACTCGTTTATCCAAATTAGATGAAACCAGCGCCTAAATCTTCGTATCATTCTGTTCTTTCCAATTAACAAACTTGAACATGATTTTGGTACTGTAAAATTTGAGTTTAGTCCAGATTAGTAAACAATCTTGTTTCGTTCGTATTTTGAGTTTTGTTTCTCTGTTTGAGTTGTTTCTTTTTGCCAATCATAGCTAATCACACGTACCTACTGTTAAGATCTAATCCACATGATAATAATGATGTTAGGTTTGACTTTTGTTAGTTTAAGCCATTTGCTTGTTTCGTGTTTGATTTGGATCTTTTCTCGGTTGTCTCATTGTTTCGTTTGAGTGATTGCTTATGTATGCTATTGTTTGTCTACGCTAGGTTACCCGGAGTGCGAAGCTTGTTACTACGAATCTCTAGAGTTTGCTGATTATTAGCAAGGGAAGTTACACTTTGATCATACTCTTTTATACCCAGTTTTACTTGCATTAGTATTGCTCCTCAAACAATTGCATGAGTAGGATTGGGAACTTGAGGTTTGGTTGTGGTGCATGAGGTAGAAACCTAATACCTTTTGATCACCCCGGGAATATATGTTATGCTTATTTATTGCCTAGCCATGCTTGTAGACGGGGATTGGATCGTGATTTACACATGGAAGTTTAAGAGTTATTTAATCATGGATAACATTAAGGTGGCAACTTTAATATACTTCTGGCTGGATTGGTTGAGGCACCCGGGGAACCCAGTCTTTCCTGTTTCAGGAAATCCTGGAGTACTCGTGTGATTTTTCCTACGATTCGCCACCCAGGCTCAAAGGGATCATAAGATTATTCATGCTAGAAACTTCCGTGTGCAGCCACAAGCCATTATGGTCTCTGGCATAGTTGAGTAAGTAGCGTGAGCTCTTGAAGAGGTGGACTAGCAGATGTAGGGGAAAGTAGGTGTACCGGTCCACCCGGAGTAGAGTTAATCCTTCAGAAAGACTATGTCTCGATCATCCGATCATGGATGCGATCGAGTCTTGTGGGGAAAAGGGCGCAAACCTCTGCAGAGTGTATAAACTAATCATGGTTAGCCATGTTCCCGGTTATGGACATCTTGAGTATCTGGTACTTGAATTATTGATGTGATCTCATCACTTTACTTAATGAATTTATTGTGTTAATGATGATACCTTTAATTGGGATTTGAGTTGGGGTTACCTTTTCAAATATTGGGCAACTTGGGAGTAGTTAAATAAATTTATTCCTTTGTTGCAGGGAAAAACTAGCTTTATGCAAAATCATAAAATTACAGCTTCCACCAGCCAAATATTGCATGTAGATATAGTTCTTGCATTTCATTGGTTTACAGTGTAACTCTGCCAGCATATTCAATGTGCTGACCTATACGGCTGCAACGTCTCATGTTGCAGACTACTCAGACGACGAATAAGGTGTGATAGGTCATTGTTTTGCACTCCGCTATGCCGTTGGAGTTGATGGACTCATTTACCTTTGAAGCTTTCACAGTTATTTAGTTTAGATGGACTTCAGCCATGATATTTTTGTGTAATCATACTCTTTATGAGGACTCGATGTAATAAGTTTGTGATTGAAACTCTGTTATAATTCCTCGAGTACTGTGCGTGTCAACATTACAATCCAGGGATGACACTAATGCATGGAGACTTGACCGTGTGAGGTCGGGTCGCTACAAGATGGTATCAGAGCCCACGCTGACTGTAGGACGCGACCATTAGAATAATTCACAAGATTTCTCTTCTCTGCTCATTTCTAATTCTCCTCTATTTGTACTCTATAGATGGCGGATCCCAGGAACAAGTTCACTCAGCCAGATGACAACACTCCTTTCGGAAGGCACTTGAAGGAAGTCACTAAGTATCTGAACATCAGATTACCAAGCTTCACGGGGACTTTCTCTACATCTGTACCGGAAGAGGAGCGCTGGAAGATCAAAGTCTGGGTACTTGGGAGGACATTTGCGCCAACAACGGAGCCTATTGATTTCTACCTGGATGCACCAAGCTGGAGTATAGGAAAGAGCATGGCAGCCCATATCACTTTTGGACGCATATATGAAGTGTATCACAAGGAGCTGGAGAGTGCCATTTATCAAATATGTGGCCACCAAGATGAAAAATGGGAGATGGTTCATACCAGGAGGGATGGATCAATTGCAACCTACATTCAAGAGATGGAAGATCATATTCGTCGACAAGAGAATCAACAAATTATCCACATGAAGAAGATCAAGAAACTGGTGAAGAGAAGCAATGAGCTAGAAGAGGAACTCAAGTCTACACGCAATGGATACAAGGAAGAGATTGCTGTACTACTGGAGAAGTAAGAAGAACTGACGAGGAAGGTAGGACTACCAGTGGAGAATATCAAGCGAGAACCAGCAAAGGAGATCTGTTTGGAGGACTACATCATCCTGGACGACACCGACACGGATGGTGATGCAAATGATGACAGAGATGACGACTATGTTGACGAAGCTGGAGCCGATATTATGGAGTATTCCTCTGATGAAAATTTCTAGATGACCACCATTGTAACTAGTAGTATTCCCTCCAAGTAGTTAGCAACGATCGAGTTTGTAAACATAGGTTAGACCGATTGTGTGAATCTTGTGTGATATTGAATGAAGTGAATTGATTGTGTTTGTCTCATGAGCATATGGGTAGTGAATATCTCTTAGACCTCATTTCTATTCTGTTTTCTCACCCCTTATAACCCATCAGATGCCTCCGAGATGTGACAATGGATTTGCATTCCCACCGGAGCTCAATCAGTTGATCCAGCAGCAGCATGCCTTGATGCAGATACTAGTTCAGAACTAGAACCAAGGCAACAACAACAACAACAACAAAAACCCACCACCACCACCCCTTGTTGACCACCTAGTCCGCTTTCTAAGGTTGAATCTGCCGGTGTTCTCTAGTAGCACCGAGCCGATAGTTGCAGATGATTGGCTCCGCAAGATTGGAAGAGAGCTGACCACTGTAGGATGCACAGATGCGGAGAGAGTGCGTTTTGCTGTACATCAGCTTGATGGATCCGCAACATCTTGGTGGGAGAATTTCACCTCCACTTACCCCATTGACACAGTGACATGGGATCAGTTTCAGCAGGCTTTCCGCACCGCCCATGTTTCAGCAGGAGCTATGAGAATGAAGAAGCGCGAGTTTCGCAACTTGTGCAAAGGAGGACGTACAGTGGGCCAGTATGTGGATGAGTTTAGCAAGTTAGCATGTGATGCCCCAGATGACGTAGCCACCGCTAAGCAGGAGAAGTTTCTTGAGGGACTCAACAATGAGCTGAGCATGTAGTTGATGGTGGCAACTTTCAACAACTACCAGGAGTTGGTAGACAGGGATCTCATGAATGAAGGCAAGAAACAACAGATTGATAATCGCAAGAGGAAGTATGGGCAGGGAAGGTACACCTCTGGAGCTCAGCAAAAGCCCTGCTATTCTCCATACTCGGGAGGACATACCCACAACCATGGAGGACATACGCACAATGGAGCAAGTTCACACAATCACAGTGGCCCCAAGAATGGGAACGGGAATGGAGGAAGCAGCAGCCAGAATCGTTCCAACCCCGCAACACCAGCCAAGAGGGATCTGAGCCACATTACCTGTTTCAAGTGCCAGAAGACCGGACATTATGCCACTGAATGTCCTGAAGCAAAGAATGGAAATGGCAATGGTGGTTCCGCGAAGAAGCCAAACCCCTTCACCAAAGGACATGTGAACCACGTCAGCGTGGAGGAGATTGAGGATCAACCTGACGCATTTGTTGGTAAGTTTTTGATTAATGCATTTACCGCACTTGTTCTTTTCGATACTGGTGCATCGCATTCATACATATCAAGGGGATTTGTGGATAAGTGTAACCTGCCAACTGTAGCCCTTAAGTCACCTATGTTAGTAAGTTCTCCAGGAGCGGAGTATATGGCTAGTAGGGGATGCTATCAGTTGCCACTAACCATAGGTAGACATGTTTCCCCCACCAACCTAATTTTTCTGGAGTCACAAGGATTGGATGTGATACTAGGCATGGATTGGGTATCCAAGTTTGAGGGAAACATCGATTGCGCCAGTAAATCAATTCTTCTCACCTCCCCAGAAGGAAGGAGGATCAAGTATGTATTCCGGCATGCACCAAGGAGAACTCAGGTGAATTCCTTATCAGGAGTTATTCAGGAGGAAGTACCAGTGGTGAAGGATTATCCTGATGTATTTCCGGAAGAGTTATCAAGCATGCCACCGGATCGAGACATTGAGTTTTTAATTGAGCTATTGCCAGGCACTGGACCAATATCAAAGAGACCGTATCAGACCCCCGCAAAAGATCTGGATGAAATTAAGACATAGATAAAGGAGTTACTGGAAAAAGGTTACATTCGACCAAGTTCATCACCTTGGGGAGCCCCAGTGCTTCTAGTGGAGAAGAAGGATGGATCTTTGAGGATGGTTGTTGATTATCGTGCGCTGAATGAGGTGACAATCAAGAACAAATACCCTCTACCGATGATCAATGATTTGTTTGACCAGCTGCAAGGAGCTAAAGTTTTCTCTACGATCGATCTTCGATCAGGTTATCACCAGTTGAAGATCCGAGAGCAGGATATACCTTAGACAGCTTTTACGACAAGGTACGGGCTATATGTGTATACCGTTATCTCATTTGGTTTGACTAATGCACCTGCCTATTTCATGAATATGATGAACAAAGTGTTTATGGAGTTTTTGGATAAGTTTGTCGTGGTGTTCATTGATGATATATTGGTCTACTCGAAGAATGAAGAGGAGCATAAGGAGCATTTGCGTTTGGTTCTTGAGATGCTCAGAGAACATCAGTTGTATGCCAAGTTCAGCAAATGTGAGTTTTGGTTAAAGGAAGTTGGATTTCTCGGACATGTTATATCCGGAGAAGGAATAGCAGTAGACCCTACCAAGGTTGCTTCTGTCACTAAATGGTTGGCACCCACATTAGTTGTCGAGATCAAAAGTTTTCTTGGACTCGCAGGTTATTACCGGAGGTTTATTGAGAATTTCTCAAAGATTGCAAATCCCATGATGGAGTTATTGAAGAAGGACACCAAGTTTAAATGGACTGAGGATTGTGAGGCCAGTTTTCAGGAGTTGAAGAAATGTTTGGTTACAACCCCAGTGCTAATTCTCCCAGACCAACGCAAGGATTACCAAGTATATAGCGATGCTTCACGTCGAGGACTTGTAGGTGTGCTTATGCAGGTAGGAAGAGTTGTTTCGTATGCCTCACGACAGCTTCAACCTCATGAGTTGAATTATGCTAAGCATGATTTGGAGTTAGCAGCTGTAGTGCATGCGCTGAAGACATGGAGACACTTTCTCATAGGAAACCATTGTGATGTATACACGGATCATAAGAGTTTGAAATACATCTTCACGCAGAAGGAGTTGAACCTCAGGCAAAGGAGATGGTTGGAGCTCATAAAGGATTATGATATGAAATTGCACTATAATACCGGAAAGGCCAATGTCGTAGCAGATGCGTTGAGCCGCAAGACTTATGTTAACATGCTCATAACCAGAGGATTACCTAAGGAGTTAGTAGATGATCTTCGAGAGCTATGCTTGGAGATAGTTCCGAGAGGTTATGTTGCAGCATTGGAAATTCAGTCCACTTTGTTGGGAAAGATCAGAGAAGCCCAGAAGACTGACAAGGAGATTGCTGAGATAAAGGAAAGGATGAGTAAAGGAAAGGCTGAAGGATTTCATGAGGATGAGGACGGCACTTTATGGTTTGAGGATCGCATATATGTGCCTAATGACCCCGAGATCAGAAAGTTGATTCTTCAGGAGGCCCATGATTCGCCATATTCGATTCACCAAGGCAACACTAAGATGTATCTAGATTTGAAGGAAAGTTTCTGGTGACTAGGAATGAAGAAGGATATTGCCGAGTATGTAGCAGTATGTGATGTATGTCAGAGAGTCAAGGCAGAGCATTAGAAACCAGCCGGATTGCTACAGCCATTGCCGATACCCAAATGGAAGTGGGATAAGCTTGGCATGGATTTTATCATTGGATTACAGGCTATGACTCTATTTGGGTTTTAGTCGATCGTTTGGCAAAAGTAGCTCATTTCATCCCGGTGAAGACAACCTATACAAGTGCTAAGTTGGCGAAGATATACATGACCAGGATCGTATGTCTGCATGGAGTTCCGAGGACCATTGTATCAGATAGACGAACCCGGTTCACTTCAAAGTTTTGGAATCAGCTGCATGAAAACTTTGGGTACCAGGCTAGAGTTCAGTACAACCTTTCATCCACAGACGATGGACAGACCGAGAGAGTCAATCAGATTCTGGAAGACATGTTGAGAGCTTGTGTGCTAGATTATGGATCTAGTTGAGATGACAATTTTCCATATGCAGAGTTCTCTTATAACAATAGTTATCAAGCCAGTTTGAAGATGGCCCCTTTCAAAGCTTTGTACAGAAGGAGGTGCAGGAATCTGTTATCGTGGCATGAAGTTGGAGATCGACAGTTGTTCGGACCAGACTTAATCAAAGACTCTGAAGGTTAAGTTGATTTGTGACAGACTCAAGGTAGCCCAGTCCAGGCAGAAGAGTTATGCGGATACTAAATGGAAGGAGATAGTTTACGAAGTCGGAGACAAAGCATATCTTCGTGTGTCCCCACTTCGAGGAGTTAAACGCTTTGGAGTCATGGGAAATCTAGCACCACGTTTTGTGGGACTATATAGAGTTTTGGAACACATGGGATAAGTTGCATACAAGCTGGAATTGCCAAAAGGATTGTCAGGAGTTCATGACATGTTTCACATTTCCCAGTTGAAGAAGTGCCACGCAGAGATGGCCGATATTCCTCTAATAGATACAGTGCCACTAGAAGCAATACAGTTAGACAGTGATTTGACCTATGAAGAGAAGCCAGTCAAGATTCTTGAGTTTTCCAGTCGGCGTACTTGCAGCAAGGTTATCAAGTTTTGCAAAGTTCAGTGGAGCCACCATACCGACGAGTAAGCCACCTGGGAGCGAGAAGAAGATCTTCGCAAAGACCACCCAAACCTTTTTGCTAACCAACCTAAATCTCGAGGGCGAGATTCATCTTAAGGGGGTAGGTTTGTAACATCCCAATTTTCAATTTGGATGTTATACATAGATCATCATATGCATGTCATATTTATTCTTGCATTTTGTTGTGATCCTAAAAATCTTAAGCAACTCAAGGACCCAAGAAGAGAGTTGGAGGTTTCACAAAATTCGTATTTGAATTTATTTCAAATTTGAAGAAAGGATCAATTTGATTTTATTATTTTTCTCTCCAATTATTCCCAATATTAAAGATAAATGAGAGAAGATAATATGACTTCTTCAACCTAAGAGAAATATTGGAGAAAGAATTTTAAAATCAAATTGTTTTTATTGGTATTTTATTTGCTATTTTATTTGAATTAGAAAAATATTGCATTTTTGAAAATTGCATATTAGTCCAGAAAAATGTTCATCTTGTCCTAAATATTAGGTTTGGACGACGAAAATTGTTTCTGGAATTTTTAGAATTTTTTTATATTTATTTAGGATTTTTCCTTCGCAGCGAAATTATTTAAAAAAAAACAAGTTTCTGACCGACTGGGCCGAAGCCCAGCCGGCCCAGCAGCAACCAGGCCCAGCCTCGCCCACGCGCACGAACCGACTCGGGACCGAAGTCCCGAGCGCCGCAGCTGTCGTCCGTTGGAGGAGTCCAAGCCGGGCTCCTCGCCTGCACCGACGCTGCGTGCCCCCTCCCCCAAGTCGGACCCCCCGAGGCCTTTATAAGCCCGAGCGGCTGTCCCCTCCTCTCCTCAACCCGCTGCCGCAAGCCGCAACCCACCGCCGTCGCTGCCAACTGCGCCGCCGCTTGCCGCCGTCGGTGCCGCCGCCCAGCGCAGCTCGCGCCGCCGCCGTCGCCTCGCCTTGCCTCGCCCCGCTGCCACCGGAGCCAAACCCGCCGCCGGCGAACCGGTAAGACCGGCCGGATCCAGTTTATTTCGGTTCGTTTTACTTAGATCAGTTTTTCTTTAGTGTTTTTTTACTTAACGAACGTTTGTTTGTTCGTTCGTTCTAACGAACGGTTTTCATCGGTTTTGTTTTGTTACCGAACGTTTGCGCCGTAGTCTTTTTCTTTTTAGTTTATTTTCTGCCAGGCACCTATCCGCGAATAGTTTTATCATGATTTAGCCCCTGATCTTAAAACTAGCATAACTTTTTACTGGTTTATCCAAATTAGATGAAACTAGCGCCTAAAGCTTCGTATCGTTCTATTCTTTCCAGTTAACCACCTTGAACATGATTTTGGTACTGTAAAATTTGTGTTTAGTCCAGATTAGTAAACGATCTTGTTTCGTTCATATTCTGAGTTTTGTTTCTCCGTTTGAGTTGTTTCTTTTTGCAAATCGTAGCTAATCACATGTACCTACTGTTAAGATCTAATCCACATGATAATAATGCTGTTAGGTTTGACTTTTGTTAGTTTAAGTTGTTTTCTTGTTTCGTGTTTGATTTGGATCTTTTCTTGGTTTTCTCATTGTTTCATTTGAGTGATTGCTTATGTATGCTATTGTTTGTCTACGTTAGATTACCCGGAGTGCGAAGCTTGTTACTATGAATCTCTAGAGTTTGCAGATCGTCAGCAAGGCAAGTTACACTTTGATCATACTCTTTTATACCCAGTTTTACTTGCATTAGTGTTGCTCCTCAAACAATTGCATGAGTATGATTGGGAACTTGTGGTTTGGTTGTATTGCATGAGGTAGAAACCTAATACCTTTTGATCACCCCAGGAATATATGTTATGCTTATTTATTGCCTAGCCATGCTCGTAGACGGGGATCGGATCGTGATTTACACATGGAAGTTTGAGAGTTATTTAATCATGGATAACATTAAGGTGGAAACTTTAATATATTTCTGGGTGGATTGGTTGAGGCTCCTGGGGAACCCAGTGTTGCCTATTTCAGGAAATCCCGGAGTACCCATGTGATTTTTCCTACGGTTCGCCACCCAGGCTCAGAGGGATCATAAGATTATTCATGCTAGAAACTTTCATGTGCAGCCACAAGCCATTATGGGCTCTGGCATAGTTGAGTAAGTTCTTTGAGCTCTTGGAAAGGTGGACTAGCAGATGTAGGGGAAAGTAGGTGTACCGGTCCGCCTGCATTAGAGAGTTAATGCTTCAGAAAGACTATGTCTCGATCATCCGATCATGGATGCGATCGAGTCTTGTGTTGAAAAGTGCGCAAACCTCTGTAGAGTGTATAAACTAATCATGGTTAGCCGTGTCCCCGGCTATGGACATGTTGAGTATCTGGTACTCGAATTATTGATGTGATCTCATCACTTTACTTAATAAGATTAATTATCCTTTTGCCCTCAGTGGTGTCTCTGTGCTTAGTTTTTCCATAAGATGCAAATTATGCTCAGTTTTGCCCCTAGTCCATGCACAACTACTATGACGAGGCCAAACGGCCATATTTGAGTCCATTCCGTCCGCCAGCGTTAAGTTGTGGGTGCGGAGCTTACACGTGGGACCGCGTGGACGTGGGTCCGGAGCTGACATGTAGGCCCATGCAACTAAATCCCCAAATCATTCGTAGCTCACTCTACCCATCTGCTTCCCCGCCGGCCGAATGACCTGCGCTGCCGCCGGCACTTGTCCCATGGCCAGGACCTTCCCCGCCACCAGCTGCACGCCTACTCCACCGCTACCTTTCTGCGCCTACACTCCACGGCTGCCAGTGACGCCCGCCACCTTCCTGCAACGCCACGGGTGGGGCGCCCGCCACCTGCTCGACCCACGGCGCGGCCTCCTTACATGCACCCAACCGAAGCGCTCAAAGGTGGGGGGCTGCTAGAGCTATTTGAACTAGGAGGAAGAACCCTAGGACGAAATGGAGAGCAGCGGTAACCCCGGAGTATCAGGCAAGGCAGGCATCGGGCCGGAGATCCGCCGCGTCCACGACTGGGTTTCCGAGGGGTAAGTCTCACCTCCTATTTAGATTGAGCTTAGTTGTGAATTTGAACACTCGATTCGAGTAGGTTTTCCCAATTAGTGTGCTGATTGCATCTCTATTTTTCGCAGGTTAGGATGGTGTTGCGGTTTGCTTTCTTGATGCACATTAGAAGGGACCGGTACATGTTCGATGCAAAGGATCGGAAGAAATACCAAGGAGGTTTTGATTATCGGTTGCCAATGGCTAGTAATTGGAGTTTCCGACAATTTGGGGAGGTAATTTGTAGCCAATATCCTTGGGGTTTGCTTGATGAAGTGGTATACAAATACTATGATGGGGAAAAGAAATGGGTGACAGTTAGTAATGATGAAGAGCTAGCTACCATGTTTGTTAGGCATAAAGAGAAAGATAATTTTCATGTGAGGCTGCAAGTTGATGTGCTTGAGCAGGCATTTGGACCTAGGATGACGGGTGCAACATCTCGGGGAGAACCAAGTCGTCGTAATGGCATCTCTAGCTAGAATAGTTCAGTTGGTGCACGGCGACGTGGTGGCTCGACAAGTGTGGGCAACAGCAGTAGGGTCCCCCTTGAAGTGGAGCATGATGACTACAATTCTGGGGTTGATGAAGAGAAGCTATATTCTGATGTTATTTGGAATTTACGACGCGCACCTCAGGCTGATAACCAAGATGAGGCTCACAATGCAGCCCGTGTGGATGATGATGCGGTGGGTGAGGACGAAGACCTTGCAGCTGTTGAATGGGACCCTTTGAACCCTAATTTGGAAGAAGGTACAGTTTTTGCATCCATGAATGAGTGTAGAAATGCACTTGTGACATACTTCATCAAGGTAGAACGTACTTTCAAAGTTGACAAGAGCGATCAAGTACGTTACAGAGTGCACTGTCCGACTGAGGGTTGTCCATGGAGGCTGCTCGCATCTAAAATGCGAAATAGCACTAATGTTCAGGTCAAAGTGAACCCTTTTAAGCACACATGCCAGGAATCAACCCTTAGGAAGGATACAATCAGTAGAGCCAAGTCAAGATGGGTGGCAGAAGAAGTAAAGAAGTGGGTGAAAGAAAACTAGCAAGTGGCTCCAAAGGAATTGCAGAAGAACATCAAATATAAATTCAAGATAGATTTACCATACATGAGGTTGTTCAATGGTAAACAACAGGCTATGGGTTCTATGTATGGTAACTGGCAGGAAAGTTTTCAATTGTTGTATTCATTCAAAGGTGAAGTGGAGAGGACAAGCCTAGGTAGCACTACTAGGGAAAAGCCTATACACAGAATCCTATCAGCAGCGCGCTTCAAAATAACTCGCTGCTGCTAATTAGCAGTAGCGTGCCCAGACGAAACTCGCTGCTAAAACAAATCTAGCAGTAGCCCGCGAGGCTAGTTATAGCAGCAACGCGTTATAGCACGCGCGCTACTACTACGTAGCATAGTAGCAGCGCATTTCTCAGATAAGCGCTACTGCTAAGTTTCCTACAAAAATTTAGTCCCACCTCGCTCCATGAAGAGAGTTTCTACCACCTTAAATATGTTACTTCTCAAACTTTGACAAGCACTTGGTCTTCATTGAACTCTATGTGTAGAATTTGTGGCTGCAATATGAGTCTTCACCTGCTCCTAAACCGGTGAGGACTCATATTGACAAATCAGATTGTACACAAAAAGATCGTTGATGATCAATGCATTTTTGATATATTGAACAAAGTCTATTTTTACATGCTGACACGTAGCAGTAGCGCTTTATTGTGAAAGGCGCTGCTGCTAGATAGCTTAGCAGCAGCGTGTTTTCCAACAGCGCGCTACTGCTAAGCCATTCATCTCCCACCCCCCATCTCCTCTATTCGATCCACTCACACACCACTCACACAGTCACACACTCAATCCTCCGTCTGCACCGCGCGCTGGTCCACCCCCGTCTACCCTCCTCCGTCTGCGCCGTGCGCCGTCACCTCCTCCTCCTTGCTGGACTCGGTACTGGCCTCCTCCTCCGTCCTCCTTCTCCACTCGCCGCTGGCCGGCCCCTCCTCGCTCCGCCTTCCTCCTCCGTCCTCCCTCAACTGGCCGCGCCGGCCGGCCCCTCCTCGCTCCGCCTTCCTCCTCCGTCCTCCCTCAACTGGCCGCGCCGGCCGGCCCCTACTTGCTCCGCCTTCCTCCTCCATCCTACTCTCTTCTCCCTCCTTGAGTCGCCCCTCCTTCTCCCTCTTGATCATATGCAACATTTGATTTAGTTGATATAATTTAGTTGATTTAGTAGGCTAGTTGATTTAGTTGACTTAGAACATTTTGATTTAGTTGATTTAGTAGGCTAGTTCATTTAGTTGATTTAGAACATTTTGATTTAGTTGATTTAGTAGGCTAGTTCATTTAGTTGATTTAGTAGGCTAGTTGATTTAGTTGACTTAGAACATTTTGATTTAGTTGATTTAGTAGGCTAGTTCATATGCAACATTTTGATTTAGTTGATATGATTTAGTTGATTTAGTAGGCTAGTTGATTTAGTTGACTTAGAACATTTTGATTTAGTTGATATAGTAGGCTAGTTGATTTAGAACATTTTGATTTAGTTGATTTTGTAGGCTAGTTGATTTAGTTCACTTAGCACATTTTAATTTAGTTGATCGTTAATCCTATGCTCATATTGCTTTAGGAAAAATGGCGCCACCACCACCACCACTATATCGACTGTGCAAGTCAAGATGCGCCAGCAGCCTTGCAACTGGCAAGCTGTTCAGCATCTACTTCCAGCTGAGTTTTCGTCATGCGGCGGTAAGAAATTAGATGAAATGTAATAACTATTTTATTTTTAGTGTTGGCATTACTGCATTGTGTCATTTTGCTTATTTTACACAGACCGTCCCATGCAATGTGAGGTTGAAATTCAACAAGTTGACAGGAGACACTGTGACATTTGACGCTCCTGGGGGGGCCGTACACTATGGAGGTCGAGAAAGGACGCAATATGTCGCAGATTGGAGGAGATGGATGGGCCCGTTTCGTCGCTCGCATGCGTCTTACTGGTGGTGAGTTGATCAGCTTCTCCTTTCGAGCAGAAAGACCCAAGCTAGCTGTCATTTATCTCAACCTGGTGGAAGATGATGAAGATGACGAAGTGAAGATTATGAAGATAATGAGGACCCACTCGATGAAGATGATGAGGACCCACTTCATGAAGCCATCGTAGCTCAAAGAACAAGGCTGAGTGAGGAGGAGGTGTCCAACCTGTGGGACATAATTTCGCCACGTGCTGACTTTGTCGGGGTGCCATTCGTGACCTGCTTGACAAATACCATGGTTGATCGACATGATATGCTATGTTATATACTTATAAATGCAAATTATCCGTTGAATTACTTAGTGTAGAGTTTAAGTGTAGAGTTCGATCACATGCTTATTAGTCTAGAATCTAAGGAAACTATTAATAGTGTAGATAATCCATATGTACTTATTTGCAAGGCTATTTATTAATTGATATGTTTTTCTTATTCAGAAATTGGCAAAGAGCATATCTGTGAGTTATGGTATCGAGCCTGATGAAGAAGGCTCAGTTGGACTATGCCTTACTGCAAGGGGCTCCGTCACAACCTGTACTTACCGCGTGGACACGGACGGTCGCACACACTTAAACTCGGTTGGGTGGAAGAAATTCCTCGATGGCAAGAATCTTCGTGTTGGACAGGCCATCCTAATTACTATCAGAAACACCAACCGCCCAGGCTTGAGGATGATGATTGTCTTCGATATCATCTAGAACTACATATGTGTGTGTGTGTGTGTGGCTATATCATCTAGAACTACATATGTGTGTGTGGCTATATCATCTAGAACTACATATGATGATCGTCGTCGATATCATCTAGAACTACATATGATAATGGCCGTTGATATGCCCTTGTACTGCTTGAGGATGCATGTTGACTATGCATGAAATTGTTATCTAGTACTCCCTTCGTTCCAAATTACTCATCGTGGTTTGAACTAAAACCACGACGAGTAATTTGGAATGAAGGGAGTACTACCAAGTAATGGTTTATGAATTTGATATCTACTAGCAGTACCTAGTATCTAGTATTTGAAAGGGAAACTGAAAGGGAAAGGGTAGTGGGAAAATGATGAAAGATATAGCAGTAGCGAGGGATGGCGAAATCGCTACAGCTAGTTAATAGTAGCGTATTCCTGAAAAGCGCTGCTGATATCGTTAACAGTAGTAGCGCGTGTTAGGGCCCCGCTACTACTATGAGTTAGCTGTAGCGCCTTATTAGTAGCGCGGCCCCCCACGCTGCTGCTAGCCTCAAAACCCGCGCTACTACTAGGGTTTTCCCTAGTAGTGTAGTATTGTAGATATTGATCACCACACCATGGAGTACACATTCAGGGGAGTGACAAAGACCAAGGAATGCTTTAGGAGGGTTTTTGTCTGCTTTGAGGCTTGTCGCCGGGGTTTTTTGGCAGGTTGCGGGCCTTATTTGGCTATTGATGCCACTTTTCTCACAGGGAGGTTTAAAGGACAGTTAGTAGCTGCTTGTGCAGTTGATGCACACAGTTTTGTATTTCCAGTTGCCTACGGTGTGCTAGAGACAGAGTCTGAGGAGAGCTGGACTTGGTTTTTGCATAATCTGCACCGGGCTATTGCACATCCCAATGGGTTGGTCATTCATATAGATGCCTGCAAAGGTTTAGAAGTGGCCGTGGACAATGTGTTCCCTGGAGTAGAGCATAGGGAATGCATGCAACACCTTGCTGCAAATTTCATGAAGAAATTCAAAGGAAAGGTGTATACCGACAATTTATGGCCAGCATCTTTGACTTGCAGTGTGAAGAAGCACAACTACCACTTGAGGCAGTTATACATGAATCCCAAAGTGAAAGAATACTTGGAAACACACCACTCCAACTTATGGGCCAGAAGCCAATTCAGTGAACTGAGAAAAGTTGAGTATGTGCACAATAATCTAGCAGAGTCTTTCAACTCAACGATCCGGAAACTAAAGGGTCATTATGTGGTGGATTTGCTGGACAGGATAAGTATAGAATACATGCAGAAATTTCATTATCGTGCAGGAATAGCCGAGGCAAAATTCATGGGCCACATTATCATCCCTGCCGTGATGAATGAGCTGATGCAGAAAACAACAGGCTTCGAAATGAACATGACTCTTTGGTTGGGTACCACAGCAGAGATATCATATTTGGATAAAGAGAAGAGGGAATGGAGATATCCAGTGGATTTAGAAGCTAGAACTTGCAGTTGTAGGCAATGGCAGATAACTGGGTTGCCATGCATTCATGCCTTGTTTTTCATCACTTCTCTCCCTGGTCCAGTAGGGAACATTCAGAAGTATGTGCTTGATTACTACTCTGTTGCAAGGTTCAAAGCCACATATGCTTATGCATTGCCTGCTATGAAGGGAAAACAACAATGGGACATGGTGGAGCCTGGATTCAAGCTTTGCGCTCCAGTTCTAAAAAAAGCAGCAGGTAGACCAAGGAAGAGTCGAATCAGACCTCATTATGAATAAAGTGATGGGACAAGGTGAACGAGGAGCAAAGTGATGGCAAGAAGCTCAAGGAACAGACAGAAGCCTGAACGCTATATGTGAATAATTATGAAACATTATGAATAATGTTGTATTTCTGTTGGATGATGTTAGAACTATGTTTGACATGATGGTTAAATCTGTTGGATGATGTTTGAATGAGCACATGGTTTTTCCTTTTGTTGATTTTTTGAATTTTGTTTTGCTCATTTGAATTCTGGTCAAACCTAACTTTGACCAAGATTTAAACAAGTCTAAAACATCAAAATGAAGAACTAAGCCTGAATCCTTCTTAGTCAATCCAAAATGAAGCTGTGGTGAGGTTTTTGAAATTTTCATGAAAAATGTGCTAAAATGAGGGTCCAAAGGTAGGGTAAAGGGCCTCATCTCTAAGGAAGGTTTTCTTCGACCTTGTCTAAATTAGCCAAATAACTTTCCTAAACATATATTCTATATATACGGACTATGTGCGCTGGTTTTTCCATTTTTTGAATTTTTTTAATTTGTTTTGCTCATTAGAATTCTGGTCAAACTTAACTTTGACCAAGATTTAAATAAGTGTAAAACATCAAAATGAAAAACTAAGCCTGGATCCTTCTTAGTCACTCTAAAATGAAGCTGTGGTGAGTTTTTTGAAATTTTCATGTTTATTTCCCCAAAACACTTCTCTTCACTTCATACAAAAGAGTTTGAGATACTCGAGATATCATACAATACACATGAACTTATCGTTTAAATGTATGTAAACCTTGTTTATCAACTTAAATCGTTAGTATATGACATAAGAAGACTATGTGCGCTGGTTTTTCATTTTTCTGATTTTTATTTAATCTATTATGCTCATTTGAAATCTGGTCAAACATAGCTTTGACTGCTCCAAACCCCTCCCAAACCCCGCTAACCCTAGCGCTGAACCAGGACCGTTCATCTAACCCTAGCGCTGAACAAGGGCCGTCGATCTAACCCTTCTAGAAGGAATCTGTGGGGAGGAGGGGGGCGATCCGCGAGATGCAATCTGATTGGCTGGGAGATTATTTTTTTAAACAAATATCGGGCGCACTGGATGGACCGTTGGGCCATCTCGTTGTCTGGGACTGAGACCACAGTAAATAGCCATCTCAGCCTTTCTAGGCCTTGCATGCATGCATGGGAGGCGGCGACGCGCATAGGCTGCGATGTGGGTTTGCATGCACGGGAGGCTGCGACGTGCATGCATGCGAGCGAGGCAAGCAAGGTGTGCTAGGCGCGCTAGGCTAGCGAGGCCAGCTAGGTGGTTCAACGAGTCAGATGCACCGTCCGGTCAAAGAGCTATGCAGTGATCAAATGCACGCACGCGCCCCATGCATGCATCATTTTTGTGCAAAAATTTAAGAGTGCAAAGAGTAACAGATACACACACGCGTTCGGATTCACACACGCACCATTCTCACCCTTTCTCTCTTCCTCTCCCACCCACAGGCCTATAAATGGGGTGCCTATCTTCCTCTCCCACCCATAAGCCAGATCCGATCCATTCTCTTCAACTTCAAACACCCAATCGACCGAGCCCTCCCCAAGTGAGACCATGCAGTTCAACGGGCCGACCTTCAGCCGTCCGCCTGTCGTGCCGGAGCGGTGCTACCCACCGGGCGTGCTCATGGAGAGGGAGCTCCGCGCATGGGCTTTTTCAAGGTGGAGGGGTTCCGTCAAACTCACCCGCGCCTTCCTCAGAGCCGGCTATGCCCACCTCCCACAGGGCTCGCCGAGGATGTTCACCCTCAACGAGGTTCGTGACCGCGGCGGCATCCTCCTACTGCTCACGGTCACCTTCACCAACCCGTTTGACGTGCGCGAGCTCCTCGGCCAAGTCTTTTGGTGCGGCTGCGAGGCCATCTTCTTCACCGTCTACAACATCTACACCAACTACAAGAACATCTTCCCCATTCCAGCCGGGGTGCACTCCCTTCCCTACGATGACGAGGAGGAGGTGTGAAGATGAAGACGGTGTTGAAGGGGCGCGCGCAGCCAAAGTGGAAGGAGGAGATCAAGATGAAGACTGTTTCATTTTTTATTTGTTGCTTTTCTATGTCGTGTCGTGTCGTGTCATGTTTCGTCATGTGTCCGTGAACTGTCTGTGAACTTATTATTGTAATGGTACTTGTGTTGCATCTTATCTAAGTTATTTATTAGGGTTTATTATGTGTGTTAAAAAATGTCTGTGCCCAAGCATATAATTTCTTCCCTAAACCAAGTCATGAAGCTCGAGAACTTGTGGTTGTCATTCAAAAGAGGGGGTGAGAAGCCCTCCGTTTTATTCAAAAAAAATAAGTCATGAACTAACATGCAAATTTATTCCGTTTAAATCCTAAACCAAGTGCCACTCTAACACTAAACCAAGTGCCACTCTAACCAAAACCACGTGGTAGTGCAAACATACGTTTTCAACCTTCCAACCCTCCAGAATTTCAGTGCAAAACAAAGGAAAACCACTCTCACGCGTGTGCAAACATTCACGGTCTCATATTTTTTTGACAAATTTCACAGTCTCACTATGTATACATTTCTTCCCTACCCATGTCAAACTCTTGCCATCTGTTCTAGCGGTTACCAGCGCAGCCCTAAACACCACAAACCCACGCGGTCTTTGGTTCGAGTCCCCAGCCGCACCAATTTTTTGTGCATTTTTCCACCCTTCATTTTTTGACAAATTTCACAGTCTCACTATGTATACATTGCTTCCCTACCCATGTCAAACTCTTGCCATCTGTCCTAGCGGTTACTAGTGCAGCCCTAAACACCACAAACCCACGCGGTCTTGGGTTTGAGTCCCCAGCCGCACCAATTTTTTGTGCATTTTCCACCATTCATTTTTTAGACAAATTAGTTTCTACTCAATGTAATGCCCTTAAAAAATGTTCATTTATTTTGGCACTAGGTGTAAACATCTACCAGAGCTGAGGCACATTTTCCATGACATTTTGGTCTTTGATTTAAATCACAGTGTATTTGAATTGGATTACTTAAATTGTTATTAAATATTTAACAGCTCCAAAAAATTTCTAATCTTAATTGTTTGGCTCTGGAATAATTCATTGCATTTCATTGATCAAAACTTTCTGAATTCTTCATTTCTTGTCCTTTTTTTCAACATATTTAAATGTTGGTCACTTCTTCTCTTTTTTTTCAACATTTAAACAACTTTGACCAACATTTAAACTAGGTGAATTTCTCATACAATTTCAAGATTACAAATTCCTCCATAATTCATGCCTTTCCATACATTTTCAACATTACAGCCAGTGCGATTACCATACCTACAAATGCCCAAAAGTATTTGCAAATGGGTATTGGTAGTGCTTCATCTTCAAGCTTCCTAACCTTCTTCTTCAACATCCTAAGCTCAACAACTAGCTCTCTGTCAGTGCGTGCTTCGCCCTCCATCTCTTCTTCTGGAGCTCGTGCTGCGGCCACTGCGGTTTGGGGCAGCATGCGCAACCATTCGCCATGCTCTTCTTGCAGTTCATTTATCATAGTCTTGGCCAGAGCATCGAGCCAAAGAAAGAAGCATGTCACCTACATGAACACGGAACAGATCAACCGATTGCTCAAAGATCCTGACCACGAAAATGATGCAATTGCCCCAATTCTTACCCCATTCTTGCTGCACACGTAGAACGGGCGATTGTGGTTCCTCGGTGTGTGAGAAACCCTCCGATCAACGCTCGCCTGGCACCGCGGACAGACAAAGACAAGCATCTCCACACGCGCCCGGCTCTGCATCCGCGAGGTGGCGCGGGAGCTTGCGGAAGACATGGAGCTCGGAGCCGAACGGGATCTCAACGCCGCCGCGCCCTCCACAGCTAGCTTCCCTCCGCCGCGCCCTCCACAGCTAGCTTCCCACCACCGTCGTGCTCTTGCTCTCTCTCTGTGGTCAGCGCCCTGCTCTCTGTCGCCATGGTCAGCTCCACTGTCGCCCACTAATATAGCACACCCGCAACGGCTCTATGCTCAATGGCTCTATGCTCAACGGCTCTCTGCTGGGTCCTGCAAGCGACGCGTGCAACGGTCTGAATAAAATTGGCCGCCTCTGCCGGCTGGTCCCACCTGTAAGGGACGAGTCAAAACGTTGACCTGACGGAGACGCCAAAGTTCACAGAACGAGTCGGTGCGCACGAACTAGGGGCAAAACTGAGCACAATTTGCATCTGAGGGCAAAACTGAGCCGATGGACACCACTAAGGGCAAAAGGATAATTAACCCTACTTAATAAATTTTTTGGGTCAATGATGATACCTTTAATTGGGATTTGAGTTGGGATTACCTTCTCAAATATTGGGCAACTTGGGAGTAGTTAAATAAATTTATTCGTTTGTTGTAGGGAAAAACTAGCTTTATGCAAAATCATAAACTTACAGCCTCCACCAGCCAAATATTGCATGTAGATATAGTTCTTGCATTTCATTGCTTTATAGTGTAACTCTGCCAGCATATTCAATGTGCTGGCCTATACGGCTGAACGTCTCATGTTGCAGACTACTTAGACAACGAATAAGGTGCGATAGGTCTTTATTTTGCACTCAGCTATGCCGTTGGACTTGATGGACTCATTTACCTTCGAAGCTTCCGCAATTATTTAGTTTAGATGGCCTTCAGCCATGATACTTTTGTGTAATCATACTCTTTATGAGGATTCGATGTAATAAGTGTGTGATTGAAACTCTGTTATAATTCCTCGAGTATGGTGTGTGTCAGCATTACCAATCCAGGGATGACACTGATGCACAAAGACTTGACCGTTTGAGGTCGGGCCGCTACACTCTATGCCTCACTCAGTAGCCCCCTCGATATGTAGACTTCTCGCACGCGCACAGTTGTAGTGACGATGATGCTGAACCCAGTGTGCCTCGTTTTTATCGGCCTCATCTGATAGTTTTCACCCTATTTTCTGTTAATTAACAAGGCAACCTTTTCTTTGTTACTACTAGTGAATCTGAAATCATTCAGGGCAGACATAAAATATATCACTTCAACCCAATTACCGCAGTAACTATTTTAAAAGAAACTAGTTAGATGCCCGTGCGTTGCACGAAACATCAAGATGCATTTGTATGAGTAGTTTATCTTGTGAGAGAAAATGATGAACCAGGGAAGGCCTTATTTGCGAACATGGAGAGGGGTGTGGGTATATTTTTGCAAAATTGCCATAGTTTTCTTTCCTATATGTTAGATATAAATCCGATGGCCTATATTGCAGGATGGCACGCACACCATCATCACCAACTCTGTTTTCTACTCCCTCCGTTCCTAAATATTTGTCTTTTTATAGATTTCAACAAGTGACTACATACGGAGCAAAATAAGTGAATTTACACTCTAAAATATGTCTACATACACATCCATATGTGGTAGTCCATTTGAAATCTAAAAAAGACAAACATTTAGGAACAAATGGAGTATAAGAGTAGACATGGAGATATATCTCCAACATGGTCTACAACAAAAATGTGCTGGACTGGTTAGCGTCGGATGTTTGATGTCTACTACACAACCTTCTTGTTGTAGACATTGTTGGGCCTCCAAGTGCAGAGGTTTGTAGGACACTAGCAAATTTCATCAAGTGGATGACCTAAGGTTTATCAATCCATGGGAGGCGTAGGATGAAGATGGTCTCTCTCAAACAACCCTGCAACCAAATAACAAAGAGTCTCTTGTGTCCCCAACACACCCAATACAATGGTAAAATGTATAGGTGCACTAGTTTGGCGAAGAGATGGTGATACAAGTGCAATATGACTCACACTTATTATACCCATCTTGGATGCCTATCATATTAGGACTAAATTTATAACCAAAGCAAATTACCATACTATTCTAAAAGCCTCTCAAATGATATAAGTGAAGCATGAGAGTTCATCTATTTCTTCAAAATAAAACCACCATCGTTATCTAAAAGATATAAGTGAAGCACTAGAACAAACGACAAACTACTCCAAAAGATATAAGTGAAGATCAATGAGTAGTCGAATAATTGTGAAACTATGTGAAGACTCTCTAACATTTAAGAATTTAAGATCTTGGTATTTTATTCAAACATCAAGAAAAACAAAAGAAAATAAAATGACGCTCCAAGCAAAAAACATATCATGTGGTGAATAAAAATATAGCTCCAAGTAAAGTTACCGATAAACGAAGACGAAAGAGGGGATGCCACCAGGGGCATCCCTAAGCTTAGGCTCTTGTTTGTCCTTGAATATTACCTTGGGGTGCCTTGGGCATCCCCAAGATTAGGATCTTGCCACTCCTTATTCCATATTCCATCGAATCTTTACCCAAAACTTGAAAACTTCACAACACAAAACTCAACAGAAAACTCGTAAGCTCCGTTAGTATAAGAAAATAAATCACCACTTTTGGTACTGTTGTGAACTTATTATAAATTCATATTGGTGTAATATCTACTGCATTCCAACTTATCTATGGTTCATACCCTCCGATACTACTCATAGATTCATCAAAATAAGCAAACAACACAATGAAAACAGAATCTGTCAAAAACAGAATAGTCTGTAGTAATCTGTGTCATTCGAATACTTCTGTAACTCCACAAATTCTGAAATAATTTTTGTACGTGAGGAATTTGTCTCTTAATCATCTGCAAAAATAATCAACCTAAAATCACTCTCCAGTAAAAAATGGAAGCTAATCTCATGAGCGCAAAAGTTTCTGGTTTTTTACAGCAAGTTCGCAAAGACTTCACCCAAGTCTTCCCAAAGGTTCTACTTGGCTCAACCACTAATTAAAACATAAAACCACATATAACCAGAGTCTAGATGAATTATTTATTACTAAACATGAGCAAAAGCAATGGACAAAAATAAAGTTGGGTTGCCTCCCAACAAGCGCTATCGTTTAACGCCCCTAGCTAGGCATGATGATTTAAATGATGCTCACATAAAAGATAAGAATTAAAGCATAAAGAGAGCATCATGAAGAATATGACTAGCACATTTAAGTCTAAACCACTTCCTATGCATAGGCATTTTGTGAGCAAACAACTTATGGGAACAATAATAAACTAGCATAGGAAGGCAAAACAAGCATAACTTCAAAACTTTAACCACATAGCGAGGGAACTTGATATTATTGCATTTTCTACAAGCATATGTTCCTCCATCATAATAATTTTCAGTAGCATCATGAATGAATTCAACAATATAACTATCACATAAAGCATTCTTTTCATGATCTACAAGCATAGAAATTTTATTACTCTCCACATAAGAAAAATTCTTCTTATTCGGAATAGTGGGAGTATCATAAGAGACTCGAATACTATAAATTGTTCCACATTAAAAGAGTAACGTTTAGAAAAAGGGTAATCTTAATCATGACAAGTTTTATAAATATAATCATCACTACTTTTTATAGCATAAGTGTCATCACAATAATCATCATAAATAGGAGGCATGCTATCATCATAATAAATTTTCTCATCAAAACTTGGGAGGCTTAAAATATCATCTTCATTAAACATAGCACCCCCAAGCTTGGGACAAACATTAATTGCAGCAAATAAATTCTCAAACATGTCATTCCCAACAAACATAGCATCCCCAATCTTGGGCCTTTTCATATCATAAGCATAATCACTGTCATCATTAATAGTATGGATAGCACCAATAGTATAGCAATTATCATCATCACAATGAGTAATAGGAGCTACATCATTTGGGAGGGATACCTTCCTACCTTTGCTTCTCTGTCTTTTCTTTTTCTTCTTTACATCATGTGTGGGTTTAACCCTCTTTTTTGAGCTCCTTATTAATGAGATTGGTTGAATAGAAAGCTCCTCCTCGTTACCTGATTCATCATAAGAAATAATAGAAGGATATTGGGAAGTCTCTTCCCTTATTAGTATTCACTTCATATTCTATTTGTTTTCTTTTCTTTACGTAATTGGCAATATAAGGATTTTCAATGCAATTCACCGCACAATACATAAAATTTTCTTCTAGATCAAAATCAACTTTATTAAGGACAAATTCTAGCATATACGTAGTTATACGTTTCATTTCTTCATAACCCAAAAGAAAACTAAGTTCATTATGATGTTCAAGGGAAATCAAGTCATCACAATTTTTGGACACGATATGATCATGAAACAATTTGCATTGGATATTTAAATGACCATGTTCATTTCAAAGTTAATAAGGATGACTAAGAAAATTTAAATTTTCAGCACAAACATCTAGCCTTTCTTACAACCATTTGGTTTCTAAATTCTTATGCCTCTTGCAAAATCTATCTTCTCTATTTGATGTGTACTTGCAAACTCTATGCACTCCACAAAAATTGACATGCTTATAAGAGACATTTTCATCATGACTAGTGCAATCATCATTAGTACTATGGATATTCAAGGAATTCATACTAAAAAATTGCAATCATGCTCATCATTCAAATATTTAGTGCCAAACATTCTAATGCATTCTTCTTCTAGCAATTGAGCACAATTATTGGAATCCTCATCTTCACGGTAGACATTAAAAAGATGAAGCATATGATGCATCCTCAATTCCAATTTTTTTGTAATTTTGTTTTATAGACTAAACTAGTGATAAAACAAGAAACTAAAAGATTTGATTGCAAGATCTAAAGATATACCTTCAAGCACTCACCTCCCCAGCAACGGCGCTAGACAAGAGCTTGATGTCTACTACGCAACCTTCTTCTTGTAGATGTTGTTGGGCGTCCAAGTGCAGAGGTTTGTAGGACAGTAGCAAATTTCCCTCAAGTGGATGACCTAAGGTTTATCAATCCGTGGGAGGCATAGGATGAAGATGGTCTCTCTCAAACAACCCTGCAACCAAATAACAAAGAGTCTCTTGTATCCCCAATACACCCAATATAATGGTAAACCGTATAGGTGCACTAGTTCGGTGAAGAGATGGTGATACAAGTGCAATATGGATGGTAGACATAGTTTTTTGTAATCTGAAAATATAAAAACAGCAAGGTAGCAAGTGGTAAAAGTGAGCACAGACGGTAATTCAATGCTTCGAAACAAGGCCTAGGGTTCATACTTTCACTAGTGCAAGTTCTCTCAACAATAATAACATAATTAGATCATATAACAATCCCTCAACATGCAACAAAGAGTTACTCAAAAGTCACTAATAGCGAAGAACAAACGAAGAGATTATTGTAGGGTACGAAACCACCTCAAAGTTATTCTTTCTGATCGATCTATTCAAGAGTTCATAGTAAAATAACACGAAGCGATTCTTTCCGTTTGATCTATCCTAGAGTTCGTACTAGAATAACACCTTATGAAACAAATCAACCAAAACCCTAATGTCACCTAGATACTCCAATGTCACCTCAAGTATCCGTGGGTATGATTATACGATATGCATCACACAATCTCAGATTCATCTATTCAACATACACAAAGAACTTCGAAGAGTGCCCCAAAGTTTCTACTGGAGAGTCAAGACAAAAGCGTGTGACAACCCCTATGCATAAGTTCACAAGGTCATTGAACCCACAAGTTGATCACCAAAACATACATCAAGTAGATCACGTGAATATCCCATTGTCACCACAGATATTCACATGCAAGACATACATCAAGTGTTCTCAAATCCTTAAAGACTAAATCTGATTAGATAACTTCGAAAGGAAAACTCAATCCATTACAAGAGAGTAGAGGGGGAGAAACATCATAAGATCCAACTATAATAGCCAAGCTCGCGATACATCAAGATCGTACCACCTCAAGAACACGAGAGAGAGAGAGAGAGATCAAACACATAGCTACTGGTACATACCCTCAGCCCAGAGGGTGAACTACTCCCTCCTCGTCATGGAGAGCGCCGGGATGATGAAGATGGCCACCGATGATGGATCCCCCCTCCGGCAGGGTGCCGGAACAGGGTCCCGACTGGTTTTTGGTGGCTACAGAGGCTTGCGGCGGCGGAACTCCCAATCTAGGTTATATTTTGGAGGTTTCAGTGTTTCTAGGAATTTTTGGCGTCGGGATCAAGTCAGGGAGGTCCGCAGGCTGTCCACAAGACAGGGGGGCATGCCCAGGGGGTGGGTGCGTCCCCCACCCTCGTGGGCAGCCCGGGACTCTTCTGGCCCAACTCTTTCACTCCAGGGGCTTCTTTTGGTCCATAAAAAATCATCAAAAATGGGAACGTCAATAGAACTCAAAAACAAGGAGAAAACAGAAACTGGCACTGGGCTCGGTTAATAGGTTAGTCCCAAATCATATAAAATAGCATATAAATGCATATAAAACATCGTAGATGGATAATATAATAGCATGGAACAATCAAAAATTATGGATGCGTTAGAGACGTATCAATGCTCGCAACGTGATGACATGATTTCGAATTATGTCTTTAACTTTAGATTTTTATATTATATATTACTTATTTAATATATACTTCTTTCACTACTGTACTGACAGTGGAACCCAGAGAGTACTTAGAATACAAGATTAAGGATGGACTTGTTTCTTTTTAACTTTCTGTATGAAGCTGTAGCCACCCTGTAAATCACGTGTACACTGTACATGCAATTAACTTTTTATAGAGGGACAATCATACACGCAATTAACTCAAATGGGTTGGATGCCACTCTATTATTTCCAGCATAAGAACATCTCTGTAACGCCCTCGATGCGGCTATATCTCCCACGTGTCGAAGCACGACTTAGAGGCATAACCGCATTGAAAGCAATGTCGCAAGTGAGGTAATCTTCGCACAACCCATGTAATACATAAGGGAAAAAGATACATAGTTGGCTTACAGTCGCCACTTCACACAATACATAAATAAACATCCATCATCCAGATTACACTCAAGGTCCGACTACGGAACCAAAATAAAAGAAGACTACCCCAAATGCTACACAGAGCCCCGATCGTCCCGACTGGGCACCTCTACTGATCATCTGGAAACAAAACATAGTAACGACCCAGGGCCTCATCAAATTCCCACTTGAGCTCGGTTGCGCCATCTGCGCTGGTGTCCTCGGCACCTGCATCTGTTTTGGTAGAATCTGTGAGCCACGGGGACTCAGCAATCTCACACCCTCGAGATCAAGACTATTTAAGCTCATAGGTAGGAAAAGGCAATATGGTGGAGCTGCGACAAGCACTAAGCATATATGGTGGCTAACATACGCAAGTGAGAGCGAGAAGAGAAGCAACAGATCGGTCGAGAAGCTAGAAGCGATCAAGAAGTGATCCTGAAACTACTTACGTCAAGCATAACTCAAACCGTGTTCACTTCCCGGACTCCGCCGAGAAGAGACCATCACGGCTACACACGCGGTTGATGCATTTTAATGAAGTCAAGTGTCAAGTTATCTACAACCGGACATTAACAAATTCCCATCTGCCTCATAACCGCGGGCACGGCTTTTGAAAGATAATATACCCTGCAGGGGTGTCCCAACTTAGCCCACCATAAGCTCTCACGGTCAACGAAGGATAAACCTTCTCCTGGGAAGGCCCGATCAGTCTCGGAATCCCGGTTCGCAAGACATTTCGACAATGGTAAAACAAGACCAGCAAAGCCGCCCAATTGTGCCGACAAATCCCGATAGGAGCTGCACATATCTCGTTCTCAGGGCACATCCGGATGAGTCAAGCTACGAGTAAAACCAACCCTCAAGTTTCCCCGAGCTGGCCCCACAGGTTGCTCGGTTCGGACCAACACTCGAAGGAGCACTGGCCCGGGGGGGCTAAAATAAAGATGACCCTCGGGCTCGCGAAAACCCAAGGGAAAAAGGGTATAGGTGGCAAATGGTAAAACCAAGGTCGGGCCTTGCTGGAGGAGTTTTATTCAAAGCGAACTGTCAAGGGGGTCCCATAAATCACCCAACCGCGTAAGGAACGCAAAATCAAGGAACATAACACCGGTATGACGGAAACTAGGGCGGCAAGAGTGGAACAAGTCACCAGGCATAAGGCCGAGCCTTCCACCCTTTACCAAATATATAAGGTGCATTAATTAAACAGGAGATATTGTGATATCCCAAAAATATCCATGTTCCGACCAGGAACAAACTTCATCTTCACCTGCAACTAACAACGCTATAAGAGGGGCTGAGCAAAAGCGGTGACATAGCCAATCAACGGTTTGCTAGGACAGGATGGTTAGAGGTCTGACATGGCAATAGGGAGGCATGGTAAACAATGGCAGGTAGGGCTAACATAGCGAAAGAGCGAGCAACTAGCAAAGCAAAAATAGAAGTGATATCGAAGGTATGGTCATCTTGCCTGCAAAGTTCTCAGAGTTGTCGAAGGCTTGATCCTCGTAAGCGTTCTCAATAGGTTCCTCGTTCACGTACTCGTCTCCCGGCTCTACCCAAAGCAAGAACACAAGCAATAGAACACAATAAATCACAGTGCAATGCACAAGCAACATGACGCAATACATGTCATGATATGCGAGATGTGATATGCAATGCATATGCGTGCTTCGGAAGGGAAATGATGAATAAGGCATCAACTTGGCAAACCAATTATGCCGCTGGAAAGATGAAATGATTTCGGTTGAAATCGATATAAAGATCACCGGAATCGGATGCACGGTTTGCAAATGGCAAGCAAAACAGTAATGGCACAAATCTGCGATTAACAGCACGATGCTACTTAGCATGCAACAAGAAACTATGCTACAGCACCCCAACATAAAAACAAAACAAATGGCAGTGATCTACGGGAGATGCTTAACAAAAGAGGAACACTGAGCTACGGCTAAATCACATGATAACAGGTTTAAACAAGCATGGGGAAAGGGCAAAAAATATCAGGCTGGACAGGGCAATAAACAGCATCAGGAAGCAATGTTTAGAGCAAGTTATCAACATGCTACAGGAACTTATAATAGCAAAACAAGGCATGGCATGATTCTACTCAAAGCATAGATCAAAAGTCCCTTACTGACCATAAGCCAAAAAGGACCAGAATAAATGATGGCATGCATGTGAACATAGCAAGTTTTGTTAACAGTTCTAGACTTAGTGAAGTTTCAGGACATGGCAAAAAACAGATTTAACATGGCATCTTTACAATCTTGATTAACTCACTACCAGGCATATCATGGCATGGAACAAGTACTAGCATGAAATAGGCATGAAAATGAAGCTATCCTTGTGCAAAACAACCTCATAGCATGCTTGAAATAAACCACACAAAAATGCCAAGACAACATCATGGTGTAAAATGACATGTTCATGAACTTGCTCAAATGCAGAAACTAATACCACCACTGGATTGGTGGGATTTTTCTACCCCAAAAACATATATAATATATTAGGGTTGCTGTAGAAAAATATTCACAAGTGCATTAAGTTAAAACCTGCCCTAAAAGGAATATGACAGAAATGGCATTTTCCATATTTGGAAATGTCCAGAAATGGACTTGCCCGAAATGGATAGATGCTAAATGCCAGAAATGGAATATTCGCTGGGAAACAAAAATAAAACAAATAATAATAATAATAATAATAATAATAATAATAATAAAAAAAACATACAGACTAAGAGAGTATGACAGGTGGGGCCACCCTGTCATACGCACAGTGCAAGAAATGGAAAAAAGGGGGGGAAGGAATTATGCGCCCGCGGGGGATCGAACCCGGGTCTCCCCGATCCAGGCAAGTGTGGTCAACCACTGCGCTAGACTGTGTGTGTGTGCTTGGATGGGCGGCTGGCTCCTTTGAACCAGAGCAAGAAGGCCGAACCTTCCCCCATGGTTGGCCGATGCTGGAGGCGAGCGACGAAGGCGAACAGGGCAGCAACGACTACATCTATGGTATAGCGGCGAGCTTGCCGGATGTGCAAGGGAGAATGGGGGTGCGCGAGCGAACGCTCGAGCACGAGCTCACGGAGCGTAAGCGGCGTGTGCGTGGACGAGAGCAGGCAGAGGCAAAACACGAACTTGCCATGCTGCTATGGTGGCTGTGGCATGCGGGAATGGCGTGCGTGTGCGTCGCATGCATGCGGAGCTGAGCGCGCATGTGGGAACAAGGGAGAGCGCGTGTGCACGTGCAGCAGCAAAACGTGTGCAACTAAAACTACAAAGATCGACAGAGCACCGAGAGCACGGGAAAGATTGAATCGAAGCAGCGCCTACGGTGGTCTATTGACGATAGGAAGGAGCAGGGAGGAAGTTGGGTATACCTCCTTACCCTAGAACAAGAAGACGATGACGGAGACGAGCCTACGGCGACGCGGACGAGCTCTGAACCTGGCGGGGCTGCTGTCTGCGAAGCAGGGGAGGAAGAGGACGACGGCGAAGTAGCCGGACTTGGCGTCTTCTGCCTTGGTTCACAGTAGGAAGAAGACGATGACGATCACCCGGAGCGTTTGGAGGGAGGCGGGGCGCTGCTGGCGGATCCTACGCCGGGGACGAGCTCCAGCTCGCCTCGGCCATGATGCGGGCGACGGCTATGGGGCACGAGCGAGGACTTACCGGGCGGCGGCGAGGGAAGGAGAGGAGGGGGATCGGTTGAGGGGAGACGCTAGGGCACCGGGGACAGCTTTATAGGGGTCTAGGGACGAGCTCCGGCCGTCAAATCATCTAGCGTGCCGACGTGTCTCCTCTGGATGTCCTGCCGTACAGGAGGACGATGCAACTGTCGCTTGCAGGCTAAAGGGCTGCGGGAGGCCTGCTGGGCCGCGCGGATGGACTGCTGCTACTGGGCTGCGCTGCTGCTGGTGCTCTCTCTCTCTCCCTCTGACTCTTTCCCATTCCTTCGAACAGAAATAAAAGAGCGAAAAGCACAGAAGGTTTGGGGGGTTTCTGAGAGATATGAAAATATCCTCAGGATTCTGGAATTATTCTCAATTTGATAAAATTGAGTTGGGTATTTTTTTTAGAGGTAGAAAAATACAACAAGTTTGAATATAGTTCAAACTTGGAGCATTTTTGAACCTAACCAACACAACTTCAAATGAGCTGTAATTTGGCAGAGAGGCTAGGTACCTAGTGTTAGAATATTGGGGAAAAGATGAACATTTATGGTGGAGGCAAAATGGCACTTGCAAAGAATGGAAGGAAAAGGAAGGAAGGAGAAGTGATGGTGCAAGATTTATGCATTGAGGATGCCACAACATAATAGGTATGAGATCACAACATGCACATGATGAGAATGAATGCAAAATGACAAGAGGCACAAATGCAATATGGTAAGGTGAGCATGACAATGAAAAGAAAAAAACACCTAACCAAACAAGATGAGGCCAAACATGATAAAAACCCACAAGAATTGGATGAAGGTCAAGTTGATATCTTGCCAAAATGGGACATGTTACATCTGGGGTGTTACAATCTCCCATGGCAGCCGGCAAATTTCCTCACGCTTCCTTCCACGGAGGACAACAACAAACGCCAGCAGCATACATTTTCACAATTGTAACCAACCAGATGAAATTCATGCAAACACGGACTGGTTTCATATAAGCATGAAGGATTTCGTATAAAAAAGCCGGATCTTCATATAAACATGATGGATTTCATTACATTTACATGAACTAAGCGGTGCTAATCCGGCTCTCTTGGTATAATTAATACTCCCTCCATCCAGAAATACTTCTCCTAGAAATGGATGTATCTAGACTTATTTTAGTTATAGATACATACAATTTATCCATTCTTAGAACAAATATTCCCCGCCAGCTGGAGAGAAGTACATAATCTAAATGGCTGGCCGTGGATCCCTTTGTCTTCCTCATGTCTGACACACACTTGCGGGGTCGACGAAGGTCCTCGGAAGAGACAAAGCAGCAAAGAAACCACCTGAATGTGCAGTGGTCGCCTCGGTGGTGGCCTTCATGGGACCCAAGTGGCGGCGGCCTCCCGTGTTCTACTTCTCCTTGATGATGGCAGCGGACACATAAAAGCTGGACACTGACTCGTTGCTCTCCACGCACACGGCTTCTGTCTCTACCTGCATGGCGCTGCCGCAGGCACGGGAGGCGCGCTCACAGACACGGGAGGCGTGCCCACCGCAGACACTGGTGGAATGGTACGACGCGGCGGCGACAACGCCCGTACCAGCGTGCTCGCCGCCGTGCCGGCGTGGATCAAGTCGCCACTCCTCATCGAGCTGAACTAGAGCAGCGAGTTGCTGAACCACACGCCTGCTTGGGGCGGCAACTGGCTCCGTCGGGCCAAGCAAGATTGGTGAAGCACCGAGCGGCTTCGCCCGTATCCAGAGGGCTCGGCGGGCCTGTAACGCCCCGAGCCCAATGCACCAGGTGTCTTTCATTTATTCGCCTTCGTTGCTATGTCTTTTGCTTGCGTGTGGCACTTTTCCATGTCATCATGTGCATTTCATCTGCATGTTTTTCAAGACTTGCATCTGTCTGGGTTCTCATGATTCTCTCCATTGTCCGTTCTGAGCCCAACCACACTCGCACGCACCCGTGGCACCTCAGGAATATTATTTTATAAGTGGCATAAAAATGTTCTCAGAATGGGATGAAAGCTTGCATGCGGTCTTATTATAGTGTAGGTAGACCACCTATCAATTTTCGTCGCATTCGGAGTCCGTTTGATAGCACAACCGTTAAACTTATAGCCACAATATAACCGGTATAGGCGTCAGACGTTTTTGGTTTCCGGAAACCCGTGTCGGGCCGCACTTCACCTCTCTCCTCTTAGCCCAACCCTGCTAGACAGCCCACCAACCCCTCACCTAAGCCCCCTCCGACCCGGACCGCTCGACGGCGATCGAACGGTCTGAAAACGGATGAAATCCCCCTCTCCTAGCCTTCCTTGCTATAAATAGACGACCTACCCCTCCATTTTTGGAAACCCTACCCCTAGCCTCCACCCTCGGATCCACCGCCGCCAGCCCACCACTGCCAAATGGTGCTCATCCGCTGGCCGAGCCGCCACAGCGCCGCCGCTCCCCTCCACTCGCAGGCCTCCACGTCGCCTCCCCGCGCCCCCTCCACCGCGCCAGCCACCGCACGGCCCCGCAGAGCCCGGATCTGGCCCGCCCAGGCCCGGACGAGCCTGCCCCACAAGCGCCCGCGCCGCCATCCCCGATCTCCTGCAGTGCTTGATCCCTCCTGGATCGAGGGAACTGCCTCCGCCCGGGGGCCTCGTCCGACCTCCGCCGCTGCCGCTATCGACCCCGATCTCCACGCTCGCGCCGCCCCAAGCCGCCCTCATCGCCGGGAATGGGTTCCCCATGCCCCGATCTATCCATTCCCGGCCATCCTGAGCCCCGCTGGAGTCCCACACCCCCTCCCCGTCGGTGTTGAATTCTGCCGCTGTAGCTCGGTTCGAGAGGAGCCGACCACGACCTACCAGTTTTTTTCGCGAGGTGAAAAATCGTCCGTGTCCCTAGATCTGCTTCAGCTTGTGTGCAACTTCATCATGTGATGACTTTGTGCATATTGCTCCGTTTTGCGTGTATGATATGTCAAAATATTCATCTCTGGATGCTCCATACGATTAAATAGTTTGCATGCATGTTACTGTTCGTATTGATGCCTTAATCTTTGTTGCAAAACTGCTAAGTGATATAAACTGCTGGAATCTGCTGATTGTTAACATCATGTATGCATCTTGTGAGTGGTGTAACTTTGTCCCTGTTGATACTATGGTAATGATCTTGATATGCAAATATTCTGCTCTTCATGCTCTACATGTTTATGTGCTTTGCATTCATGTTAGGATGCATCTTGATATCTCAATTTCTGTTGCAAAAGTGCATGTTGCTATTAACTGCTGGAAACTGTTGTAACTTGCCTATTTGTCTTTTTCATATCTTTTTGTGTGATTTTCTTTTGAGCATCATGTTTACATGTTTTAGGAGAATAATTATGCCATTTTTATTTTGGTGCAATTATTGTATTTTGATATGCCCTGTAGTGAGTGAAATAAGCTTGTGAAGTGGGCTACTCGTTGTTAATGTTCTGTCAATGCTGAATCTGTTATATCATATTGCTATGTTTACTTGATGCTACCAATTAATCCATGCATAATCTGGAGATGCTTAGTTGGCATGTCTTGATGTACCTGTTATGCTCTATCATTCCATGCCATTTTATGCCCTATATATGTCCTGTAGCATGTGTTTTCATTGCCATGCACATGCCTATATAATGTTTTAGTTTTCTATTAACTTCATGATGCCATGTTGTGAGCTTAATATTAGTTAATCTATGCCTCTTTTGGAGATGATCCAATTACATGTTTTGTATTATGCTATGATCTCTCTGTTAACATTCCATGGTTGTTAATTTTGGATATCATATGCCTCTGTTCCATGCTTGCAAACTTGCTATCATAATGTTTCTGTTTTACACTTGCTGAAACTATTTCAACATTCAATCTTGTTTTGTTGGTTCCCACTAATACATGAGACATATGCATATGATGTATTGATGTTATTTGCTCTTTGTTATGTGTAATTTGATTCCATGCCCTTAGTTGCTATGTATAGTTTCTGTAGAATCTTTGTTTCATGCCTCCAACATGTCATCTTATTAACTCTGCTCATGTATATGCTCATGTGTTATAAAGTTGCTTTTTGCATTGATCATATTGGTTTAATCTTGATGCCTATGAACCTGAACCTTAAAGATATTGGAAGTATGTTATATTTACATGAAGTGCATGTCAAGTTTGTGCTCATATGATTCCTGTAGCATGTTGTTTTGATGATTGCTAAGTGCCTAGTTGCTGTTTTGGGCAGATTGTTGTTTTATCTTATTTGGAGTGTATGTGTTGCACCGTTGCTCCGTTTTGGTGATGCTCTATATGAAACTTGCTTCATTTTGCATGTAGTTCCATATTATCTTGTTTCATCCTTGTTTTGAGATGTGTGCTTGATGTTTGAATGCATTTTGCATCAATGCCATGTTTAACTTGTTTTGCTCACATCTTCTAGGTCGTAGCTCCGAATTAAATGAACTTTATATGTAACTTGACTAGAATTTAGCGTAGATCATCACGGTGAATCTTAACTTGATATTTAACAACTTTAACATAAGGTTTATTTAGATCTGGACCAATTTCGAAATTTGCATATGAGGACTTACCAGACTTGTTATATGTTGTTTCCGGCCTCATTTAAACTTGCTTTGATGTGTTGTTCTTGTATGCATCCTCTTTTGCCATGAGTAGCATCTTGTAGACTTGTCATGCATCATCCTTGGTTGAGCATCATGCCATGTTTATGTGTTGTGTGTTTACCTTGTTGTTTGCTTATTTCTGGTTGTGCTTCCTCTCGATAGTTCTTGTTTCGTTGCGATCGTGAGGATTCGTTCAACTACGCTTGGTTCGTCTTCACCCATTCGTCTTCTTCATGGACTCATTCTTCTTCCTAGCAGGATTTCAGGCAAGATGACCGTCACCCTGGATCTCACTACTATCATTGCTATGCTAGTTGTCTCGATGCTATCGTTATGTCGCGCTTCCTACCACTTGTTTATCAAGCCTTCTAAATTACCATGACAGCCTCTAACCTTTTTCACCCTTCCTAGCAAACTGTTGTTTGGCTATGTTACCGCGTTGGAACATGGATATCATGGATATTTTTGGGATATCACAATAGCTCTTATTTAATTAATGCATATATATACTTGGTAAAGCGTGGAACGCTCGGCCTTATGCCTGGTGTTTTGTTCCACTGTTGCCGCCCTAGTTTCCATCATACCAGTGTTATGTTCCTTGATTTTGCGTCCCTAACACGATGAGGGGTATGGGACCCTCTTGACAGTTCGCTTTGAATAAAACTCTTCCAACAAGGCCCAACATTGGTTTTCCATTTGCCTAATAACAACTTAAACTTAAATAGGGGATTTTTGCCGACCCCCTAGTATTTTTAATCAACCCCCGGGCCAATGCTCCTTTGAGTGTTGGTCCAACCTGGGCGATGCCCGGCGCCCCCTGGGCAACCAGGGTCTCAGCCAACATGACGTCTGGCCCATCCGTTGTGCCCTGAGAACGAGATACGTGCGGCTCCTATCGGGATTTGTCGGCACACCGGGAGGTCTTACTGGTTTTGTTTTACCATTGCCAAAATGTCTTGTGCACCGGGATCCCGAGTCTGATCGGATGTCCCGCGATGGAGGATTGTCTCCGCGGATCTTGAGCTTATAATGGGCTAAGTTGGGACACCCCTGTAGGGTTTAAACTTTCGAGAGTCGTGCATGCGGTTATGTGGCAGATGGGAGTTTTTAATATCCAGTTGTAGAGAACTTGACACCAGACTCGAATTAAAATACCCAGCCGCGTGTGTGACCGTGATGGTCTCTTTTTGAGTGGGTCGAGAAGAGAACATGGTTGTGTTATGTTTGAACGTAAGTAGTTCATGATCACTTATTGATCATTACTACATTACGACCGTTTGCGTAGCTTCTCATCCTATTATTGTACTCATAAGTTAGTCACCATATCACGCTTAGTCGCTGTTGCAACCTCACCACTTATCCATTCCATACCCTTTAAGCTTTGCTAGTCTTGATACTCATGGTAACGGGATTGCTGAGTCCTCGTGGCTCATAGATTACTACAACAACAGTTGCAGGTACAGGTTGCGATGACATGAGAGCGATGCTTGCTTGTTTTGAGTTCTTCTTCTGCTTTGTCGTTCAGGGGATAGGTTCCTGGTCGGTAGCCGGGG
The DNA here is from genome assembly GCF_018294505.1 of Triticum aestivum. Taxonomy (NCBI): domain Eukaryota; kingdom Viridiplantae; phylum Streptophyta; class Magnoliopsida; order Poales; family Poaceae; genus Triticum; species Triticum aestivum. The sequence continues at coordinate 688,508,300 of NC_057801.1, forward strand.
CTAGCAGGGTGGATATCGTTTGAGTTTCTGTTCATGTTTCATCCGCAGTCAGATGTTGCTCTTGGGCATGATGTTGTTGTATTCATGTGGCCTTGTATGCATTTTGTATGTATCCCCAACTATTATGTAATGGTACGATGTAATGATATCCACCAAACAAAAGCGTCTCCAATATTAGCTTCTATCCTTGGTGGGACCTTCGAGTTCCTTTAGGACAGGGTCGCATATTGGGCGTGATAGGGCCACCCAGCCGGGTAGTGGCCGGAGAACGGCTCCTCGAAAGCCATCGGAAAAGTGGAGAAAATGGTGAAGGAGGAGATGGGGGAGTGGCGGAGGGGTGCGATTCTTGCCCGTTGTCTGTCTGGCCTCGTTTAAATAGAGGGCAGACGGTAGGAACTTGGCCGGTTCCCGATAAATGTAGACGAGGGATGGAGTAGCGGTTCCCGAAATATTGAACGGCCAATGCATCCTCCCTCAATGAATGCATGAGGGAAGTAATGGGAGGAGGACCGGGAAAAGAGGCTGCACGATGTGAATGCAACGCAGTTTGCCCTCATATAAAGGCGCCCCTCCATTCCAATGCATCTACCACATCGTATGCACCTAAGCATTTTGCCTAAGCACCTACACTAAGCGCAAAAGTGCTCACTCCAGGCCCATGGTGGCGATGCGCGTGAGCGTCTAGCGGCTGTGCTAGATGGTCCACGACGCCGGCTTACAGCATGGCGCCGAGGATCGTCTCCAGACAGTGTTGGAAACCGGCTGGTGGATGTCCGCCGTTGATGCCAACTATGACTCTTAGTTGGACCAGATGCTCGTTGCCACCACCAACAAGTTCACCGTCCTCAAGAAGGTCATGGACGACATCGTCGTACTCCTCTAGCCCGTGCGCCCGGGCTCCTCATTGCCTTCCACCCAAATCAGCCTCCATGGCCGGAACCTCTTTCTAGCACTGGTGGCTCTACGACTGCCCGCCGATGCCACGAAGAATGTCCACCTGGAGGTCGGGCTCGTCGCGAGGCACCTCGCCCTGCAAGAATTCTTCGACCTACACATCCACATGTACAAGCAAATCATGTACATAGGTATCTACAAGGCCAGTGAGGATGCTACGACATTGGCCTTCCTCAACTGGCTGGAAGCCTTGGATGCCTTTGCTGAGAAGGACCTTGACCTCGCCACAAAAGCTGCCGCTCCTTAGCCGCCAGTCGGTGGCCCGGCGCACTAAGTTGAGGAGGAGGAGGCCGTACGTTGATGGATGCATCTTTCTTCTTGCCTCCTGTAACCACCACTGTGATTGCATCATCGTGGCCTTAATTCTTATTGTGTTGTTGCATTCTCGTTCCAGTCAATACCGACATGTGCGATCCCTTTGCTTAATTATATGCATCACTGTAACTACTACTCCATCCGTCAATTTATAAGTTGTGCTTACCTTTTCCATCAACTTCATGCAATGCGCGGGCATCTTGCTAGAAACACTAGAACATGTCGGACCGCATGTGACCAAACTGACGATGCGCCAACTTAGCTACTATGTACCCTGCTTATCTAGCTGAAATAGCCTCGCCCTAACATTTCCAATTGTTATTTCTATCTATAGATCATGCCAAGCAGCAGAACCAAATGTTACAATTTATACATGTTTCTCACCTCCTACTCCTATAAAAGACTCAGTTGGTGATGGTGGTGTGTCTGCCATCCGTCGTTTCTGACCATTAGATCTGCATCTAAGGGCTGTGAGGTAAGTTGTGGCATTTTTGCAACAATAGCCCACTTCTTTGCTCCAATTTGCAGAAAACCCCTTATTATCTTGAAAGCAACCACATCCCTCCCTCACCTCATTAAAACAGCCTGATAAATATATTTTGAGTGAAAAGTAATATATTAGGAGTATATCAAAACAAGAGTGATTTCTTTCAAGTTTGTGAACAAGTACTACTATTCTACTACTTTGGATCCGTCGCAACGCATAGGCACATTGCTAGTAAAAGAAAAAGGCATGCCGCGTTCGCGTCGCACCCCACACGCCCGGGAATCGGGAGTACTCCATGTCTCGTCGGGCACGACACAGAGCTTAGGGAAGGCGTGTTGCCTACCATTTTCACTTTCATGTGGGACCTCCATTGAGCAAACCGACTATTGGCAAATCATACACCGCCCGCCGCCGGGTTGGGAAATAGAAACGAGGGGAAGATCTAGTTGTAGCACGGAAGCCAATAAATTTGCTGTCAGATGGGGCTCGTTGATAGAGTAGGAGCGTTCCGTACTACTACTCCTACTAGTACCAAGTTTGTACTATACAACAAGTACTACCACTATGCAACTAGGTACATGCACGACACATCATCGTAGGAACAAAAAACGGGAAGATCTTGTTTTGGGTGATTTATCTTTTTTCAGTCAATGTAGTATGAATAATATGATGTGGGGCGCACCCATGAAGCTTATGTGGCTTGGTTGCATGGATACGAAAGGTTAGAGAAAAATAAATAGATAATGTGTTTAGAGTGCACTCCACTAAATAGATATACTTTGGATCCATTGCAACGCACGGTCCAACACATCTATATCTATACCCCCTATATAGTGTGTGAATAACTTTGAAAGTTGTTCATTGGATGAAGCCAATCCGACGGTACAAAGATGGCAAATTCGAGCACTGCTGGCCGTTGGATATCATCTACATTCCACCAGATACTGCCACATGTAGAATCTAGAACATTCCATGGTTGAACTTAGGGTCTGTTTGGTTCATGACTAACTTTGCCACAACTAAGCTTAGGCAAAGTGTGTCTACCACAAAAAATGTGGCTAACAAAATGGCCACCACAAGTGTGGCAAGATTTGGCAAGAAGTTGAGTCTATGAAATGTGGACCATGTAGCTAGAAAAGTGTGGCAAGCCACAAGTGTGGCAATGAACCAAACACATGCCTAATATATTGTGGCACACCTAAGCTTAGGCGTGGCAACCTTAGGCTGCAAACCAAATAGGCCCTTAAGCGTAATGCACAAACCACCAGAATCTCATGCGTGCAATGCACGTGTCCCTTACTAGTTGGTAGTAGTAAGAAACAAATCCCGGGTTTGGCACGAGCTCGTACTGCAGGAGCACCACAAGGCCTGCCGCAGGAGTTACATTTCCCTCTCGGAGCCCACGGTACCGAGCTTCAGTGGCTTAGTGCACCGGCCTATGAGTCAATGACATGCGGACCTTAAATGTGGCTGGCCCACATGTCATTCTCATGGTGGTGGCGTGGTTTGTGACTCACTCGTTCGAGATGAATCGGCCGGTGGTGGCGTGGTCATGGAGAGGGTGCCACAGCTGGGCGTCGGGGTGTTACGAGGCATAGATGGCCACACCGGCGGGTACTACCTGTAGTACAGAAGTACTCCAGCTGAGGATTGATGCCCGGGATGAAATGTGTCACAGCCGCTAGATGAAAAGTCAATGGTGCGGGAGTACGGATCGGAGCACAGCAGCGGAGCAGGCAAAACGCGTCCAATTGGGTGTGGTTGTGGTAGAAAGTTGATGGTCGCAACAGTTCAGCTGGCCCGCATGTCATGCACACAAATACAGAGGAGCGGTGGGGCCGAGAGGGATGAGGCACACGTCGGGGGGATGAGGATCCCCTGACGTGAACAATCCTACTGTCGGTGTCAAAACCGGCGGATCTCGGGTAGGGGGTCCTGAACTGTGCGTCTAGGAGGATGGTAACAGGAGACAAGGGACACGATGTTTTACCCAGGTTCAGGCCCTCTTGATGGAGATAAAACCCTACGTCCTGCTTGATTGATATTGATGATGTGGGTATTACAAGAGTAGATCTACCACGAGATCAAGGAGGCTAAACCCTAGAAGCTAGCCTATGGTATGATTGTTGTTATGTCCTACGGACTAAAACCATCCGGTTTATATAGACATCGGAGAGGGATAGGGTTACATAGAGTCGGTTACAATGGTAGGAGATCTACATATCCGTATCGCCAAGCTTGCCTTCCACGCCAAGGAAAGTTGCATCCAGACACGGGACGAAGTCTTCAATCTTGTATCTTCATAGTCTTGGAGTCCGGCCGATGATGATAGTTCGGCTATCCGGACACCCCCTAGTCCAGGACTCCCTCAGTAGCCCTTGAACCAGGCTTCAATGACGATGAGTCCGGCGCGCATATTGTCTTCGGCATTGCAAGGCAGGTTCCTCCTCCGAATAACTTATAGAAGATTGTGAGCACCAGGATAGTGTCCGGCTCTGCAAAATAAATTCCACATTCCATCGTAGAGAGAATAATATTTACACAAGATCAATCTGCTGACGTATTCCATGGCGTGACGTCACACCACAACCAAGCCTTTACTTGAATCGTTTTTATTATACCACCTCAACGCGTTTAGCGAAGCGGTTTCCTTGGCACGTCTTGTCGAAGCAGAGATCGTGTTCCCCTTATTTCAGGATTCCCATCAATACGAACATGGGTAACCCAACCGCGCCATTGATTGCGGCGCTTGGGAGAAAATCGAGTTTTATCAGGCCGGTGGGGACGCATAGTTTCGTCCGCCCATATATAAGGGGATAAGGATCCACCTTTTTACCTACGCCTTCTTCCACCTTTGCTTATCCATCTCCGTGCACTCGAGCTCCAGCGCCCAAGTCCGCACATCTCACCTCAACCTTCTCCAACCATGTCCGGAGCGGGAGGCAAGTGGATGGCCTCCTCCGTTACGGAGGGGCACATCAAGAAGCTGCGCAGCGCCGGATATCTGTCCAGCGACATCGCGCCCCGGCTCCTCGACGAGGGGCAGCCAATCCCCACCCCCAGGCCCCATGAGAGGGTGGTATTCCTTCCCCATTTCCTCCGCGGACTGGGCTTCCCACTGCACCCTTTTGTCCGGGGGCTCATGTTCTACTATGGCCTGGATTTCCATGATCTGGCCCCGAATTTCATCCCCAACATCTCGGCGTTTATCGTCGTGTGCGAGGCTTTCCTCTGCATCCAGCCCCACTTCGGCTTGTGGCTCAAGACCTTCAGTGTCAAGCCGAAGGTTGTGAAGGGCAGTCAAGCGGAGTGCGGAGGCGCCATGGTGGGCAAGATACCCAACGTTACTTGGCTCGAGGGCGCCTTCGTGGAAACCATCAAGGGGTGGCAATCGGGGTGGTTCTACATCACCGAGCCACGTGAACCTAAATGGGCAGCGGCCCCCGAATTCAGATCTGGCATCCCCACACAGCTCACCTCTTGGAAGGAGAGTGGCCTGACTTGGTGCGATTCCGAGGAGCTGACCGGACTCCAAGCCTGCATCCAAAAGCTAGTGAACAAGAAGCTCAAGCTTGTCAACGTAGTCCAGGTCATGCTCATCCGCCGGATTCTCCCATGCCAACAACGGGCCTTCAAATTGTGGGAGTTCGATACAGCCCAACACCGAACCTTGAGCGGGCTCTTCGACACTAGGTACGAAGATGCCTGGAAGGTGCTGTTTAAGGGTGCCGAGGCTCCCGCATCCTCTACCGAAGATCGCGGATTCAGCTCGCAGCGCTAGGCTAGCGAGGTAAGCGATTTTACCCTTTACGGGACACTTGTTCTCCATAGTTTGAATCCATGCGGGATCTAAACTCCCTCTCCTTTGACAAGACTGGCTGAAGAAGGCCGAGCAGACTAACTGTCCGCCCCCTTTGCCAGAAGACCCAGCAGACGTCCGTTTAGCGGGGCTGCTGGTTCCGGCACCCCACGTGGTGCCGGAGAAGACGGCCAAGAAGGAGGCCACGGGCACTCGAAAGAGTTCCCGTTTTCAGGTGTCCGATGACTCCGAGGCAGACTCCTCCCATGAGGACGAGGAGGAGAAAAAAAAGGCCTCTCCCCCAACGGGGGGAGGGAAGAAAAGGAAGGCTTCCCCAATGAGGGAGGCCAAAGGGTCCAAGAAGGGAAGGACTCTCCCCCCGGACTGTTCCGCCCACGCCTGTGACGACGACGAGGATTGGCCTCCAAGGGCCAAGCCCCTGGTAAGATCGTAAGTATCCGGACTCCCGAATGACTTCATGATTTTTCTTTCTGCCACATGGTGTCTTTCTAACGCCGCATACAACCCTGCAGTCCGCCCAAGGATGATCTTCCCACTTCGTCGAGCGGGTCCTTGGGCACGTCGGATGTGAACAATACTTCACTTCCAACCACCTCCTCCCCCCATGACGCTGACGACGCCGAGGTGGGATCCCAGAGAAGGACCCACCCGGAGGAGGAGGACCCGAAGGTGCCACAGGGTGACCTCCCGGACTTCGTACCGGACTCCGCACCGGAACCTATAGTGGTTCCGGAGTCCGGCAGGCGGCCCCTTCGTAAGAAGGGCAAGACCGTGACGCCGGCGGCCTCCGTCCAACCGGAGGCGCCGGATAACTTGCTGGAGGCGCTCAACGGCGCTTCCATCAAGGAGGAACACCGCACTGTCATGAGTGCGGTGATTCAGAAGGTTCAGCTCGCCAAAAGCGGGCTGACCAAAGCCTGCAGCAGCCTTCTATCAGGCTTTGAGGTAAGAATATTAATATATGTAAAATAGTACCGCATAGACAGTAGCCCCTGATGCTCGGTTCGGTGTTCGGAAAGAAAAGCCGGACTGAGGATCTAAAAAGATATATGCAGGAGTCTTAATAAATATGTCAATATGGGATTGCAGGCTGCGCTGCTGACCTCTGCCGCACTGACTGCGGAGGTCAATGCTTTGAAGCAAAGCCTCGAGCGGTCCGAGAACGAGCTCGGCCGTGCCAAGAAGCAGCTCGAGGACAAGGAAGGTGAGTAACACCTTATTAAAGTTGTACCTCACATAAAAGGATTTGGTTGCAAGAGAAATGACAAGGATAACATTGGTACTTCAGGGGCCATGAACGAGGTGGCGACCCTGAAGGAGGCGGTGTCTGCGTCCGAATGTAATGCGGCCGTGGAGCGCGCCGGGCGAGAGAAGCAGGAGGCGCGGGTGACGGACGTACAACAAGAGCTCCAGGCTCTCATGGAAAAGCATGAGAGTTTGGAGGGCGACTCGAAGACTCGAGAGTCCGAGCTTGCATCGGCTCTTGAGAGCGCCAAAGCCGCTAAGGCCGAAGCCCACAAAGCCCTTCAAGAAATCGAGGCGTTGAAGAAAATAGCGGTGGGTAAGGCATTTTTCATGCAAAGCAAGCATGTGAATGTGAATTACCTGTTACTTACCCGAAATCGGAGCTCTCCAGGAGCGTTCGCAGATCTGCCCCACAGCGTGTCCGATGCTGCCGCTTTCTATAGGGCCGAGGAGGGGAGCTCGACGGAGAAGGTCTTCTGGTCTCAGTATGCTGAGGCCGGACATCCGGTGCCCCTTAGCGACCAGCTGAAGTAGCTGGTCGAGCTCCACAAGGTGGCCGAACAAGCCATGAAGGGCCTCATAGTTCGGCTGTGGCCCAATGAGGCCATGCCTAGGAGCTACTATGGCCTGGTGCGGCGGTTGGTGGATGCTTGTCCATGGGTTGAGGTCATCAAGCGATCCGCCTATATTGAAGGTGCCCGTCGGGCCCTTGCCCGTGCTAAGGTGCACTGGGGCAAGATGGATGCTGAGAAGCTTGTGACGGACGCGCCACCGCCAGGCAAGGAGTATCGCACACCCGAGATGTATTACAAGAGTGTCCTGAAGGGTGCCCGCACTATTGCGGGTGAGTGCTCCAATAATGTAATATTTGAGTAGACTCGCATTTTGTTATCCTGTGCGCTGAAAACTTTGTTCATATGCGCTAAGCAACGCTTGTTGATTTAAAATATTACCTTCTGTGCGGCTGTTTATCAAATCTGAGAGATGGCAAGTCGTCGGCTTCAGCCCCCATTCCACGAGTCCTGGGGTGTTCGGGATAAATTTGAGCACTCTTGTTCCCATATATGGGTCCATCTAGGGAGGCGCTCAACACAACGAACTAGGCAATCGGACTTATAATGCTTGAACACTCTCACTTAGCCATATAATTCTATAATTTTAAATTTCGGCGAAGCCCCTAGTGTTTGGAAGGCCGAATTCGGGGCTCTATCCACGCCTGGGCCGGACAAAGCCGGTTCCTCGCTCTAAGCGGCATAGGTCTTTAGGGACTCGAAAAAACCTCTCAAACAGCGACCGGCTCTCGCCTCATCATGACGGTCAGTTTTAGCTTTCTCCACTGAGGCGCTCGCCCAGCTCAACCGAGGCGCAATCGTAGTGGTTCTCCCAGTGCTACCTTAGCCGATAGAACAGAACGTAAGGTACCAAAACATGGGAGCCGGGCAAACCCAACTATTGACCCAAGACAAGATTCGGAGCCGATGCATATAATGCTATAAGTTCGGGGTGCCGCACTTGTGAAAGTGTTCGGACTTATCACACCATAGTGTGGGGAACTTAAGCCCCTGGTGTATTTAGCCGTACCAAAGTGTACGGATGCGACTTGTCATAAATGAACATATGTATAAGAAAGGAATGCAATTATAAGCAAAAAGGTGCTGCATTGTTTATTCAAGAAATACTGCCTTGAATGCAGAATGATACAAATAGTGCGATGAGCAAGGGATGGGACTATTAAATATGTCCCCCTCCAGGGGTAGGCTGCGGAATGGTGTATAAAATAGATTTAGTGCTCGTAATGGAGACCACCTGGATATTCATCGTAGCCTTTCTCCTTCCCTGGCTATTACATCGTGAGTTCGACCGGTCTACTGCAGGACAGGGCCTCTGGTGAATGGAGTCCTGTGGGTAAGAAAGAAAAAAGAAAAAAAAGGAATGACACACTTGGGAGCCCCTGATGTGGTTAAGCCACATTCTGGGCCTGTCGTGGTCGTGCCCCTTCCCCTATGCCCATGGTATCTCCAGAGCGTAATGATGTACGCGAAGGACCAGTCTTGCGATCTTGCGAGGGCTGGGTTTGGGGCCGCATTTCTACGCATGCTCGGAACGTGCCAGGTGGACTTGTTGTAGGTTACTCCGGGCGCGTTTAGCTGTGTCCGGTCGCTTAACGGCCGGACTCGAGAATTGCCTTAAGAGGCTGCATTGTGCTTCTACCGCGAGAGCCGCTGTATGTTCCTCCGTTCGGAGCGAGCGTTCGGTGTTTCTGTTGATCGTGATGACTCCTCGAGGGCCTGGCATCTTGAGCTTGAGGTATGCGCAGTGCGGCACTGCGTTGAACTTTGCAAACGCGGTCCGTCCGAGCAGAGCATGATAGCCGCTATGGAACAGAACTATGTCGAAGATTAACTCCTCGCTTCGGAAGTTATCCGGGGATCCGAAGACCACTTCCAGTGTAACTGAGCCCGTACAATTGGCCTCTACACCCGGTATGACGCCTTTGAAGGTCGTCTTTCTGGGTTTAATCCTTGAGGGGTCTATGCCCATCTTGCGCACTGTGTCCTGATAAAGCAGGTTCAGGCTGCTGCCGCCGTCCATCAGGACTCTGGTGAGGTGAAATCCATTGACGATTGGGTCTAAAACCAATGCGGCGAATCCGCCGTGGAGGAAGCTGGTGGGGTGGTCCCTTCGATCAAAAGTGATCGGGCAGGAGGACCATGGGTTGAACTTCGGGGCGACTGGCTCCATCGCGTATATGTCCCTGAGTGCACGCTTCCGCTCCCTCTTGGGTATGTGGGTTGCGTATATCATATTCACCCTCCGCACTTGTGGGGGGAAACCGTTCTGTCCTCTATTGTTCGGCGGTCAGGTCTCTTCTTCGCCATCGCTATGCAGCCCCTTGCCATTGTTTGCGGCAATTAGCTTGCCTGCCTGCTTGAATACCCAACAGTCCCTGTTGGTGTGGTTGGCTAGCTTTTTGGGGGTGTCGTGTATCTGGCATGAGCGATCGAGTATTCGGTCCAAATTGGATGGACCCGTAGTAGTTCTTTTGAATGGCTTTTTCCGCTGACTGGGTTTGGAGCCTCTGAATCCGGCATTGACTGCCGTATCCTCATTATTGTCGCCGTTAATGCGGCGTTTGTTCTTGTTGCAACGCGACCTGCCATTGCGGTCCTTTGTATCCGGACTGCCAGAATTTTTGCTGAGGTTGTTGTTGCGGGCTAGCTAGCTGTCCTCTCCCGCGCAGAAGCGGGTTATGAGTGATGTGAGGGCTGCCATGGATTTCGGCTTTTCCTGTCCCAGGTGCCGGGCAAGCCACACGTCGCGGATGTTATGTTTGAATGCCGCGAGGGCCTCCGCATCCGGACAGTCAATGATTTGATTATTTGTCACACCCTAGCTAGTCATGCATCAGAGTGTGTGCATCTTGTTTAAAATTCCATTTAATTTTGAAATGGGCATTTGTGAAACCCTCAGAATCATTTCTGAAAATGATCCAAATAAAAATTTATCCAAAAAGGTCCAAGAAAATGCTCATGTTGCTCTCTGGAAATATTGGACAGAGATAAAAATCAAACCAATATTTTAAGAGCTCATCAGTATTTATTTTGGGCATTTGGAATTAATGCATAAATATTTGCATTGGAAATATATTAGTTATATATATTAATATATGTCCAAAAATTATGCCACCTGTTGGGGAGCTCTGGAATAATATATCTAGCTCCTGCAAAAATTGGCATAAGGTTATAAAATGATTTAATATTTTAATTAAATCAAAACAAATGTCAGAAATTAGAAAAACAAAAATAAATAAAAGGAGGAGCTTACCTGGGCTCCTCCCTGTCCGGCCCAGCCAGCACGCGGCCCAGCCCGTCTCCCTCCTCTGTCGTCTTCGTCCTCGACAGAGGGAGGGGAGTGTGCCCGGCGCGCGCGCGCGCCACCGCGCCACGCCACCAGCTCGCCTGCCTGCCTGCCCCTCCCCTCCTCGTGTGGATGGCCTGGAACGACGCCACGCCCTCCCCCTGCTCTCTCTCACTCTCCCTCGGTTCTTCCCCTCCTCTCCCTCGCTCTCCCTCTCCCGTGTCCGAACGCCACCATCGCCGCCGTTCGCCATAGCAGCCGTCACCGGCCACCCCTCGCCCCTCCGCTGAGCTCAGGAGCTCCGCCGCGACCCCCTCTTCCTCCCCACCAAGCCAAGCCCCTCGGGAAGCTCTGCATCGCCTCCACGCCATCGTCTCAGTCCTCGACCGCCGCCGATGGTCGCCGTCGATTCGCCGCCGTTCGTGCTTCCCCGAGCTCGCTGACCCTCCCTGCATGATCCCTGTGAGCCCCTGCTTCATTTCCCCCTAACCCCATGTTCGATTTCGAGCTCTAGCCACCCCTCTACCGGAGCCGAGACGCTCCGCCGCACGGGCTCGTCGCCGGCGAAGCCCCGGTGACCATTTGGTCACGGGCGTGCACCCGTTGTGCTTGCCGCGACCCGTAGAGCCCCTCCAGCGCCTCAGCTCCCTCGCCTGCGAGCAGCAGCGCCGATCCCGACCGCACCCGAACTCCGGCCGCCGCTCACGACCTCGCCGTTGTCGGTACCGGCCACCACAGGCACGGCCACCACCACCGTTCGACCCGCGGGAGCAAGGGCTCTCCAACGAGCCCAAGCACGGCCTCGCCCGTGCCCTGTAGCGCGTTTCCGTATCGCGCCGCCGTCTTAGGCCTCGCCGGCGTCATGTCGCCGGTGGGTTTGACCTGTTCGACCTGGGGTTTGACCCCCCAGAGTCACTGACGCGTGGGCCCCGTCGGCCAGATGGTTAGCTTAGTGCTAATCACTGTTAGTTAACCCCCCTAACACTGACCAGTGGGCCCCAGCGCCACTAACTCCTAATTAGGATTAAATTAACCCTGTTAAACCCCCCTGTCACTGACGTGTGGACCCCACACGTCAGGTTTGACCCCAGCCAGCCGCAGTTGACCACTGACGTCATGCTGACGTCATGCTGGCGCAATATATATATTTCTGAATTTAATTAAATCAGGAAATTCCAGAATATTATTTAAACTTCAAAAATTCATAACTTTTATTCTGTAACTCCAAATCAGACAAATTATATATGAAAAATGATCAGAAAAATCCAATCTATCCATCTATACTATTTTCATGCATGACTAAACAAGTTAACTTGATGTTTAATGCAGAACAAGGAAAAGCACTTTAAAAGGCCATGGTTGAGTTTGAAATTTGAATCTTTGATTCAAATTTGTTCAAACCCTTCTGGTTTTAGTTGCATTAGCCCAACACACTCATATTGCTATGTCTCATGCATGCATCATATTGTTGCACATTGTTTGGTGATGGTTGAGTATCGGTGTCCTTTGCGACAAGTTCTGCCTCCGAGGAGTACCGTGATTACCCTAACGAAGAACCGTATCAGTGCATCGAACCATCAGGCAAGCAACCAACCATTTGATCATATCGATACAATCCCATGTTCTTGCTCCTGCTCTCTTACTGCATTAAGACAACGCGTTTCAAACTGATGTGTGCTACGGTAGTTGAACCCATTTCCTCTGCATGACCTGTCATTGCCACAGTAACTAGATGAAACCCACTAGCATGTGTAGGAGTTGTTTGAGCCATATGTATGTGTTGTTCCTACCTTGCTATGCCTGCTATGCTTAGAGTCGTGTCAGGTCTGGTTCATCTGGGTGATGGGCTAGAGTGAAATGATTATGTCGGTAATGAGAGTGGTGTGGTGAACACAATTTGGTAAAGGTATCGATGAGAGGCCATGTAGGAGTACATGGTGGGTTGTTTCATTGAAGCCGACCTTAAGCACTGAGATCTGTATGTGTGATTTAAGAATCAGCTACTACCATGCATTGGGCCCGAAACCAATGGACCCTCTCGGCTTCTTATTCACCCTAGTTCTCCGTCCAGGAGTTGCAAGTAGTTTCTGGTGTTTGTAGCCTACTGGAGGCCGTGGACAGCGCTGACCGTAGGGGTGGGCTGTGATGCGGTAGGTACGTGGCACGGTGTACCGAATACCCGTTAGGTATCTCGGGAACCCTGTTCACATCGTTCGGGGCCGTATGGGAAACCTCGGCCGGACTCCCTGCGGATGGAACCTGGATAGGCGATAAACCTGGACTGGAGGCTTAGGTAATTAGGTAGGTCGTGGCCGACACCCACGTTGGGCTTCCGCTTGAAGGTTGCCGAGTACATGTCGTGTAAACGGCGGTAAGTGGTGAGAGCGTGTATGAAGAAGTACACCCCTGCAGGGTTATCATAACCTATTCGAATAGCCGCGTCCGCGGTAAAGGACTACTTGGTTGCCTATACAGTTCATAGACAAGTAAATGGAAACTGCTAAAAGCAACAAGATAAGTGTGAGTGCCGAGGATGGCTTTTCCATAGGGAGACGGAGGTGGATCCTCGGTAGTGTATTGAGGTGGTGAGTAGTGGACTCGTGTGCGCAAAACCATTTCAAGTTGGAGTATCGTAGGATAGTCTAGCCAAGAGTCAAAGCTGGCTTGCTGCAATAACTCCACCAACCCTTCTTGATAATATGCATGTATGTAGGATCTGATGTAAGTCTTGCTGAGTACCTTTGTACTCATGTTGCTATAATTTACATTTTTACAGAAGACGCTGCAACCCCTTCTGATGGGTTCTATGTAGACGTTGACATCAACGAGTAGGCTAAAGGCCCAGGTGGTGATCCTGAGCTTGTGAAGGACCATGTAGTATAGCTAGGCTTTCCAAGCCTCTTTTATTTTACTAGTTGTCTGTACTCAGACAAGTTACTTCCGCTGCTGGTTTGTATGACTGTATGACTTGTATGTTGGGTCGTGAGACCCGTACCTTTGTGTATGCTATGTATGGCTCCCTGAGCCTTAAATAACGTACTTGTGTCGTAGAGTCATGTTGTGATGCTTCGTTGTATTTGCACATATCGAGCATATTGTGTGTATGATTGAAATGCTTGGTATGTCTGGGATCTGACTACCTAGTTGTTTATCTTTAGTAGCCTCTCTTACCGGGAAATGTCTCCTAGTGTTACCGCTGAGCCATGGTAGCTTGCTACTGCTCTGGAACACTTAGGCTGGCCGGCATGTGTCCTTCTTCGTTCCTGTGTCTGTCCCTTCGGGGAAATGTCACGCTTTGAGTACCGGAGTCCTGTTAGCCCGCTACAGCCCGGTTTACCGGAGTCCTGCTAGCCCAGTGCTACAGCCCGGACCCACTTGCTGATGACCGACACGTTCGAAGCTGGGTCATGGATGCCTGTCCCTGTAAGTCTGTGCCACTTTGGGTTTACGACTAGTCATGTCAGCCCGGGCTCCTTATCATATGGATGCTAGCGACACTATCATATACGTGAGCCAAAAGGCACAAACGGTCCCGGGCAAAGGTAAGGCGACACCCGTGGGGATACCGTGCGTGAGGCCGCAAAGTGATATGAGGTGTTACCGGCTAGATCGATGTGACATCGAGTCGGGGTCCTGACATTATTCTTAGTTAAGAACCGTGTCCAGAATTGTCTGGCCGATTCGTCTGGCTGCTGAATTATGTGGCTTAGGTCATCAGCGTCTAGTGGTCGCACATACGTGCCCTGGAAGTTATCAAGGAATCCGGCTTCCAGGTCCTCCCAACACCCAATTGATTCTGCTGGCAAGCTGTTAAGCTAATGTTGAGCTGGTCCTTTAAGCTTGAGTTGGAGGTATTTGATGGCGTGAAGGTCGTCACCGCGGGCCATGTGGATATGAAGGAGATAGTCTTCGATCCAAACCGCGGGGTCTGTTGTGGCATCATAGGATTCAATATTCACGGGTTTACACCCATCGGGGATTTGATGATCCATTACTTCATCTGTGAAGCATAGTGGGTGTGCGGCGCCTCTGTATTGGGCTATATCGTGACGGAGCTCCAACAAGCTTTGTCTACTGTGTTCGGCCCGGCCAGACTTACTGTGTTCGGCGCGACGGTTGTCGTCACGTATCGTGGGGCGCCCACGCGATCCGTAGATCGATCTTGATTGTCTTGCCTTATCCTCCAATATATTTTGCAAGTCCGGAGCGTTCCCCTGTGGCCTTGTGCTTTTCGAGCGATGCCGGGGTACGGTTCTAGTGGAGGGCCTAGAGGCCTCTCTGTCGCGGCCATGAGGTGGCCGGTCAGCCGCATTGTGCTTTGGTGATGCAGGTTTATATGCCTCCTCCTCTAATCGGGGGAGCAACTTGCGTTTGGGGTAGCTTTTGGAGGGGCGTTCAAGCTCATGCTCTCTGGCCGCAAGGAATTCAGTCCATCTGTCGGCTAGCAGATCCTGATCAGCTCTAAGCTGTTGCTGCTTTTTCTTGAGGCTGTTTGCCGTGGCCATAAGCCTGCATTTAAAACGCTCTTGTTTGACGGGATCCTCAGGCACGACAATTTCGTCGTCGTTGAGGCTTGCCTTGTCTCCGGAGGGAGGCATGTAATTATCATCCTCTACCTCTTCGTCTGCCGCTCTCTCCTGAGGGCTGGCATCTCCGTCCTCCTACGCTGAATCGTGCTGGAGGGGGTTGTCTTCGGCACTGTCTGGGGTATTATTATCTCTGGTGCCGGAATCGCCATTCTTTCTGTGGCGGGATTTAGAGCGGCGCCGCTGACGCCGGCGCTTGGGCTGTTTCTTGGAGGGGTCTTTCTCCACTGTTCCTTCGCCATTCCCATCCTTTGGGATATCCACCATGTATATGTCGTATGATGAGGTGGCTTTCCAGTGCCCAGTAGGCGCTGGTTCTTGGTCGTCTCCGGCATCATCGTCCATACCGTCGATGTCTTCGGAGTTGAAGTCTAGCATGTCGGTTAAGTCGTCGACAGTGGCTACTAGGTGGGTGGTGGGTGGGTCTTGAATTTCTTCGTCGTCCGCATCCCAACCATCCTGACCGCAGTCCAGCCAGGGCTCTCCTGATAACGAGAGATACTTTAGCGAACTCAGGATGTCGCCGAAAGGTGAGTGCTGAAAGATGTCCGCAACGGTGAACTCCATGATCGGCGCCCAATCGGATTCGATTGGAGGGGACGCGGGAGGTTCGGAGTCCAGCAAGGAGTCCGGCACCTCGGAGTCACGAGCTTCACAAAGGACAAGGTCAGTATTCGGCTCTATCGCCGTAGAGGTTGCAGCCCCCGAGGCGGTGTCTAACCACCCGTCCTCGATCTGCATAGCCGGCTCCGAATCGAGGGTCGGGGCGGACTCGTGTGCGGCCTCCAGGGCACTGTCCGGCAGCAGAGCTAAATCATGCCCATCGTGACAATGCGGCGCGCTCGGCTGTGGCTTGAATCCATTGAAGATTAAGTCTCTGAGGATGTCAGCCGTGAAGTTCAGACTTCCAAATCTGACCTGACGGACAGGGGCGTAGCTTTTGATCTGCTCCAGACGGCCAAACGAATTGGCCCGCAGTGCAAAGCCGCTGAATACAACGATCTGTCCGGGGAGAAAAGTCTCACCCTGGACCGCATTGTTGTTGATGATCGAAGGAGCCATCGAGCCTATCGGTGACGACATAGAGGAATTCTCAATGAAAGCACCAATGTCGGTGTCAAAACCGGCGGATCTCGGGTAGGGGGTCCCGAACTATGCGTCTAGGCAGATGATAACAGGAGACAAGGGACACGATGTTTTACCCAGGTTCGGGCCCTCTTGATGGAGGTAAAACCCTACGTCCTGCTTGATTGATATTGATGATGTGGGTATTACAAGAGTAGATCTACTACGAGATCAAGGAGGCTAAACCCTAGAAGCTAGCCTATGGTATGATTGTTGTTATGTCCTACGGACTAAAACCATCCGGTTTATATAGACACCGGAGAGGGCTAGGGTTACACAGAGTCGGTTACAATGGTAGGAGATCTACATATCCGTATCGCCAAGCTTGCCTTCCACGCCAAGGAAAGTCCCATCCGGACACGGGACGAAGTCTTCAATCTTGTATCTTCATACTCTTGGAGTCCGGCCGATGATGATAGTTTGGCTATCCGGACACCCCCTAGTCCAGGACTCCCTCACCTACCATTGGGTCACTGACATGTGTGTCCCCCCAAGCGTGGGTCCCACCTGTCAGCGAAGTAAAGAAAGGGTAAGGCAGTGACAGCCACATCAGAGGATCCATGTCCACGTCGGGGGACGTCACGCCGTGTGTTGGAGTGGCATCGTGGGAATCGCGTGTGGGTGTGGCAGTGGTAGAAACAAGAAACATGATGGTCGCCAGGGTTCAACTTCCATGGATAGGTTGTCATGTTTGCTGACACATGTATATCAAAACTAGAGTGTTTATATTTCAAGCACGTGAACAAGTATCATTCTACTACTTTGGCTCCATTGCAACGAACGGGCCAGCACATTGGTAGTAGTAGTCTCTATCTCTATCTCTAGAGGCCTTCCCTCATTCATCCTTTTCTCTCACAAGATAAACTACTCATACACATGCATCTTGATGTTCCGTGGAACGCACGAGGATGTTTCCTTGGGGGTCTCTCCAGCGCGGCGTGGCCGTAGTTGCAAGTTGACGCCCCTTGAGATGCCGACGTTGAGGGGCACTCGGATTTCCTCCAATGAGCAGGTAAGATGAGTTTTATCACGTAGTAAATGCATTCTAAAGACTACTTCCGTGTCCATTTCCTAATTCTCCCCCTGCCCACTGTTTCACAGGTTAGGCTCGGTGCGAGTGGAGATTGGGTTGCATATGTACGGGAGGGTACCAACATCAATTTGCACAACATTTACAACGGTGACACCGTTCCCGTAGAACCTTTGTCCAACATTGGGATCAGCCATGCAATAGGCCACCACATGAATTGGTATGATGGAACCACGGTGAGATTGAAGAAGATAGCATGAACCTTGCACATGGCGGTCAAAGGTGGACCATGCTGTCTGCGACCTATTTATTGCCGTACGAGTATGAAGATGTTGTGCTCATTTCTAACCGCATCTTCGCGGTGACAAACCAGGGGACTTGTTTCGTATGGGACACATCCTACGGTATACTCCCTCTCTCCCAGTTTATTTGTTCTGAATCTTTTCATTTTATAAGTTTCAAATTCAAATTTAGAGCTCCCCATCACATGTTGAGATTACAATGTCCATTAAATCATTGCGTGCATGTATAGTAAAGAAACAAATCTCTAGTTTGGCACGAGTTCGTGCAGCAGTAGCACCACAAAGCCTGGCGCAGGAGTTACATTTCCCTCTTAGGGCCCTTGGGACTGAGCTTCAGCGCCTTACTACACCTTCCTTTGAGTCAATAACATGTGGACCTGATTGGTGGCTGGTCCACATGTAATGCTCCCGAAGGCAGAGGGGCAGTGGGGCCGAGAGGGGTGAGCCATAGGTCGGGGGACATGTGGTGTCATGGGTTCAAGCGGTGTCGTGGGAATCATGTGTGGCTGCAGTAGAAACTTGATGCTCGCCGCATTTAAGGTGGCGCACATGTCGTGCACACAAAGGCAGAGAGGCGGTGCGGCCGAGAGGGGTGAGGCGCACGTCGGGGGACGTGGTGCCGAGGGTTGGAGCGTGTCGTGGGTATCGCGAGTGGCAGTGTATGAAATGTGGTGGTCGTCGTAGTTGAACTTCCATGGACAAGCTGTCATGTCTACGGACACATGCATTGCATACCGATCACTGGAAGGAGTAGTAGAGAAAGCTAGGCGGATAAATAGTTCCTTATAGTCAAGCGGACCCATGCTACTACTTTTTCCAAAGACATGCACACCATTTAAATAGTCCATCTATATCAATATACACCTAGAGGGAATAATTTTTTTACAAGAGAGGAAATAGTTCATCCATCCATAATGTCGTGCTGCTGGTGTAGCCTTTTCTTCTTCTTCTTCTTCCTCTTCTTGTTCTCATTTTCTGTGGGAGACGGCTTCGCAACAAGCTCCTTGGACCTTGCAGCCTTCTTGAAACTCACACGGGCATCGAGGGCATCATATTTTATCCACTCGTACGTCAAGGGATAATTCTCCCATCCAGATGACCTTAATGCCAACATCTTATCACCCTTCTAAAGACTTGTACCGAGCACAAAATTTGATACCTCGAATAGGGATGGTGTCTATTTATCACAATCTTCTACAGGAATTTTGATTCTGGTTCATAGGTTAGCGATGCTTTTCAAATCAAGGTTGTACGGCGCCAGCTTCTGTTTGTCCCCTTTGATGGCTGACCCACATAAGTATATCTCCTCCCGAGACAATAAATCATGAAGCTCACCTGGTATGGATGGCGCATGTATGATGTGGTACACAAAAACATCATCTTCGAGGCACAGCTGAAGGACGACGGTGCGTTGGATCTTCCCAGTGGCACGCTCCGTGTACTCTGCGTCGAGGCTGATGACCCTCATCTCTACCTTTTCAAGGGAGTTGGATACATTGTTGATCCACTTCCAAAAAACCCTTGGGTGGACGGTGACGGTGGCAACCATGCTCAACGAGCCTTCGACGAGGACATGTTGGATGCTAAACACCTGCATCTCGATCTCTTTCACCATTTGGAACTGCTGGAACGGAGGGCTATGGTTTGGAGAATTAGGATTAGATGGCTAGTCTAACTGAAGTAGATGATTATTTAAAGGGGCTTAAGAATTACTCCAGGAGTATGTGAAGAGGTTAAAACAATGTGAACACAGTGGGGTTTGGATGCAAATGAAGATGCAGGGGAGGTGAAGAAGCCGAGGAAAATTGGTTCTTGATGGAGAAGTAAATGGGAGAAGTGGCATGCAGGCAGTTGATTATACGGCTAGGTAGACTAAACGAAAAGGCTATGCGGGTAGACCGAGGAGTCGTACCTGTTCGTGTACGTGCCCATCCTTCCTGATAGGTGGGTGATAACCCACATGTGTAGATGATCGCAACAGCTTTCGAGGGTAAAGTATTCAACCCAAATTTATTGATTCGACACAAGGGGAGCCAAAGAATATTATTGAGTATTAGCAGTTGAGTTGTCAATTCAACCACACCTGGATAACTTAGTATCTGCAGCAAAGTATTTAGTAGCAAAGTATTTAGTAGCAAAGTAGTATGATAATAAAGGTAACGGTAGCAAAAGTAATATTTTTGGGTTTTGTAGTGATTGTAACAATAGCAACAGAAAAGTAAATAAGCAAAGCACAAGATGTGAAAAGCTTGTAGGCATTGGATCAGTGATGGATAATTATGTCGGATGCGATTCCTCATGTAATAGCTATAACATAGGGTGACACAGAACTAGCTCCAATTCATCAATGTAATGTAGGCATGTATTCCGAATATAGTCATACGTGCTTATGGAAAAGAACTTGCATGACATCTTTTGTCCTACCCTCCCATGGCAGCGGGGTCCTAGCGGAAACTAAGGGATATTAAGGCCTACTTTTAATAGAGAACCGGAACAAAGCATTAACACATAGTGAATACATGAACTCCTCAAACCAAGGTCATCACCGAGAAGTATCCCGATTATTGTCACTTCGGGGTTGTCGGATCATAACACATAATAGGTGACTATAGACTTGCAAGATAGGATCAAGAACACACATATATTCATGAAAACATAATAGGTTCAGATCTGAAATCATGGCACTCGGGCCCTAGTGACAAGCATTAAGCATAGCAAAGTCATAGCAACATCAATCTCAGAACATAGTGGATACTAGGGATCAAACCCTAACAAAACTAACTTGATTACATGGTAAATCTCATCCAACCCATCACCATCCAGCAAGCCTATGATGGAATTACTCACGCACGGCGATGAGCATCATGAAATTGGTGATGGAGGATGGTTGATGATGACGACGGCGATGAATCCGCCTCTCTGGAGCCCCGAACGGACTCCATATTAGCCCTCCCTAGAGAGATTAGGGCTTGGCGGCGGCTCCATATCGTAAAACGCAATGAAACTTTCTCTCTGATTTTTTTCTCCGCGAGATGGAATATATGGAGTTGGACTTGAGGTCAGTGGAGCCTCAGGGGGCCCACGAGACAGGGGGCGCGCCCAGGGGGGTGGGTGAGGGTGTCCTGGATTAGGGGGTATCCGGACAGCCGGACTATATACTTTGGCGGACTATTGGACCGTGAAGATACAAGACTCAAGACTTCGTCCCGTGTCCGTATGGGACTCTCCTTTGCGTGGAAGACAAGCTTGGCGATCCGGATATTATATTTCCTTCTTTGTAACCGACTCCATGTAAACCCTAGCCCCCTCCAGTATCTATATAAATCGGAGGGTTTAGTCCTTAGAGACAGAATCATAATCATCATAGGCTAGCTTCTAGGGTTTAGCCTCTACGATCTCGTGGTAGATCAACTCTTGTAACACTGATATCATCAATATCAATCAAGCAGGAAGTAGGGTTTTACCTCCATCGAGAGGGCCCGAACCTGGGTAAAACATTGTGTCCCTTGCCTCCTGTTACCATTCGCCTTAGACACACAGATCGGGACCCCCTACCCGAGATCCGCCGGTTTTGACACCAACATTGGTGCTTTCATTGAGAGTTCCTCTGTCTCATTGCTGCAAGGCTTGATGGCTCCTTCAATCATCAACAACAACATGGTCCAGGGTGAGACTTTTCTCCCCGGACAGATCTTCGTGTTCGGTGGCTTCACACTGTGGGCCAATTCGCTTGGCCATCTAGAGCAGATCCATAGCTACGCCCCTGGCCATCAGGTCAGGTTCGAAAACCTAAACTACACGGCCGATATCCGCGGAGACTTGATCTTCAACGGATTTGGGCCTATGCCAGGAGCACCGGACAGTCACGATGAGCACGGCATAGACCTGCTGTCAGACAATGCTTGGGATATCACCCCTGCAGGGGCCCCGGACCTAAATCCGGGGCAGATTGCGTTGCCCGAGGACGGGTGGATGGACCCTGCCCCGGAGGCCACACACCCATCGGCGGTGGAGCTGAACACAGACTTCACCCCCAAGGAAGTCTGTGAATCCGAACCCCCGGACTCGTATCTGGTTGTAGGTTCCAGTCCGCGCATCCCCAAGCCCACCAAATCTGGTTGGGCTCCGGTAATGGAGTTCACCGCTGCGGATATCTTCCAGCACTCGCCCCTTGGCGGCACACTGAGCTCGTTAAAATCACTCTCTTTGTCAGGAGACTCTTGGTCGAACTATGTCCGGCTCGAGTGGGAAGCAGGCGACGAAGGAATTCGTTGCCCACCCACCACCCACTTCATTACCACGATCGATGATTTAACCGACGTGCTTGACTGCGACTCTGAAGACATCAACGGTATGGACGACAACGTAGAAGAAGAATAGGAACCACTGCCCACGGGGCGATGGGCAGCCACCACGTCATATGATGTATATATGGTGGACACTCCGAAAGAAACCAATGGCGACGAGGCAATGGAGGATAACCCCTCAAGGAAGAAGGCAAAGTATGAACGTCATCAGCGCTTCCCCAAGCCCTGCCACAACAATACCAGCACAGCAGTCAAAAACAATCCAGAAGGTGCCGAAGATGAATACAATCCCGATCAGCCTGCCTTCGAGCAGGCCGGACAGGCGACGGATGGATACTTGGAGAGGGACAACTACACGCCCCCCTCCGACGACGAGGTGAGCCTCGGCGATGATGAATTCAGCGTACCTGGGGATCCTGTGGAACATATTTGCTTTAAGCGACGACTTATGGCCACAGTGAAAATCCTGCAAAAGAAGCAACATCAACTCAAAGGCGGCCAAGATTTGCTCACAGACAGATGAACTAGGGTCCTGGCAACCGAGGAATACGGACTCGACCGCCCCACCAAAGGACACACATGGCACAATTCGCTACTTCAGCCTAAGAAGGAGAACCTAAAGCCCACACCCCGATGTCAATATACCACGGTCCGGGACAATACGCAGAAAACGCAAGGCAGCATCCACAAACCTCGACGCAATCGTCATAAGCGTCAGGTCAAGGAAATTGACACCGAATTCAGCTGCCCCCAGTCCGGTCAGCGGAAAAAGAGCAGCTCAAGCCCATCCGGCCCGAGTAGCATACTCGATCAACCATGTGAAATTCATGGTACCCCTAGAAGGGCGACCAAGCATACCAACATAGAATGCCGGATCATCAAAACAAAATGGCAGGTCACATACCGGAAACAATGAAAGGAGGTTTCAAACAACGAAAGACCAATCAAACATGGCGAAGTCAAAAGAAGATCCTCCACGGTACGAAAATACGACCGATCTTCTCCGATCACTTTGACCGTCTGGACAGCATCAACCATAGCAATTGCACCTACCATCGACCCAATAGTTTGTGGGCTCCATCTCACATGAGCCCCCACAGGCATAAGACTATCAATAACATCTTCTAAAAGATGCTAGGTGCAGGGGCCAAGTTCTAGAGGCCCACCACGCTAGTGATCGTCTTTGGACCACCAAACAAATACCACGCCGAAGACTAGATCTTCGGCATTGTCCATGTCGGTGTCAAAACCGGCGGATCTCGGGTAGGGGGTCCCGAACTATGCGTCTACGAGGATGGTAACAGGAGACAAGGGACACGATGTTTTACCTAGGTTCGGGCCCTCTTGATGGAGGTAAAACCCTACGTCCTGCTTGATTGATATTGATGATGTGGGTATTACAAGAGTAGATCTACCGCGAGATCAAAGAGGCTAAACCCTAGAAGCTAGCCTATGGTATGATTGTTGTTCTGTCCTACGGACTAAAACCATCCGGTTTATATAGACACCGGAGAGGGCTAGGGTTACACAGCGTCGGTTACAATGGTAGGAGATCTACATATCCGTATCGCCAAGCTTGCCTTCCACGCCAAGGAAAGTCCCATCCGGACACGGGACGAAGTCTTCAATCTTGTATCTTCATAGTCTTGGAGTCCGGCCGATGATGATAGTTCAGCTATCCGGACGCCCCCTAGTTCAGGACTCCCTCAGTAGCCCCTGAACCAGGCTTCAATGACGACGAATCCGGCGCGCATATAGTCTTCGGCATTGCAAGGCCGGTTCCTCCTCCGAATAATTTATAGAAGATTGTGAACACTAGGATAGTGTCCGGCTCTGCAAAATAAATTCCACCTTCCATCGTAGAGAGAATAATATTTAGACAAGTTCAATCTGCTGACGTATTCTGTGGCGTGACATCACACTCAACCAAGCCTTTACTTGAATCGTTTTTATTATACCACCTTAGCACGTTTAGCGAAGCGGTTTCCTTGGCACGTCTTGTCGAAGCAGAGATCGTGTTCCCCTTATTCCGGGATTCTCATCAATACGGACGTGGGTAACCCAAACGCGCCATTGATTGCGGCGCTTGGGAGAAAACCGAGTTTTCTCAGGCCGGTGGGGACGCATAGTTTCGTCCGCCCATATATAAGGGCATAAGGATCCACCTTTTTACCTGTGCCTTCTTCCTCCTTTGCTTATCCATCTCCGCGTACTCGAGCACCAGTGCCCAAGTACGCACATCTCACCTCAACCTTCCCCAACTATGTCTGGAGCGGGAGGCAAGTGGATGGCCTCCTCCGTTAGGGAGGGGCACATCAAGAAGCTGCGCAGCGCCGGATATCTATCCAACGACATCGCACACCGGCTCCCCGACGAGGGGGAGCTCATCCCCACCCCCAGGCCCCATGAGAGGGTGGTATTCATTCCCCATTTCCTCTGCGGACTGGGCTTCCCACTCCACCCCTTTGTCCGGGGGCTCATGTTCTACTACGGCCTGGATTTCCATGATCTGGCCCCGAATTTCATCCTCAACATCTCGGCGTTTATCGTCGTGTGCGAGGCCTTCCTCTGCATCCAGCCCCACTTCGGCTTGTGGCTCAAGACCTTCAATGTCAAGCCGAAGGTTGTGAAGGGCAGCCAAGCGGAGTGCGGAGGCGCCATGGTGGGCAAGATGCCCAACGTTACTTGGCTCGAGGGCGCCTTCATGGAAACCATCAAGGGGTGGCAATCAGGGTGGTTCTACATCACTGAGCCGCGTGACCCTAAATGGGCAGCGGCCCCCGAATTCAGATCTGGCATCCCCACACGGCTCACCTCTTGGAAAGAGAGTGGCATGACCTGGGGCGATTCGGAGGAGCTGACCGGACTCCAAGCCTGCGTCCAAAAGCTAGTGAACAAGAAGCTCAAGCTTGTCAATGTAGTCCAGGTCATGCTCATCCGCCGAATTCTCTCGTGCCAACAACGGGCCTTCAAATAGTGGGAGTTTGATCTGGCCCAGCACCAAACCTTGAGCGGGCTCTTCGACACTAAGTACGAAGAGGTCTGGAAGGTGTTGTTTAAGGGCGCCGAGGCTCCCGCATCCGCTACCGAAGATCGCGGATTCAGCTCGCAGCGCCAGGCTAGTGAGGTAAGCGATTCTACCCTTTACGGGACACTTGTTTTCTATAGTTTGACTCTATGCGGGATCTAAACTCCCTCTCCTTTGACAGGACTGGCTGAAGAAGGCCGAGAAAACTAACTGTCCGACCCCTTTGCCAGAAGACCCAGCGGACGCCCGTTTAGCGGGGTTGCTGGTTCCGGCACCCCACGTGGTGCCGGAGAAGAAGGCCAAGAAGAAGGCCACGGGCACTCGAAAGAGTTCCCGTTTTCAGGTGTCCGATGACTCTGAGGCGGACTCCTCCCACACGGACGAGGAGGAGAAGAAAGAGGCCTCTCCCCCAGCGGGGGGAGGGAAGAAAAGGAAGGCCTCCCCAACGAGGGAGGCCGAAGGGTCCAAGAAGGGAAGGACTCTTCCCCCGGACTGTTCCGCCAACGCCGGTGGCGACGACGAGGATTGGCCCTCAAGGGCCAAGCCCCTGGCGAGATCGTAAGTATCCGGACTCCCGAACAGCTTCATGATTTTTCTTTTCGCCACATGGTGTCTTTCTAATGCCGCATACAACCCTGCAGTCTGCCCAAGGACGATCTTCCCGCTTCGTCGAGCGGGTCCTTGGGCATGTCGGATGTGAATAGTACTTCACTTCCAACCGCCTCCACCCCCCCGTGACACCGACGACGCCGAGGTGGGATCCCAGAGAGGGACCCACCCGGAGGAGGAGGACCCAGAGGCGCCACAAGGCGACTTCCCGGACTTCGTACCGGACTCCGCATCGGAACCTGCAGTGGTTCTGGAGTCCGGCAGGCGGCCCCTTCGTAAGAAGGGCAAGACCGTGACGCCAGCGGCCTCCGTCCAACCGGAGGCGCCGGATAACTTGCTGGAGGCGCTCAACGGTCCTTCTATAGAGGAGGAACACTGCACTGTCATGAGTGTGGTGATTCAGAAGGTCCAGCTCGCCAAAAGCGGGCTGACCGAAGCCTGCAGCAGCCTTCTAACAGGCTTTGAGGTAAGAATATTAATATATGTAAAATAGTACCGCATAGACAGTAGCCCCTGATGCTCAGTTTCGTGTTCGTAAAGAAAAGCCGGACTGAGGATCTAAAAATATATACGCAGGAGTTTATAAAAAATATGTCAATATGGGATTGCAGGTTGCGCTGCTGACCTCTGCCGCACTGACTGCAGAGGTTGATGCTTTGAAGCAAAGCCTCGAGCGGTCCGAGAACGAGCTCGGCCGTGCCAGGAAGCAGCTCGAGGACAGGGAAGGTGAGTAACACCTTATTAAAGTTGTACCTTACAGAAAAGGATTGGGTTGTGAGAGAAATGACAAGGATAACGTGGGTACTTCAGGGGCCACGAACAAGGTGGCGACCCTGAAGGAGGCGGTGTCCGTGGCCGAACGTAATGCGGCCGTGGAGCGTGCTGGGCGAGAGAAGCAGGAGGCGCGGGTGGCGGAGGTACAGCAAGAGCTCCAGGCTCTTGTGGAAAAGCATGATAGTTTGGAGCGCGACTCAAAGACTCGAGAGTCCGAGCTTGCATCGGCTCTTGAGAGTGCCAAAGCCGCTAAGGCCGAAGCCCACAAGGCCCTTCAGGAAATCGAGGCATTGAAGAAAATAGCGGCGGGTAAGGCATTTTTCATGCAAAGCAAGCATGTGCATGTGAAGTACCTGTTACTTACCCGAATTCCGAGCTCTCCAGGAGCGTTCGGAGATCTGCCCCGCAGCGTGTCCGATGCTGCCGCTTTCTACAGGGCCGAGGAGGGGAGCTCGACGGACAAGGTTTTCTGGTCTCAGTATGCTGAGGCCTGACATCCGGCGCCCCTTAGCGACCAGCTGAAGCAACTGGTTGAGCTCCACAAGGTGGCCGAACAGGCCATGAAGGGCCTCATAGTTCGGCTGTGGCCCAATGAGGCCATACCTGGGAGCTACTTCGGCCTGGTGCGGCGGCTGGTGGATGCTTGTCCATGGGTTGAGGTCATCAAGCGATCCGCCTGTATTGAAGGTGCCCGTCAGGCCCTTGCCCGTGCTAAGGTGCACTGGGCAAGATGGATGCTGAGAAGCTTGTGACAGACCCGCCACCACCGGGCAAGGAGTATCGCACGTCCGAGATGTATTATAAGGGTGTCCTAAAGGGTGCCCGCATTATTGCGGGTGAGTGCTCCAATAATGTAATTTTGACTCGCATTTTGTTATCCTGTGCGCTGAAAACTTTGTTCATATGCGCGAAGCAATGCTTGTTGATTTAAAATATTACCTTTTGTGCGGCTGTTTATCAAATCTGAGAGATGGCAAGTCGTCGGCTTCAGCCCCCATGCCACGAGTGCTGGGGTGTTCAGGATAAATTTGAGCACTCTTGTTCCCATATTTGGGTCCATCTAGGGAGGCGCTCAACACAACAAACAAGGCAACCGGACTTAGAATGCTTGAACACTCTCACTTAGCCATAGAATTCTATAGTTTTAAATTTTAGCGAAGCCCCTAGTGTTTGGAAGGCCGAATTCGGGGCGCTATCCATGCCTGGTCCGGACAAAGCCGGTTCCTCGCTCTAAGCGGCATAAGTCTTTAGGGACTCGAAAAAACCTCTCGAACAGCGACCGGCTCTCGCCTCATCATGACGGTCAGTTTTAGCTTTCTCCACTGAGGCGCTCGCCCAGCTCAACTGGGGCGCAATCGCAGTGGTTCTCCCAGTGCTACCTTAGCCGATACAACGGAACGTAAGGTACCAAAACATGGGAGCCAGGCAAACCCAATTATTGATGCAAGAAATGATTCGGAGCCGATGCATATAATGCTATAAGTTCGGGGTGCCGAACTTGTGAAAGTGTTCGGACTTATCACACCATAATGTGGGGAACTTAAGCCCCTGGTGTATTTAGCCGTACCAAAGTGTACGAATGCGACATGTCATAAATGAACATTTGTACAAGAAAGGAATGCAATTGTAAGCAAAAAGGTGCTGCATTGTTTATTCAAGAAATACTGTCATGAATGCAGAACGATACAAGTAGTGCGGTAAGCAAGGGGTGGGACTATTAAACATGTCCCCCTCTAGGGGTAGGCTGCGGAATGGTGTATAAAACAGATTTAATGCTCGTAATGGATACCACCTGGATATTCGTCGTAGCCTTTCTCCTTCCCTAGCTTGTTGCATCATGAGTTCGGCCGGTCTACTGCCGGAGAGGGCCTCTGGTGAAAGGTGTCCTGTGGGTAAGAAGGAAAAAAGAAAAAAAGGAATGACACACTTGGGAGCCCCTGGTGTGGTTAAGCCGTATTCTGGGCCTGTCGTGGTCGTGCCCCTCCCCCAATGCCCATGGTATCTCCAGAGCGTAATGATGTACGCGAAGGACCAGTCTTGCAATTTTGCGAGGGCTGGGGTTGGGGTCGCTTTGCTACGCGTGCTCGGAACGTGCCAGGTGGTCTTGTTGTAGGTTACTCCAGGCGCGTTTAGCCGTGTCCGGTCGCTTAATGGCCAGACTCAAAAATTACCTTAAGAGGCTGCATTGTACTTCTGCCGCGAGAGCTGCTGTATGTTCCTCCGTTCGGAGGGAGCGTTCAGTGTTTCTGTTGACCGTGATGACTCCTCGAGGGCCTGGCATCTTGAGCTTGAGGTATGCGTAGTGCGGCACCGCGTTGAACTTTGCAAACGCGGTCCGTCCGAGCAGAGCATGATAGCCGCTGCGGAACCGAACTATATCGAAGATTAACTCCTCGCTTCGGAAGTTATCCGGGGATCCGAAGACCACTTCCAGTGTAGCTGAGCCTGTACAATTGGCCTGTACACCTGGTATGACGCCTTTGAAGGTCGTCTTTGTGGGTTTAATCCTTGAGGGGTCTATGCCCATCTTGCGCACCGTGTCCTGATAAAGCAGGTTCAGGCTGCTGCCGCCGTCCATCAGGACTCTGGTGAGGTGAAATCCATCGACGATTGGATCTAAAACCAATGCAGCGAATCCGCCATGGCGGATGCTGGTGGGGTGGTCCCTTCGATCAAAAGTGATCGGGTAGGAGGACCATGGGTTGAACTTCGGGGCGACTGGCTCCATCGCATATACGTCCCTGAGTGCATGCTTCCGCTCCCTTTTGGGTATGTGGGTTGCGTATATCATGTTCACCGTCCGCACCTGTGGGGGGAAACCCTTTTGTCCTCTATTGTTCGGCGGTCGGGTCTCTTCTTTGTCATCGCTATGCAACCCCTTGCCATTGTTTTCGGCAATTAGCTTGCCTGCCTGCTTGAATACCCAACAGTCCCTGTTGGTGTGGTTGGCCGGCTTTTCGGGGGTGCCGTGTATCTGGCACGAGTGATCGAGTATTCGGTCCAAATTGGACAGACCCGGAGTAGTTCTTTTGAATGGCTTCTTCCGCTGACCGGGTTTGGAGCCTCTGAATCCGGCGTTGACTGTCGTATCCTCATTACTGTCGCCATTAATGTGGTGTTTGTTCTTGTTGCGACGCGACCTGCCGTTGCGGTCCTTGGTATCCAGACTGCCAGAGTTTTTACTGAGGTTGTTGCTGCGGGCTAGCCAGCTGTCCTCTCCCACACAGAAGCGGGTCATGAGTGATGTGAGGGCTGCCATGGATTTCGGCTTTTCCTGTCCCAGGTGCTGGGCAAGCCACTCGTCGTGGATGTTATGTTTGAAGGCCGCCAGGGCCTCCGCATCCGGACAGTCGACGATTTGATTTTTCTTAGTTAAGAACCGTGTCCAGAATTGTCTGGCCGATTCGTCTGGCTGCTGAATTATGTGGCTTAGGTCGTCAGCGTCTGGTGGTCGCACATACGTGCCCTGGAAGTTATCAAGGAATGCGGCTTCCAGGTCCTCCCAACACCCAATTGATTCTGCTGGAAAGCTGTTAAGCCAATGCCGAGCTGGTCCTTTAAGCTTGAGTAGGAGGTATTTGATGGCGTGAAGATCGTCACCGCGGGCCATGTGGATATGAAGGAGATAGTCTTCAATCC
The DNA here is from genome assembly GCF_018294505.1 of Triticum aestivum. Lineage (NCBI taxonomy): Eukaryota > Viridiplantae > Streptophyta > Magnoliopsida > Poales > Poaceae > Triticum > Triticum aestivum. The sequence goes on from NC_057801.1 coordinate 688,538,379, forward strand.
AAACCGGGGGGTCTGTTGTGCCATCATAGGATTCAATATTCATGGGTTTAAACCCTTCCGGGATTTGATGATCCATTACTTCATCTGTGAAGCATAGTGGATGTGCGGCGCCTCTGTATTGGGCTATATCGCGACGGAGCTCCAACGAGCTTTGTCTACTGTGTTCGGCCCGGCCGGACTTACTGTGTCCTGCGCGGCGGTTGTCGTCACGTATCGTGGGGTGCCCACGTGATCCGTAGATCGATCTTGATTGCCTTGCCTTATCCTCCAATATATCTTGCAAGTCCGGAGCGTTCCCCTGTGGCCTTGTGCTTTTCGAGCGATGCCGGGGTATGGTTCTAGTGGAGGGCCTGGAGGCCTCTCTGTCGCGGCCACGAGGTGGCCGGTCATCCGCATTGTGCTCTGGTGATGTAGGTTTATATGCTTCCTCATCTAATCGGGGGAGCAACTTGCGTTTGGGGTAGCTTTTGGAGGGGCGTTCGAGCTCATGCTCTTCGCCCACAAGGACTTCAGTCCATCTGTCGCCTAGCAGATCTTGATCAGCTCTAAGCTGTTGCTGCTTTTTCTTGAGGCTGTTTGCCGTGGCCATAAGCCCGCGTTTAAAACGCTCTTGTTCGACGGGATCCTCTGGCACGACAAATTCATCATCGTCGAGGCTTGCCTCGTCTCCGGAGGGAGGCATGTAATTATCATCCTCTACCTGTTCGTTTGCCGCTCTCTCCTGAGGGTTGGCTTCTCCGTCCTCCTGTGCTGAGTCTTGCTGGAGGGGGTTGTCCTCGGCACTGTCCGGGGTATTGTTATCTCCCGTGCTAGAATCTCCATTCTTGCTGTGGCAGGACTTAGAGCGGCGCCGCTGACGCCGGCGCTTGGGCTGTTTCTTGGAGGGGTCTTCCTCCGCTATTCCCTCGCCATTCCCATCCTTTGGGATATCCACCATGTATATGTCATATGACGAGGTGGCTTTCCAGTGCCCAGTAGGCGCTGGTTCTTGGTCGTCTCCGGCATCATCGTCCATACCGTCGATGTCTTCGGAGTCGAAGTCTAGCATGTCGGTTAGATCGTCGACAGTGGCTACTAAGTGGGTGGTGGGTGGGTCTTGAATTTCTTCGTCGTCCGCATCCCAACCGTCCTGACCGCAGTCCGGCCAGGGCTCTCCTGATAACGAGAGATACTTTAGCAAACTCAGGATGTCGCTGAAAGGTGAGTGTTGAAAGATGTCCGCAGCGGTGAACTCCGTGATCGGCGCGTAATCGGATTCGGTTGGAGGGGGCGTAGGAGGTTCGGAGTCCGGCACCTCGGAGTCACGAGCTTCACAAGGGACAAGGTCAGTATTCGGCTCTATCACCATAGAGGTTGCAGCCACCGAGGCGGTGTCTAACCACCCATCCTCGATCTGCACAGCCGGCACCGAATCGAGGGTCGGAGCGGACTCGTGTGCGGCCTCCAGGGCACTCTTCGGCAGCAGAGCTAAATCATGCCCATCGTGACAGTGCGGCACGCTCGGCTGTGGTTTGAATCCATCGAAGATCAAGTCCCCGCGGATGTCAGCCGTGAAGTTCAGACTTCCAAATCTGACCTGACGGCCAGGGGCGTAGCTTTCGATCTGCTCTAGATGGCCAAACGAATTGGCCCGCAGTGCAAAGCCGCCGAATACGAAGATCTGTCCGGGGAGAAAGGTCTCACCCTGGACCGCGTCGTTGTTGATGATCGAAGGAGCCATCAAGCCTATCAGTGAAAGCACCAATGTCGGTGTCAAAACCGGCGGATCTCAGGTAGGGGGCCTCGAACTGTGCGTCTAGGCGGATGGTAACAGGAGACAAGGGACATGAAGTTTTACCCAGGTTCGGGCCCTCTTGATGGAGGCAAAACCCTATGTCCTGCTTGATTGATATTGATGATGTGGGTATTACAAGAGTAGATCTACCGCGCGATCAAAGAGGCTAAACCCTAGAAGCTAGCCTATGGTATGATTGCTGTTCTGTCCTACGGACTAAAATCATCCGGTTTATATAGACACCGGAGAGGGCTAGGGTTACACAGAGTCGGTTACAATGGTAGGAGATCTACATATCCGTATCGCCAAGCTTGTCTTCCATGCCAAGGAAAGTCCCATCAGGACACGAGACGAAGTCTTCAATCTTGTATCTTCATAGTCTTGGAGTCCGGCCGATGATGATAGTTCGGCTATCCGGACACCCCCTAGTCCAGGACTCCCTCAGTCCACTTATACAGTAACTACCACATACTATCAGGACGAACCACGTTGGCTAGATTCAACGGGGTACAACTCTAGGCCAGTCCCACGTGACATAGTCACAATTATGGGCAAGGTCGAACCCCACCCTCAGAATGGAGATCATATAGCTGCTGGAATAGCGAGTCGTGCCCGTTTATCAAATTTTGATTCGACGGCCAACTACGCAGACACCAACTGAGGAGTCCGAGTTACTTTATGGCATGATAGCCTGGTTCAGCCAGGCTCCGATCAAGCACCCGCGGTTCAACCACAGCATGACATACAGCTGCATTTAAGCATTTGTCTTTACAGACTAACTTTGGCGCAGAACAGGACTGACGACGTGGAATCAGCTCAGACGCACAAGGCGGGAACACATAAGTAAATCCCCCCCAAAGGAGACAGTCTGGATACACTTCAGATCCACACACAGCCTTCCTCCAGTCCAACCACGACAGGTTCCGCCAAAACAACTCTTTTCATAAGCATAAATCGTACTCATATGCATAGACACGTCACCCTACTACAATGCATAGACTTAAATAACACTTACCGGCCGTCGTTCCTCATTGATGCCTTTTTGTCTTAAACGGCACCCGTGCATTGTGTTATGCCCCACTATGCCAGGGGCTTCATAGTACTAATAATATGGCAACAAAGTCCGGCCACCTTCTCGGTCGCTCGGCACCCTGAACTTATAGCACTATATGCATTAGCTCCGAATCATGTCTTGGGTTATTGGCTGGGTTTGCCCGGCTCTCATGTATTGGTACCTTACGTTCTGCTCTATCGGCTAAGGTAGCGCTGGGAGAACTACTGCGATTGTGTCCTAGTTCTTCCGGACGAGCACCTCAGTAGAGAAAGCCGAAAACTGGCTGTCATGATACAGCGAGAGCTGGTCAGCTGTCCAAGAGGTTGTAAAATCTTCAAAGATTTATTCCGCATAATGCCATTATAAATGCAAAGTGCGACGGATCGGTCTTCCGATGAGGCGCCGATAGAGCCCCTAGTACGGTCTTCCGAATACCAGGGGCTGCGCCCACCATACTCGAATTCCTATGGCTAAGTGAGAGTGATAAAGCCCTATAGTCTGACTGCCTGGTTCGTGGTGAGGAACACCTCCTTAAAAGGACCCAACAATGGGATAAAGAGTGTTCAGGTATGTCCCTAACACCCCCGTACTTTCTACGTTGGGGGCAGAAGCCGACGACTGGCCAACTCTCAGGATTTATATACACTAAACAGCCGAAAAGGAAGAACAAACGTTCACATAAATAGGCAATAAATAATAAACAGTGCCATTATCCCGCATTACAAAGGACGGCATAACTGCCTTCAGGGAAATATAGTGTCTTTGGTACACTGATCCGCCACAAGGCGGGCTCCTTTCAGGACACCTTCATAGTATAACTCGGGCTTGCGATGCTCCTTACCCTCCGGTGGTCCCTCAGTCATCAGCTTCTCAGCATCAAGCTTCCCCCAGTGCATCTTCGCACAGGCAAATGCCATGCGTGCACCCTCTATGCAAACAGATCGCTTAATGACATCGAGCTGAGGGCAAGCACCAACAATCCGAGTCACGAGTCCGAAGTAACCGCTCGGAATCGGCTCCGCGGGCCACAGTCGGACAACCAAGTCCTTTATGGCTAGTTCGGCCGCTTGGTGGAGTTCGACCAGCTGCTTCAGCTGATCGATAAAGGGCGCCGGATAATTCGGCGCCAAATACTACGACCAGAAATGCTTCTCCGCAGACTTCTTCTCCTCAGTCTAGTAGAATTGGGCAGCATCTGATATGCTGCGTGGTAGATCCGCAAACACCCCTGGAAAAACAAGAATTCAGCTTGTCGCTTAGAGTTCCTCCCATTACTATGCAAAAAGGGCCTTGAGTATAAAAGGCCTTACGAGCCGCAACCTTCCGGGCCTCCTGAATACCCTTCCGAGCACCTCGGGCTTCTTCCTGAGTATCCTCTGCGGCTTGGAGAGCTCGGGCGAGTTCGGATTCTCTCCCTACTAGACTTTGCTCCAAGGCCTCGCTTTTCTTCACGACCTCCTGGAGCTCTCGCTCAGCTTCAATGACCCTGGCCTCGTGCTTCTCACGAAGAGCCTGTTCAGTGGCGGCCTTACTGTCGGCTTTGGCCGCAGCCTTCTTCAGGGCCTCAATTTTGGCACTCTCTCCTAGAGCATACAATACGAATATTTTCATCAGGCACACCTTCTAATTCGTGCCCAACTTAGCACAAGGTTTCGGCATACCTTGCTTGTCCTCCAACTGCTTCTTCATGCTGCCAAGATCCTCTTCGGCCCATTCCAAACGATGCTTTAGTCTGGACACCTCCGCATTATGAGCAGCGGTCGTCTCTGCAGATGCCTATTTTCAAACAAAGGGATACATGTCAGTAACCGAGTCTCCTGCAAAGCGGAAAAATTTGATCCCCTGTCCGGCTTTTTCTCCTTTTCGCCAGACAGTGCATCAGGGGCTACTACTCATACTATGACAATCTCCCAAAGGTTTCTAAAAACATACTTCAAAGCCTTTCATAAGGCTAAGGCAGGATTCAATCAGTCCGCTCTTAGCGGACTGGATCTTTTCAATTATCGCACCCATTAGGGCACAATGTTCATCGACGATGGACACGCTCCTTAGCGCTATCGATAGGCCGCTCAGCAACTCTGCTGGGACAGAGGTTGCTGGCGGAGTGGGCAAGCCTCCCTCCATCAAAGGTAGCTGCTCGCCCGATCTTGGAGCTTTAATAGTCTCCAGGACCGTGTTCGGCTATTGTCCGAAACTGAGATCGCCCCCGCCGTCAACAAGCATGGGAGCCTCTACTCCCGTGTATCCGCCCCAGAGATATGCCCTCCCTGGTCCGTATCCCGCTGAGACAACACGTCGGTGTCGCACTGAGGCTTAGGGTAAGGTGCCTCTAGAGGCGTCTCGCTCTCCAGGGCATCTGAGCTTAGCGAATCCTCCGATGAGAACTGTCTGGCGTGGGACCTCGCCGGGCTGCACAAAGTATGGCGACAGTTAAAGTACTACATCCTAATGACCTCGGGCACGTAGGTGTGTGCGGGTTTCGTATACTCATGACTTTACCAGAGGGCTGGGCCCTGGGATCCCACTCCGGGCTGCTATCGGCAGCCGTGGTGGATGCCTCGGGGAGGGAACTTTCCCCCTCTTTGGCGATTCAGCCTCCAGGGATGAGGAGGCCATCCTTTTATTCCCTCCCCCTGCGGGGGACTCGTCTTCTTCCTCCTCCTCTTCATCTTCAGAGGAAGGATGGTCATTGGAGTCCTCGGATTTTGCGTCCGAAGCATCATGATGACGAAGGCCACTCCGGGTCTTCTTGACCTTCTTGGAGGCCTCTTTCTTCGGCGCCTCGTAAGGCGCTGGGACCAGCATCTTCGTCAGAAGAGGTCCGGCTGGTTCCTCCGGCAGTGGGGCCGGACAGTGTATCCGCTCCACCTTTTTCGTCCATTCCTGGGATTATTGTAGAAAGCACGATAACTGCGCCTCCCTCGGGATAGGCCGGCTAAAAAACGGATGGACAGAGCACATCAATGACTTACAGGATTTGCAGAGCGGGATGGTTGATACCCGCGGTCCTCGGTGGAGCCCGGCCACGGTTTTCCGGACTTGAAAAGCACCTTCCAGATGTCCTTGTGGGAGGAGCCATAGAGCTCCCGAAGGGTCTGGTGCTCGGCTGGGTCGTATTCCCACAAATTGCAGACTCAACGCAGGCACGGGAGAACCAGGCGAACTAACATCACCTGGACTACGTTGACGAGTTCGACGTCCTTGTCGACCACGCTCTGGACGCGCATTTGGAGCACTGACAGCCCTTCGGATGAGGACCAGTTCAAGCCCTTCTCGGGCCAAGACGTGAGCCGCAGTGGGGCTCCAGATCTGAATTCGGGAGCACCGGCCCACTTTTTACCACGCGGTTCGGTGATATAGAACCATTGCTACTGCCACTCCTTGACGGAATCATTGATGGTGCCCGTCGGCCATACGACCATGTGCATCTTGCTCACCATGGCGCCGCCGCATTCGGCATGCTCACCATTCACCACCTTGGTCTTCACGTTGAAGATTTTCAGCCATAAGCCGAAGTGGGGCGAAATATGGAGAAAAGCCTCACATACGACGATAAACGTTGAGATGTTATGGAAAGAATTGGGGGACAGATCATGAAAATCAATCCCGTAATAGTACATGATGTCGCGAACAAATGGGTGAAGGGGAAACCCGATCCCACATACGAAATGAGGAAGAAACACGACCCTCTCGTTGGGCTCCGGAGTGGGGACGATCTGTCCCGCCGGTTGAAGACATTGGCCGATTTTCTTGGCCAAGTACCCGGCCTCTCGGAGCTTTTTGATATCCCTCTCCTGGACGGTAGAGGACATCCATTTGCCTCCTGCTCCAGATTCGGACATCTTCGGAGGACCTCTCTTCGGTGGAGAAGAAGAGTGCTTGGGCGCTAGGGCTCGAGCAGAGGGGAATGGACTAGCGGAAGGAAAAGGCATGGGTAGAAAGGAAGAGACCTTATCTCTTTATAGAGGCGGTAAAAGCTTTTGCGCCTCACCACTTGCCTGGTGGAACCCGCTCGTTCCCCACTCACCGCAATTAGCGGCGTGGTCGGACTACCTGTCGGTGCCAAAACCGGCGGATCTCGGATAGGGGGTCCCGAACTGTGCGTCTAGGCGGATGGTAACAGGAGACAAGGGACACGATGTTTTTACCCAGGTTCGGGCCCTCTCGATGGAGGTAAAACCCTACTCCTGCTTGATTAATATTGATGATATGGGTTGTACATGAGTAGATCTACAACGAGATCAAAGAGGCTAAACCCTAGAAGCTAGCCTATGGTATGATTGTTGTTCGTCCTATGGACTAAAACCCTCCGGTTTATATAGGCACCAAAGAGGGTTAGGGTTACACAGAGTCGGTTACAATGGTAGGAGATCTACATATCCGTATCGCCAAGCTTGCCTTCCACGCCAAGGAAAGTCCCATCCGGACATGGGACGAAGTCTTCAATCTTGTATCTTCATAGTCCAGGAGTCCGGCCGAAGGTGAAAGTTCCGCTATCCGGACACCCCTTAATCCGGGACTCCCTCAGTATCCCCTGAACTAGGCTTCAATGACGATGAGTCCAACACGCATATTGTCTTCGGCATTGCAAGGCGGGTTCCTCCTCCGAATACTTCATAGAAGATTTTGAACACAAGGATAGTGTCCAGCTCTGCAAAATAATTCCACTTTCCACCGTAGAGAGAATAATATTTACACAGATTCAATCTGCTGACCTATTCCGTGGCATCACCAACGCCAAGTCTTTATTCGAATCGTTTTCACCGTTCCACCTCAGCGCATTTAGCGAGGCGGTTTCCTTGGCACGTCTTGTCAAACCAGAGATCGTGTCCCCTTATTCCGGGATTCTCATCAATACGGGCATGGGTAACCCAACCGCGCCATCAATTACGGCGCTTGGGAGATAAGCGAGTTTTACCAGGCCGGTGGCGAAGTATAGCTTCATCCGTCCATATAAGGGGATAAGGATCCACCCTTTCACTCACGCCTTCTTCCTCCTCTGCTCATCCATTTCCGCGCACCCGAGCTCCAGCGCCCAAGTCCACACATCTCGCCTCAACCTTCCCCAGCCATGTCCGGAGGGGGAGGCAAGTGGATGGTCTCCTCCGTCACGGAGGGACACATCAAAAAGCTGCGGAAGGCCGGATACTTGTCCAGCGACATGACGCATCGGCTCCCCGACAAGGGGCAGCTTATCCCCACCCCCAGGCCACATGAGAGGGTGGTGTTCCTCACCCACTTCCTCCGCGGACTAGGTTTTCCACTTCACCCATTTGTCCAGGGGCTCATGTTCTACTATGGCCTGGATTTCCACGATCTGGCCCCGAATTTCATCCTCAACATCTCGGCGTTCATCGTCGTGTGTGAGGCCTTCCTCTCCATCCGGCCCCACTTGGGCTTATGTCTGAAGACCTTCAATGTCTAGCCGAAGGTAGTGGGCGGCTGCCAGGCGGAGTGCGGAGGTGCCATGGTGGGCAGGATGCCCAACGTTATATGGCTCGAGGGCTCCTTCGTGGAGACCATAAAGGGGTGGCGATCGGGGTGGTTCTACGTCACCGAGCCGCGTGACCCTAAATGGGTGGCGGCCCCCGAATTCCGATCTGGCTTCCCTACACGGCTCACCTCTCGGAAAGAGACAGGCCTGACATGGGGTAATTCGATGAGCTGACCGGACTCCAAACCTACGTCCAAACCCTGGTGAACCAGAAGCTCACGCTTGTCAACGTAGTCCAGGTCATGCTCATCCGCCGGATCCTCCCATGCCAACAACGGGCCTTCAACCTGTGGGAGCTTGATCTGGCACAGCACCAAACCTTGAGCAGGCTCTTCGACACTACGTATGAAGATGCCTGGAAGGTGTTGTTCAAGGGCGCCGAGGCTCCCGCATGCACTACCAAAGATCACGGATTCAGCTCGCAGCGTCAAGCCAGCGAGGTAAGCTATTTTACCCTTTACAGGACACTTGTTTTTCATAGTTTGACTCTATGCGGGATCTAAACTCCCTTACCTTTGACAGGCCTGGCAGAAGACGTCCGGGCAGGTTGACTGTCCGGCTCCCTCGCCAGAAGACCCAACGGACACCCGATTGACAGGGCTGCTGGTTCCGGCACCTCACATGGTGCCGTAGAAGAAGGCCTTAAAGAAGGCCACGGGAACTCGAAAGAGTTCCCGGCGCTAGGTGTTATCGGACTCATCGTTCGATGACTCTGAGGCGGACTCCTCCCGCGAAGACGAGGAGGAGGAAAAAGAGGCCTCTCCCCCAGCGGGGGGAGAGAAGAAAAGGAAGGCCGCCCCAACTGGGGAGGCCGGAGGGTCCAATAGGGGAAGGACCCTTCCTCCGGACTACTCCACCAAAGCCGATGACCGCGAAGAGGAGTGGCCACCGAGGGATAAGCCCCTGGCGACATCGTAAGTATCCGGATACCAGAATAACTCATGGCGTTTCGTTTGCCGTATAGAGTCTCCTAACGCCGAATACAACCCTGCAGCCCACCCAAGGACGGGCTCGACACTTAAACGAGCGGCTCCCTGGCTCCTCGATGTGAATATCACTTCACTTCCGGCCACCTCCTGTCCTCGCGCTGCGGATGACGCCGAGGTGGGGTCCCAAAAGGGGCCCAGCCAGGAGGAGGGGGTCCCGGAGGTGCCGCAAGGCAACCTCTCGGACTCCGGTCATAAGGGGGGTCGAACCCCAAAGGGATCTAAGTCAGGCCCCGGGCCGAACTCCGCACTGGAACCTTTAGTGGTTCCGGAGTCTGGCAGGCGACCCCTTCGTAAGAAGGGTGAGACTGCGAAGCCGGTGACCTTCGTCCGACCGGAGGCACCGGATAATTTGCTGGAGGCTCTTAACGGCGCCTCCATCAAGGAGGAGCACCGCACTGTTATGAGTGTGGTGATCCAAAACGTTCAGTCCGCCAAGAGCGGGCTGACCGAAGCCTGTGCCAGCCTTCTAACAGGCTTTGAGGTATGTATTTAAGATATGTAAAAAATATTACCGCATAGACAGCAGCCCCTGATGCTCAGTTTGGTGTTCAGGAAGAAAAGCCGAACTGAGGATCTAAAAAGATGTACTCAGGAGTCTAACATAGGTATGTCAATATGGGGAATGCAGGCTGCGCTGCTGACCTCTGCCGCACTAACTGTGAAGGTCGATGCATTGAAGCAGAGCCTCGAGCGGTCCGAGAACAAGCTCAGCCTTGCCAAAAATCGGCTCGAGGACAAGGAAGGTAAGTAATACCTTATGGAAGTATATAAAAGATGTGGTTGCAAAAAATATCAGGAATCACGTGAGAATAGTAGGGGCCACGAACGAGGTGGTGACCCTGAAGGAAGTGGTGTCCAAGGCCGAAAGCAATGCGGCCGCGAAGCACCTCGAGCGAGAGAAGCAGGAGGCGCGGGTGGCGGAGGTGCGGCAAGAGCTCCAGGCTCTCGTGGAAAAACACGAGAGTTTGGAGCGTGACTCAAAGACTCGAGAGTCCGAGCTCGCCTCGGCTCTTGAGAGCGCCAAAGCCGCTAAGGCCGAAGCCCAAAAAGCCTTCCAGGAAATTGAGGTGATGAAGAATATAGCGGCGGGTAAGGCATTCTTCATGCAAAGCAAACATGTGAAAGTGAATTACTTGTTACTTACCCGAATCCGGAGCTCTCTAGGAGCATTCGCAGATCTGCCCCGCAGTGTGTCCGACGCTGCCACATTCTACCGGGCCGAGGAGGGGATCTTGACGGAGAAGGTGTTCTGGTCTCAGTATGCTGAGGCCGGACACCCGATGCCCTTGAGCGACCAGCTGAAGCAGCTAGTCGAGCTCCATAAGGTGGCCGAACAGGCCATGAAGGGCCTCATAGTTCGGCTGTGGCCTAATGAAGCCATGCCTGGGAGCTACTTCGGGCTGGTGAGGCGGCTGGTGGACGCATGTCCATGGATTGAAGTCGTCAAGCGCTCCGTCTGTATCGAAGGTGCCCACAGGGCTCTTGCCCGTGCTAAAGTGCACTGGGGCAAGATGGACGCTGAGAAGCTTGTGACGGACGCTCCACCTCCAGGCAGGGAGTATCGCACGCCCGAGATGTATTATTCGGGCGTCCTGAAGGGTGCCCGCCTTATAGCGGGTGAATGCTCCAAAGATGTAATTTTTGAGTAAACTCACATTTGTTATCCTGTACGCTTGAAAACTTGTTCATATGCGCTAAGCAACGCTTGTGAATTTAAAATATTACCTTCTGTGCGGCCGTTTATTAAATTTGAGAGATGGCGAGTCTTCGGCTTCTGCCCCCATGCCGCGAGTGCTGGGGTGTTCGGGATAAACTTGAGTGCTCTTTTTCCCATTCTTGGGTCCTTCGAGGGAGGCGCTCAACACAACGAACAAGGCAACCGGACTATAATGCTTGAACACTCTCACTTAGCCATAGAATTCTATAATTTTAAATTTCGGCGAAGCCCCTAGTATTTGGAAGACCGAATTTGGGGCGCTATCCACGCCTAGTCCGGACAAAGCCGGCTCCTCCCTCTAAGCGACATAAGTCTTTAGGGACTCGAAAACCTCTCGAACAGCGACCGGCTCTCGCCCTATCATGACGGTCAGTTTTAGCTTTCTCCACTGAGGTGCTCAACCCAGCTCAACCGGGGCACAATCGTAGTGGTTCTCCCAGCGCTACCTTAGCCGATATAACGGAACGTAAGGCACCAAAACATGGGAGCTGGGCAAACCCAACTATTGACCCAAGACATGATTCGGAGCCGATGCATATAATGCTATAAGTTCGGGGTGCCGCACTTTTGAAAGTGTTCGGACTTATCACACCATATTTTGGGGTACTTAAGCCCCTGGTGTATTTGGCCGTACCAAAGCGTACGGATGCAACATGTCATAAGTGAACATATATAGACAAAAAAAGGAATGCAATAATAGGCAAAAGCTATGCATTGTTTTATCAAAAAAGCTGCGGTGACAGCAAAATGATACAAATAGTGCGATAAGCAAGGGACGGGACTATGTGACACGCCCCCCCTCCAGAAGCGAGCTGCGGGATGATATGTAAAACAGGTATACTGCTCGTTATAGAGACCACCTGTACACTCGACGTAGCTTTCTGCCTCCCTGGCTGTTGCATCATGTGTTCGGCGATTATACTGCCGGACAGGGCTTCTTGATAGAGGAGTCCTGAAAGTAAGAAAAAAGAATTACACAATCGGGAGCCCCTGGTGAGGTTGAGTCGCATTCTGGGCCTGCCGTGGTCCTGCCCCTCCCCCTATGCCCATGGTATTTCCAGAGCGTAATTATGTACGCGTAGTACTGGTTTCACAATTTCGCGAGGGCTGGGGTTGGGGCCACATTGCTACGCGTTCTCGGGACGTGCCGGGCGGTCTCGTTGTAGGTTACTCTGGGCACACTTGACGGTGTCCGGACGTTTAATAGCCGGACTCGAGAGTTGCCTTGAGAGGCTGTTTTGTATTTCCGCCGCGAGGGCCACCGTATGCTCCTCCGTTCGGAGAGAGCGTTCGGTATTTCCGTTGACCGTAATGACTCCTCGAGGGCCTAGCATCTTGAGCTTGAGGTATGCGTAGTGCGGCACCGCATTGAACTTTGCAAATGTGGTTCATCCGAGCAGTGCGTGATAGACGCTGCGGAACGGGACTATGTCAAAGATTAACTCCTCACTTCGGAAGTTATCCGGAGATTCGAAGACCACTTCAAGTGTAACTGAGCCTACACAGTTGGCCTCTACACCTGTTATGACACCTTTAAAGGTCGTCTTTGTGGGTTTAATCCTTGAGGGGTATATGCCCATTTTGCGCATTGTATCCTAATAAAGCAGGTTCAGGCTGCTGCCTCCGTCCATCAGGACTCTAGTGAGGTGAAATCCGTCAACGGTTGGGTCTAGAATAATGCAGCGAATCCGCCATGACGGATGCTAGTGGGGTGGTCCCTTCGGTCAAAATTTATCGGGCAAGAGGACCACGGGTTGAACTTTGGGGCGACTGGCTCCATCGCATACACGTCCCTTAGTGCACGCTTCTGCTCCCTTTTGGGTATGTGGGTTGCGTATATCATGTTCACCATCCGCACTTGTAGGGGGAAGCCCCTCTGTCCTCTATTATTTGGCGGCTGGGGCTCCTCCTCGTCGTTGCTATGCATCCCCTTGTCATTGTTTTCGGCATGTAACTTGCATGCCTGCTTGAACATCCAACAATCCCTGTTGGTGTGTGTCGGTGTCAAAACCGGCGGATCTCGGGTAGGGGTTCCCGAATTGTGCGTCTAGGCGGATGGTAACAGGAGACAAGGGACACGATGTTTTTACCCAGGTTCGGGCCCTCTCAGTGGACGTAAAACCCTACTCTTGCTTGATTAATATTGATGATATGGGTAGTACAAGAGTAGATCTACCACAAGATCAGAGAGGCTAAACCCTAAAAGCTAGCCTATGGTATGATTGTTGTTCGTCCTATGGACTAAAACCCTCTGGTTTATATAGACATCGGAGAGGGTTAGGGTTACCCAGAGTCGGTTACAATGGTAGGAGATCTACATATCCGTATCGCCAAGCTTGCCTTCCACGCCAAGGAAAGTCCCATCCGGACACGGGACGAAGTCCCATCTGGCTTCTGATAAATGCTGCGCTCCTTGGCTTCCACGCCCAATAATGGCCATCTTCCACGTGGCGAACGAATGTGAAAAGCCAGGGTATTTTTACACTTTCCCCCCTAGCTGCACAAATGAGCTGTCTATAAAATGAGATGAGGATCTAGATCCGAATCACACCATCCTCCCTTCGCAAGCTTTCATCATAGCGCCTCCGACAAAAAATCCATTCCACCATGGATAGTCGACGCGACTCCTCCTCTTGTGCTCCCCGCCCCAAGCCTGGGGATTGGGAGAAATGCTCAGTCCCGCATAGCACGCTAGTGACGCTCCAAACCAAGGGATTTCTTCCCCCGGCCTTCATGGTTCCGGTTCGAGCCAGACTCGCCACCTACAAGGGTGGAAAACAAGCGGAGAGCGTCCCCGATCCTTCCAAAGGAGAGCGGGTATGTTTCGTCCCTTACCTGATAAGAGGACTCGGATTTCCAATACATCCGTTTCTCCGGGGGCTCCTGGAGTTCTATGGCCTCCAGCTGCACCACCTTACGTTTGCCTCCATTCTGCACATCGCGGGCTTCGTAGCCCTTTGCGAACTGTTTTTGGGTGTTGAGGCTCATTTTGCACTGTGGAAGAGATTATTCTGCCTCATACCCCGTTCTCAAGAGGGGTCAATATATCAAGTGGGCAGAGCCGAGCTATGGCGCATCGCCGGGACCGGATATCTATCCGGAACCCTGAAGAAGGTGTCCGAAGACTGGCCTTTAGAATGGTTTTATATAGAAGACGCCCCGCTACCGGATCCCGTTCGGACCGGCGTCCCAGAGTTCAGTAATGCTCCCTTGAAGAAATGCCTAAGTTGGCGTCCACGGAGCCCCCAGAGGAATAGCGACAAGGACGTCCTTTACCTGATGAGCCGAATTAGGTTGCTGGCTCATTCCGGACTGACCATGATCAGCGTCATGGCCAAATGCATTATGCGGGGGGTGCAGCCGCTCCAGTATAGGGGCCACTCCATGTGGGATTTCAACAGGGAGGATGATGCCACCCGTCATGGCCGTAAGGGGCCGGGATCGGTCGCCGATCTGGTGAAGATTTTGTCCATGCTGTACAAGGGGGATGAGGAGGATTTTCTCCGCGTCACTCCATTGAACGGATTTTCTATGAACAATCCTTGAAGCTGGGTAAGCAAACATCCCCTCTTCCGCACATCCGATCCATACTCCCATAGTTATATATTTCATTTTGTGAGTTCGACGCAGGAACTGCGTCAGGCCGTAAAAGATATAAGCAGCCCGCCCCTGCAACCCGAGGATCCAGAACGGTTCCTCGATCCGGCCTCCCAAGAGGATCCGGACATATCGGTGGAGCTGATTGATGGGGTATTTCACCAACTAAGCATTGAAATTGCCTTGGTTGCCATTATGGACGACTACCCTGGAAATTTCCAGCCTTACAGGTAATTAAGACCGAAGCCCCAGTACCTTGCTAATTACCCATCAGTGCTTTATTTTTGATCATCGTATATCTATGGTGTTTTGCAGGGGGGCGCCTGCGAGGCGGGAGGCCGAGCCCATGGCGGCTAGCCAACAAGAGGCAGCACGGCCAAGTAGGCTGAAAAGAAGTGCGGTCCGGACTGAAACGCCGCCGCAACGGTAATGCGTGTCACCATATTCCCAGGATTGACTCCGGGACGGTATATTAACGCTGGTGCTCCTTTCAGGAAAAAGAGCGCTCGCCGGACTGTGTCCGGAGAGATGGCCAATCGAGCCTCCACCAGCCAGGCTCCAATGTCGGGTCTGGAAATGGAGGTAAGCGTGAGGCGTGCGTCAGATGCTCCTCCGACAGAGGATGACGACAGATTGTCCGCCACCAACTCCGAGGTGGAGAGTGCCATGAATCACAGGAGCCACCAGACAGTTCTTCGTGACGAGTGCTTCTCCCAAGAAGCATTGAACGCCTTCAATTCGGGAGACGCGCACCTTCGTGCTGCTCAAGATGGTCTAGCCAGAGCCACGGAGCAGTATGTAAAGGACATACAGGTGAGGAAATTTGACAGTTATATATGCCAGTAGCCCCCGAGACTTAAAATTAGTTAGGAGAACTAATTTAAGGATCATTTCTTATGCAGGATCTTACAGAAAAGAATACCCGACTGTCTCTGGAGCTTGAAGAGTGCAAGGCCCAACTTGAGGCCACACTAGCCGCCCAGGGGGAGCCACAGAGACCCCCTCTAGTAACACATACTTCGAAAGATAAATAGTTTGTGAAGTGCGGTGTGTGTATAAGTCTGGCAATAATATTGCAGATGGCGCCAGACTAGATCCGGACAAGCAACATCTCCTCCGTCAGTTAAAGGCTGGCGAGAATGTGCTTACAAGGGTGAGGAAAGAGAAAAACAATCTCCAAGATGCCAACACCAAGCTGGGTGAGGAACTAAAGGATGTTCGAGCCCAGCTGTCTGACTCCGTTAAGGAGAATCGGCGGCTTTGTCGCGGCATTTATAGTAAGTGCTTGAGCGAGCTTTTTGAAAAGAAGAGTTCGGCGAGGAAGTCGACTAACAGAAAGATGACTGTAGGTATGCTCACAGGTCGTCCTGCAGAGGAAATGCCCGGTTCAACGGGTGACCTGCTTCCAGAGTTGCTTCAACTGCACGAACGAGTTCAGCAGGTGATGAGAGACGTCGTCCAGGCCTTGTGGCCATCCATCTCCCTACCCGAAGGCCTTGGAGAGATTGCAGAGAGACTTCAGGGAGCACGGCGGCGCTTCCGGCTATGGAAGATATCGGCCTGCCAGCAAGGCGCCAGGGAGGCCTAGGCCATGGTGAAGACGTGGTACACGAAGTCTGACCCGAACCACATGACCGGGGTCGGACCTGTGGGGCCTGATGGGAAGGAGATCCCTGTGAGCTTAGCGTACGGCCAAGTAGAGTTGGCCGCAAAGTATTCCCAGGGGGACTGTAAACTGGACAGCCTATTAGATGGTATTGAAGAGGAAGACAATCAATTAGTTTGAAAAAAATGACATGTAAAATGCCTTCTAGTCGGATTGTAGATCGTTTGTCATAGCGGACCCTTTCACTTCAACCTCGGGACCCTATCGTCCGGAGTGTGTCCGAATACCCTCGCGGTTATGTAAGAACCAGGGCATGCGTGGAGACCAGGCTTAGGGGTCATTGGTGCTCTATCAGACAACTGCCCAACTAGTTGTGTTATATTACATGGTTAGTAAGAAACATCTTCCAGGGAGAATAGTTCCGTTAGGGGTTCCTTTCCCTGGGAGGCATGCCCTAAAGTGCATGTCCGGACTGCGAAAAAAGCAGAAAAACATCTGGGGGCAGATAAATGGATAAATAAGAAATCGTCTTTTAGTTCGCCGACCGAATATTCCCTTAAGAATGCCAGCTTTTGGCTTCACCCAGTCTGAGGTACGCGTCCGGCTGACCCGTCGGTAACAATCGCAGAGGTGCTCCCTTTACCACCTAGCCGAACAATCGGGAACGTAGGGGTAAGCACAGGAGCCAGGCAACCCAGCTTGGCCAAAACTTAAGTCATATCGATGCATATAATGGTGAATAAAAGGTATATGCGGAAGTGTGACACATGTGTTGGGCATAAAGCCTGTAGAAATAAGCTTCTGTTAAAGAAGCCCCCAGGTATATTGAGCGCGGACAACGCGTCAAGTGTGTGCGAACAATGCGCAAACGGGCCTTCAACGGCTTCAGAAAAAGAAGGGAGAAGGAGAGAAATAAAGGACAATTAAATTATAAAATATAGATGGAGGAAGGAAACGAACCCCGAGTCCGGCGCTAGGCGTAAAATCTTCGGAGACGGGCTGCGTTCCATGGGTTCGGCTCCAATCGGTTATCCGATGCGTTCCGTAGACGGTACACGCCGCCGGTCAGGACTTGGTCGATGATGAAGGGACCCTCCCTTTGGGCTTGAGTTTGTCCTTTTTCTTGTCTGGCAGGCGTAGAACTAATTCACCAACATTGTAGGCTTTGGCCCGTACTTCTCTGCTTTGGTATCTTCGAGCCTGCTGTTGATAGAATGCGGAACGGGCTTTTGCCACGTCACGCTCCTCCTCCAAGGCGTCCAAACTGTCCTGCCGATCAAGCTCGGCTTCTCTTTCTTCGTACATGCACACGCGAGGTGAGTCATGAATTATGTAGGGCAAAACTGCCTCTGCGCCGTACACCATAAAAAAAATGGTGTGAATCCGGTAGTGCGATTCGGTGTGGTCCATAGCCCCCAGAGTACGGAGTCGAGCTCCTCTACCCAGTGCATATTAGATTCCTTGAGGGACCGCACTAGTCTGGTTTTAATGCCGCTCATTATTAGACCGTTCACGCGCTCAACCTGACCGTTAGTTTGAGGATGATAGACTGAAGCGTAGTCGAGCTTGATGCCCATGTTTTTGCACCAGAGTTTGACCTCGTCGGCCGTGAAGTTCGTGCCATTATCAGTGATGATGCTATGGGGGACGCCATAACGGTGTACTACCCCTGATATGAAGTCTATCACCGGTCCGGATTCGGCCATCTTAACAGGCTTTGCCTCTATCCATTTGGTGAATTTATCCACCATGACTAGTAGGTATTTTTGCTTGTGGGTTCCTCCTTTAAGGGGCCTGACCATATCAAGCCCCCAGACCGCGAACGGCCAGGTGATGGGTATAGTTTTGAGGGCGGTGGGTGGCATGTGGCTTTGATTAGCAAAGAGCTGGCATCATATTCATTGTTGGACCAAGTCCTGAGCATCTGCCCGGGCCGTCGGCCAATAAAATCTTGTACGGAAGGCCTTGCCTACAAGGGCCCGGGCTGCGGCGTGGTGCCCGCCGAGTCCGGCATGAATTTCAGCCAGAAGATTTCGCGCTTCCTCTTCGGAGATACACCTTTGAAGGACTCCGGTTGTGCTTTTCTTATAGAGCTCTCCCTCATGGACCTTATAGGCTTTAGATCGCCGCACTATGCAACGGGCCTCGTTTTGGTCCTCGGGAAGTTCCTGCCTAGTTAGGTAGGCTAGGAATGGTTCTGTCCACGGGGCAATGACTGCCATTATTGTGTGGGCTGACGGTGTTATTTCGGTGGCGGAGCCACCAATTATGTCGGAGTGTTCGGTGAAGGGAAGTGTGGTTAGGACCGGGCAGTTATTTCCGGACTCTCCCTCCCATGATACGGATGGCTTGAAAAGCCTCTCTAGGAAGATGTTGGGAGGGACGGCATCGCGCTTTGCGCCAATGCGTGCCAACATGTCTGCTGCCTGGTTGTTCTCCCGGGCTATATGGTGAAATTCAAGCCCCTCAAACCGAGCTGACATTTTTAGAACGACGTTGTGATAAGCTGCCATTTTCGGATCCTTGGCATCAAAGTCTCCATTTATTTGGGATATCGCGAGGTTCGAATCCCCGTGGACCTCTCGGCGCTGAATGCCCATGGAGACTGCCATTCGGAGACCATGTAGAAGGGCCTCGTATTCGACTGCGTTGTTGGAGTCCGTGTACATTATCCGAAGTACGTATTGGATTGTATCTCCGGTTGGGGATGTCAGAACGACGCCAGCCCCCAGACCGGCCAACATTTTGGAGCCATCGAAGTGCATGATCCAATTGGAATATGTGTCGTACTCTTTAGGGAGTTCGGCTTCAGTCCGTTCGGCGATGAAGTCGGCCAAAACCTGTGACTTAATAGATCGCCTAGGCTTGTAAGTTATGTCGAACGGGAGGAGCTCGATGGCCCATTTGGCAATCCGGCCCGTTGCGTCGTGGTTGTTTATGTTGTCATTAAGAGGTACTGCGGAGGCTACTATTATCGAACACTCTTGGAATAGTGTCGCAGCTTCCGGGATGCCATGAACACTGCATATGCTATCTTTTGGTAATGCGGGTACAGTGACTTGCATAGAGTTAGGACAGTGGACACGTCGTAAACTGGTTTTGGAGAGGGATCTTGTGTCCGTCCGTTTCTTGTTCGACAACGAGCACCGCGCTTACAACTTGATGGGTTGTTGCGATGTATAATAGCATTGGTTCACCCGTATTGGGCGCGGCCAGGACCGGATTTGTTGCCAATACGGCTTTGATTTCTTCGAGTCCGGCGGTGGCGGCATCCGTCCACTCGAAGTGTTCGGTGCACCATAGGAGGCGATAAAGGGGTAATGTCTTTTCTCCTAAGCGGGAGATAAAGAGGCTTAGAGCTGCCACGCATCCAGTCAATTTTTGTATTTGCTTGAGGTCTTTTGGGATATCCAATTGTGACAGAGCTCGGATCTTGGCTGGGTTTGCTTCAATTCCTCTACCGGATACGATGAAGCCCAAGAGCTTTCCGGCTGGTATGCCGAAAACGCATTTTTCCGGGTTGAGCTTAAGGTCATATGCTCGGAGACTGTCGAATGTGAGCCTCAAGTCGTCTACTAGAGTTTCGACATGCTTGGATTTGATGACCACATCCTCTATGTATGCCTCCATTGTTTTGCCGATCTGATTTGCCAGACATGTCTGAATGATGCGCTGATATGTTGCACCGGCGTTTTTGAGCCTGAAGGGCATTGTGTTGAAGCAGAATGGGCCGTATGGAGTGATGAATGCTGTTGCGGCTTGGTCTTGCTCTGCCATCTTAATTTTGTGGTAGCCGGAGTATGCATCGAGGAAGCACAATGAATCGTGCCCTGCGGTAGCGTCGATAATTTGATCGATGCGGGGAAGAGGGAAGGGATCCTTTGGGCAAGCCTTGTTAAGGTCCTTGAAATCAACACACAGGCGCCAGGATTTGTCCTTCTTTGGTACCATTTCCAGGTTTGCTAGCCAGTCCGGATGTTTTATATCTCTAATGAATCCGGCCTCCAATAGTTTGGATAGTTCCTCTCCCATGGCATGTCTCTTGGGTTCGGAGAAGCGCCGAAGAGTTTGTTTGACTGGCTTGAATCCTTTCAGGATATTTAGGTTGTGCTCTGCCAGCCGACGTGGGATTCCTGGCATGTCTGAAGGGTGCCAGGCGAAGATATCCCAATTATCCCATAGGAATTCTCGTAGTGCGGCGTCGACATCGGGTTTTAATTGTGCCCTGATGGAGGCCGTTTTTGTAGGGTCCGTTGGATGGACTTGGAATTTGACTATTTCGTCTGCCGGTTTAAAAGAGGTGGACTTGGATCTCTTATCAAGTATCACATCATCCCTGTTCACCGTGGAGCGCAGCGCAGAGAGTTCCTCGGCCGCTAGGGCTTCGGATAGTGCCTCCAGGGCAAGTGTGGCTGTTTTATTTTCGGCGCGGAGTGCTATGTCCGGGTCACTAGCAAGAGTGATGATTCCGTTCGGTCCGGGCATTTTGAGCTTCATGTACCCGTAATGGGGTATAGCTTGAAAAATTGTGAATGCCTTCCGCCCTAATAGAGCGTGGTATCCGCTGCTGAATGGGGCCACTTGGAATGTAACCTCCTCGGTCCTGTAATTATCCGGCGTGCCGAACACTACATCCAGTGTGATTTTTCCTGTACAGCATGCTTCCCTACTGGGGATTATTCCTCTAAAGGTTACGCTGCTTCGCTCAATGCGGCTCCAGTCTATTTCCATTTTTTGAAGGGTTTCCTCGTAAATGAGGTTTAATCCGCTGCCACCATCCATGAGTACCTTGGTAAGGCGAAAGCCGTCCACTATTGGATTGAGGACCAATGCGGCTGGTGCTCGGGCTGTTCGGAATTTAGGTTCGTCGCTGGCATTGAAGGTAATAGCCGTGT
Organism: Triticum aestivum; assembly: GCF_018294505.1. Lineage (NCBI taxonomy): Eukaryota > Viridiplantae > Streptophyta > Magnoliopsida > Poales > Poaceae > Triticum > Triticum aestivum. The sequence goes on from NC_057801.1 coordinate 688,559,505, forward strand.
CACTCCATGGATTTATTGTTGCCACCTGGTGGACTTCGGCGAGACTGCGGATTGTTCGTTTCCGCATATTATTTGATGCGAAAGTTTCGAAGACTGTTAATACCGTACTGGTATTGCTGGGCTGGTGCTCTGAATCTAGAAGCTCTTCGCCACTTTAAAGGGTTTTTGCTTTTTGGTATTTGATTCAGGTGCCTGGTACGGATGCACCCTTTTACTTTGGACTGGGGTTTTGTTCAAGGCCGGATTATCCCAAAATTTGATTTCGGTTTTCCTGGCGCTCTCCATCACATAGTGCTTTCGTACTATGGACACCAAGTCGGCAAAGTGTGTAATTTTGCGATGACTTACGGTGTTGAGGATTCCTTCGCCCATGCAATTAATGCAGAATAATTATATTGCGTCCTCTTCACGGCAGTCCTTTATCCTGTTCATGACCAGGAGGAATCTGGCCCAGTAATGATGTACTGTTTCAGTGGGCTCTTGCCGGATTTGGGATAGATCGCTTATGTTGTGCTGGGCGGGTGGAGTTAAATTCCGAACTCCGTCCGATCTAAGACTCAGGGGCCAAGAAGCTTCCAAACTTGGAAGCTTGAGTTCTTGGACGTTGTTCGATGAATCTGGCCCGCTGCCTGACTTTAAGTTCAGGGCTTGAGTGGTGTTCTCCCCTTCGCGGGAATCCGGCATGGAGGAGTCAGGAATCCGGACATAGCTAGTCCTTAGGATAGAAGAAGGGCTGCCGTATTGTTCCTCTACCACAGCAACATGGTGGGTAGCCTGGGGAGAGTTAATCTCTCTCAGATCGGTTTTAGGCCCAATCTGGTCGTAATATGTAGTGACTCCTAGGGCAGCGATGCGATCCAAGAGCTCGTTCAAGGAGGAGAGCTCCATCAGATCTAACTGCTCGGCGAGTTCCGAGTTGAAGTGAAGATTGCTTTTGATGACCCGAGAAGTCATCGTCGGCGCAGCGGCCGAACAGGCGGTCATAAGAAAACCCCCTAGCCGGAGAGTTTGGCCAATGGCCAAAGCTCCTTTGGCAACGGTGCCGTCTTTAAAGACGGGATGAGGCATCCTTCCTGATGGCGACGGCATAGAGGAACTCTCAATGAAAGCACCAATGACGGTGTCAAAACCGGCGGATCTCGGGTAGGGGTTCCCGAACTGTGCGTCTAGGCGGATGGTAACAGGAGACAAGGGACACGATGTTTTTACCCAGGTTCGGGCCCTCTCAGTGGAGGTAAAACCCTACTCCTGCTTGATTAATATTGATGATATGGGTAGTACAAGAGTAGATCTACCACGAGATCAGAGAGGCTAAACCCTAGAAGCTAGCCTATGGTATGATTGTTGTTCGTCCTACGGACTGAAACCCTCAGGTTTATATAGACACATGAGAGGGTTAGGGTTACACAGAGTCGGTTACAATGGTAGGAGATCTACATATCCGTATCGCCAAGCTTGCCTTCCACGCCAAGGAAAGTCCCATCCGGACACGGACGAAGTCTTCAATCTTGTATCTTCATAGTCTAGGAGTCCGGCCAATGGTGATAGTTCAGCTATCCGGACACCCCCTAATCCAGGACTCCCTCAGCGGCGCTTGTGCTTCTTGCGACGCGACCTGCCATTGCTGTCCTTAGTATCCGAATTACCAGGGCTCTTGGTCATGTTGTTACTACGAGCTAGCCAGCTGTCTTCTCCCGTGCAAAAGCGGGTCATGAGTGTTGTGAGGGCTGCCATGGATTTTGGCTTTTCCTGTCCTAGGTGCCAGGCAAGCCTCTCGTCGTGGATGTTATGTTTGAAGGCTGCAAGGGCCTCTGCATCCGGACAGTTGATGATTTGACTTTTCTTGGTTAGGAACCGTGTCCAGAATTGTCTGGTCGATTCCTCTGGCTGCTGAATTATGTGGCTTAGGTCATCGGCGTTTGGTGGTCGCACATAGGTGCCCTGGAAATTGTCGAGGAATGCGGCTTCTAGGTCTTCCCAACAACCAATTGACTTTGCTGGCAAGCTGTTAAGCCAATGCCGAGCTGGTCCTTTAAGCTTGAGTGGGCGGTATTTGATGGCGTGTAGATCATCACCGCGGGCCATGTGGATATGAAGGAGATAGTCCTCGATCCAGACCTCAGGATCTGTTGTGCCATCGTAAGATTCAATGTTTACGGGTTTGAAACCCTCAGGGATTTGATGATCCATCACTTCGTCTATGAAGCATAGTGGGTGTGCGGCGCCTCTGTATTGGGCTATATCACGACATAGCTCAAATGGGTTTTGTCTGCCGTGTTCGGCCCGGCCGGATTTGCTGTATCCGGCATGACGGTTGTCGTCATATGTAGTGAGGCGCCCACGCGATCCGTAGATCGATCTTGTCTGCCTTGCCTTGTCCTCCGATATATCTCGCAGGTCTGGCGCACTTCCCCATGCCTTGGTATTTTTTGAGCGGCGCCGGGGTGCGGCTTGAGTGGAGGGCCGAGAGGCCTCTCTGTCGCGGCCACGAGGTGGCCGGTCGGCCGCATCCTGCGCTGGTGATGTAGGTTTGAGTGCTTCCTCCTCTAATCGAGGTAGCATCCTGTGTTTTGGGTAGCTCTTGGAGGGGCGTTCGAGTTCGTACTGTTCGGCCGCAAGGACTTCAGTCCATCTGTCAGCTAGTAAATCTTGATAAGCTCTAAGTTGTTGCTGCTTTTTCTTGAGGCTGCTTGCCATGGCCATAAGCCTGCGTTTGAAACGCTCCTGTTCGACGGGATCCTCAGGCACGACAAATTCGTCGTCGTCGAGGCTTGCCTCGTCTTCGGAGGGAGGCATGTAATTATCGTCCTCTACCTCTCTGTCTGCCACTCTCTCATGAGGACTGGCTTCTCCATCCTCCAGTGCTGAATCCTGCTGGAGGGGGTTGTCTTCGGCACTTTCCGGGGTGTTATTGTCTCCCGTGCCGGAATCACCATTCTTGTTGTGGCGGGATTTAGAGCGGCGCCGCTGACGCCGACGCTTAGGCTGTTTCTTGGAGGGGTCATCCTCCGTTGTCCATCGCCGTTCCCATCTTTTGGGATGTCCACCATGTAGATATCGTATGACGAGGTGGCCTTCTAGTACCGTGTAGGCGCTGGTTCTTGGTCTTCTCCTGCATCGTCGTCCATACCGTCGATGTCTTCGGAGTCGAAGTCAAGCATGTCGGTTAAATCATCGACAGTGGCTATGAAGTGGGTGGTGGGTGGGCTTTGAATTTCTTTGTCGTCCACATCCCAACCTTCCTGACCATAGTCCGGCGAGGGCTCTCCTGATAAAGAGAGGGACTTTAGTGAATTCAGGATGTCGCCAAAGGGCGAGTGCTGAAAGATGTCCACGGCGGTGAACTCCATGACCGGCGCCCAATCGGATTCGATTGGCAGGGGTGCGGAAGGTCCGGAGTCCGGAGAGGAGTCCGGTACCTTGGAGTTACGAGCTTTGCAAAGGACAGGGATAGTATTCGGCTCAATCTCCGTAGAGATAGCAGCCCCCGAGGCGGTGTCCAGCCACCCGTCCTCGATCGGTGCAGTCGGCTCCGAGCTAAGGGTCGGAGCGGACACTGGTGCGGCCTCCAGGGCACTGTCCGGCGGCAGAGCTAGATCATGCCCATCGTGACAGTGTGGCGCGCTTGGCTGGGGCTTGATCCCGTCGAAGATCAAGTCTCTGCGGACGTCAGCCGTGTAGTTCAAACTTCCAAATCTGGCCTGATGGCCAGGGGTGTAGCTTTCGATCTGCTCCAGATGGCCAAGCGAATTGGCCCGCAGTGCAAAGCCGCCGAATACGAAGATCTATCCGGGGAGAAAAGCCTCACCCTGGACCGCATCGTTGTTGATGATCTGAGGAGCCATCGGGCCTAAAGATGACGACACAGAGGAACTCTCAATGAAAGCACCAATGTCGGTGTCAAAACCGGCGGATCTCGGGTAGGGTGTCCCGAACTGTGCATCTAGGCAGATGGTAACAGGAGACAAGGGACACGATGTTTTTACCCAGGTTCGGGCCCTCTCGAGGGAGGTAAAACCCTACTCCTGCTTGATTAATATTGATGATATGGGTAGTACAAGAGTAGATCTACCACGAGATCAGAGAGGCTAAACCCTAGAAGCTAGCCTATTGTATCATTGTTGTTCGTCCTATGGACTAAAACCCTCCGGTTTATATAGGCACCAAAGAGGGTTAGGGTTACACAGAGTCGATTACAATGGTAGGAGATCTACATATTCGTATCACCAAGATTGCCTTCCACGCCAAGGAAAGCCCCATCCGGACACGGGACGAAGTCTTCAATCTTGTATCTTCATAGTCCAGGAGTCCGACCGAAGGTGATAGTTCGGCTATCCGGACACCCCTTAATCTGGGACTCCCTCACTACCCATACCCGTATTGATGAGAATCCCGTAATAAGGGGACATGATCTCTGCTTCGGCAAGACGTGCAGAGGAAACCGACTCGCAATATGCGCTGTGGGTGGTTGAGGGAAAACAGTTCGAATAATGACTCGACCGTAGTGTCATGTCATGTTGTCTGAAGTTGTCAGCAGATTACATTTGTGGAATATTGTTCTCTCTACGGCGGTATGTGAACATCGTCTTGCAGATCCGGACACGATTTAAGTGTTCGATAATTACTTTGGAGTATTCGGAGATGGAACCCGCCTTGCAATGCCGATGACGGAACTGCGCGCCAGACTCATCCTCATTGAAGCCTGGTTTAGGGGCTACAGAGGGAGTCCTGGATTAGGGGGTATCCGGACAGCCGGACTTTTGGACCGTGAAGATACAAGACTCAAGACTTCATCCCGTGCCCAGATGGGACTCTCCTTTGCATGGAAGACAAGCTTGGTGATCCGGATATTATATTTCCTTCATTGTAACCGACTCCATGTAAACCCTAGCCCCCTCCAGTATCTATATAAACCGGAGGGTTTAGTCATTAGAGACAGAATCATAATCATCATAGGCTAGCTTCTAGGGTTTAGCCTCTACGATCTCGTGGTAGATCAACTCTTGTAACACTCATATCATCAATATCAATCAAGCAGGAAGTAGGGTTTTACCTCCATCGAGAGGACCTGAACCTGGGTAAAACATCGTGTCCCTTGCCTCCTGTTACCATTAGCCTTAGACGCACAGATCGGGACCCCCTACCCGAGATCCGCCGGTTTTGACACCGACGGTGGGTGCGCCCCCCCCCCACCCTCGTGGACAAGGTGTGGGCCCCCTAGTCTTGATTCTTTCGCCAGTATTTTTTATATTTTCCAAAAAGTGCCTCCGTGGATTTTCAGGACATTCCGAGAACTTTTGTTTTCTACACATAAAACAACATCATCACAGTTCTGCTGAAAACAACGTCAGTCCGGGTTTGTTTCATTCAAATCATGCAAGTTAGAGTCCAAAACAAGGGCAAAAGTGTTTGGAAAAGTACACACGTTGGAGATGTATCAACTCCCCCAAGCTTAAACCTTTGCTTGTCCTTAAGCAATTCAGTTGATAAACTGAAAGTGATAAAGAAAAACTTTTACAAACTCTGTTTGCTCTTGTTGTTGTAAACATGCAAAGCTAGTATTCAAGTTTCAGCAAATATTATGAACTAACCATACTCACAATAACACCTCGGTCTCACAATTACTCATATCAATGGCATAATCAGCTAGCGAGCCATAATAATAAAACTCGGATGACAACACTTTCTCAAAACAATTATAACATGATATAACAGAATGGTATCTCGCTAGCTCTTTCTGAGACCGCAAAACATAATTGCAGAGCACCTTTAAAGATCAAGGACTGACTAAACATTGTAATTCATGGTAAAAGAGATCCAGTCAAGTCATACCCAATATAAACCAATAATAATGAATGCAAATGACAGTGTGCTCTCCAGCAGGTGCTTTTTAATAAGAAGGTGATGACTTAACATAAAAGTAAACAGATAGGCCCTTCGCAGAGGGAAGCAGGGATTTGTAGAGGTGCCGGAGCTCGATTTTAAACTAGAGATTGAATAACATTTTGAGCGTCATACTTTTGCTGTCAAAGCAACAACTATGAGATGGATGTATCTTCCATACTACATGCATTATAGGCAGTTCCCAAACAGAATGGTAAAGGTTTATACTCCCCCAACCACCAACAAGCATCAATCCATGGCTTGCTCGAAACAACGAGTGCCTCCAACTAAAAAAAGTCCTGGGGGAGTTTTGTTTAATTATTTTGATTTGCTTTGATCTTTTTGGATCATGGGACTGGGCATCCCTGTTACCGGCCCTTTCTCGTGAATGAGGAGCGGAGTCCACTCCTCTTGAGAATAACCCACCTAGCATGGAAGATATAGGCAGCCCTAGTTGAAACATGAGCTGCTCGAGCATACAAAACAGAATTTCATTTGAAGGTTTGGAGTTTGGCACATAAAAATTTACTTGGAACGGCAGGTAGATACCGCATATAGGAAGGTATGGTGGACTCATATGGAACAACTTTGGGGTTTAAGGAGTTTGGATGCACAAGTAGTATTCCCGCTTAGTACAGGTGAAGGCTAGCAAAAGACTGGGAAGCGACCAACTGAGAGAGCGACAACAGTCATGAATCATGCATTAAGATTAATTCACACCAAGTACAAGCATAAGTAGGATATAATACACCATGAACATAAATATCGTGAAGGCTATGTTGATTTGTTTTAACTACATGCGTGAACATGTGCCAAGTCGAGGCACTCGATTCATTCAAAGGAGGATACCATCCCATCATACCACATCATAATCATTCTAATAGCATGTTGGCACGGAAGGTAAACCATTATAACTCATAGCTAATCAAGCATGGCACAATCAACTATAATCTCTAAATGTAATTGCAAATATGTTTACTTCATAATAAGCTGAATCAGGAAAGATGAACTCATCATATTTACAAAAACAAGAGAGGTCGAGTTCATACCAGCTTTTCTCATCTCAATCAGTCCATCATATATCATCATTATTGCCTTTCACTTGCACGACCAAACAATGTGTATAATAATAATAGTGCACGTGCATTGGACTAAGCTGGAATCTGCAAGCATTCAACTCAAGAGAGATAAGACAAGGTGATATGGGCTCTAAGTTAAATAAACAATCATGCATATAAGAGCCACTAAACATTTTCAATATGGTCTTCTACTCTCGACCCCCAAAGGAAAGAAAAGAAAATAAAACTATTTGCACCGGAAAGCTCCCAACAAGTAAAAGAAGAATGAGAAATATTTTTGGGTTTTCATTTTAATTTCTACTACAAGCATGGAAATTAAACTAACTAATTTTTTTGGTTTTTCTTAAGGTTTATCAAACACACAAGAAGAAAGCTAGAAAAATAAATTAAACTAGCATGGATAATACAATGAAAGAGTATGAGCACCGACGACCAGTGTGTGAACATGAATGTAAAGTCGGTGAGAAATACGTACTCCCCCAAGCTTAGGCTTTTGGCCTAAGTTGGTCTAATGCCAAGGACCGCCTGGCTGATATCCATAGTTGTAACTGGGGTCGTACTGAGATGCAGCAGCAAATGCCTCCTAAGCTGCGGCATGTTGACATGCCGCCTCGGCTCTCCTCTCGTGTTCAGCTGCTTCCTCCCTGGTAACAACATATCTTCCTTTTGCCTGGTAATCAAAAAGGAGAGGAGCAGGAAGAGTAACATGGATAGGGTTGCGCTTGTCAAAGATTAGTCGATACTGGAGGAATTGTTCATTCCTCCTAAGAAAATGATGTTGGACCAGAGAGTTATAATCTAAATAATCAGGAGGTAAAATCATATCCCCCTCTCGTGGGGCTATACCAAGATAATTAGCCACATGGGTCGCATAAATTCCTCCGAATAAATCTCCAACTCTACCATTATTATGCAACATGCGTGCCCCCAAGTTATAATCTTTATAACCTAACACGGCACTCTTGAGGACACAAAGATCAAGGACACACATATGACATGCTTCATCTTTACCGTTAATGCATATACCAATGAAGAGAGCAAAATAATATATAGCAAGAAAATGAATGCTCCCTATGGTAGCTTGTGCAATGTCCCTAGATTCTCCCAAAGTAATACTAGCAAGAAAGTCTCTAAATTCAGATTTGTGGGATCATTAATATTACCCCACTGTGGAAGTTTGCAAGCAGTTGTAAAATCCTCGAAGTCCATGGTATAAGATGTATCATAAATATCAAATAGGACACTAGGAGAATTACGTGTGCAATTATATTTAAACCTCCGCACAAAGGAATCAGTCAATTGATAGTATTGAGGACACTTATCTTGTAAGAAGTCCTCCAGATCAGCATTACGCACATATGCGTCAAATTCCTCCTTAAAGCCTGCTTCGACCATAAAATCATCGGATGGCCACTCACAAGCTCGAACATCTGCATCCCTCGGTAATTCAACGTCTTGCTCACGTATAGCAATCCGGGGTCCTTTCTTTACCGAGGAACCACCTTGGTACATTCTCCTAGACATAATTATTTTTCTTAAAAAATTCTGAAATTTTATAACTTCAAAATAAAAGTGAATAAAACTAAACAAGATTGACAGCAACTACTCCTATAAGTGCCTATAGCCTACATCATGCATTAGAATTACTTGGGACCTCATAAATTCAACATGCAAGCTCAAGAACATGGTCACCTATGCAGCAAAAATTTGCAATGAATAAAGCACTAGAACAAAAACTAATTGGACCAATGGAGGAGCCACATACCAAGCAACAATCTCCCAAAGCAGTTTTGTGAATGGAGCTTTGAGCAAGGAGATCGAAAATCGCAGCAAAATGAGCTAGAACTCGTGCTTGAGCTGGAAGGGGATTTTTTTTGGGAAGAAGATGGAGTGTGTGGGTGCTGGCATAAGTGGAGGGGGGCACCAGGGGCCCACGAGACAGGGGGTGCGCCCAAGGTAGGTGGGCGCGCCCTCCACTCTCGTGGCCTGGAGCTTGCCCCTCCTGTAGTGATTTCAGTGCCTAAAATCCTCAAATATTCCATAAAAAATGATACTAAATTTGCAGGGCATTTGGAGCACTTTTATTTTCATGATATTTTTTATTGCACGGATAATTCAGAAAACAGACAGATAATACTATTTTTGCTTTATTAAACCTAAATAACAAAAAGTAAAAAGAGGGTACAGAAGGTTGTGCCTTCTAGTTTCATCCATCTCGTGATCATCAAAATGAATCCACTAACAAGGTTGATCAAGTCTTGTTAACAAACTCATTCCGAATAACACGAAACCGGAGAAATTTTGAATAACACTAAGTTACCTCAATGGGGATATGAACATCCCCAATAATAAGAATATCATATTTTTTCTTGACAGTAGGGAGAGGAAATTCAAAACCTCCAATAATGATAGTTGGAACTTTTCCAATAGAATTGATGCTATGAACTTGAGATTGTTTCCTCGAAAAGTGTACCGTATGCTCATTACCATTAACATGAAAAGTGACATTGCCTTGGTTGCAATCAATAACAGCCCCTGCAGTATTCAAAAAGAGTCTACCAAGGATAATTGACATACTATCATCCTCGGGAATATCAAGAATAACAAAGTCCGTTAAGATAGTGACATTTGCAACCACAATAGGCACATCCTCACAAATACCGACAGGTATGGCAGTTGATTTATCGACCATTTGCAAAGATATTTCAGTAGGTGTCAACTTATTCAATTCAAGTCTATGATATAAAGAGAGAGGCATAACACTAACACCGGCTCCAAGATCGCATAAAGCTGTTCTAACATAATTTCTTTTAATGGAGCATGGTGTAGTTGGTACCCCCGGATCTCCAAGTTTCTTTGGTATTCCACCCTTAAAAGTGTAATTAGCAAGCATGGTGGAAATTTCACCTTACGGTATCTTTCTTTTGTTTGTAATGATATCCTTCATATACTTAGCATAAGGATTTACTTTAAGCATATCACTTAAGCGCATCCATAAGAAGATAGGTCTAATCATTTCAGCAAAGCGCTCAAAATCCTCATCATCCTTTGTCTTGGATGGTTTAGGAGGAAAGGGCATGGGTTTCTAAACCCATGGTTCTCTTTCTCTACCGTGCTTCCTAGAAACAAAATCTCTCTTATCATAATGTTGATTCTTTGATTGTGGGTTATCAAGATCAACAGCAGGTTCGATCTCTACATCATTGTTTTTGCTAGATTGAGCATCGACATGAACATTATCATTAACATTATCACTAGGTTCATGTTCATCACCTGATTGTGTTTCAGCATCAGAAACAGAAATATCATTGGGATTCTTAGCTGTGTCTACAATAGGTTCACTAGAAGCATGCAAAGTCCTATAGTTTTTCTTTTTCTTCTTTTTGGAAGAACTAGGTGCCTCTAAATTATTTCTCTGAGAATCTTGCTCGATTCTCTTAGGGTGGCCTTCAAGATACAAAGGTTCGTGAGTCATTCTACCAGTTCTAGAAGCCACTCTAATAGCAAAGTCATTTTTATTATTTAATTCATCAAGCAAATCATTTTGAGCTTTAAGTACTTGCTCAGCTTGAGTAGCAACCATAGAAGCATATTTGCTAATGAGTTTGAGTTCACCTTTAACTCTAGCCATATTATCGCTCACGCATCCTATCTCAAAAGCATTATTCTTTAACTCTCTACCAACATAAGCATTAAAACTTTCTTATCTCGCCATAAAGTCATCAAACTCATCTAAGCATGGGCTATGCAATTTAGTAGAGGGAATTTCAACTTTATCATGTCTATAGAGAGAATTTACCTTTACTACATGTGTCGGGTTATCAAGACAATGTGGTTCTTCAACAGGCGGTATATTAAGACCATATATTTCTTCAATAGGTGGTAAACTCTTAACATCTTCAGCTTTAATACCTTTTTCTTTCATTGATTTCTTTCCCTCTTGCATATCTTCAGGACTGAGAAATAAAACACCTCTCTTCTTCGGAGTGGGTTTAGGAATAGGCTCAGGAGTTGTCTCAATTGGTTCAGGAATTGCCTCAGGAATTGGCTCAGGAAGAGTCCAATTATTTTCATTAGTCAACATATTATTCAATAGTAATTCAGCTTCGTCGACTGTTCTTTCCCTGAAAACACAACCAGCACAACTATCCAAGTAGTCTTTGGAAGCATCGGTTAGTCCATTATAAAAGATATCAAGTATTTAATTTTCCTTGTGAGGATGATCAGGCAAAGCATTAAGTAACAAGAGAAGCCTACCCCAAGCTTGTGGGATACTCTCTTCTTTGATTTGCACAAAATTATATATTTCCCGCAAGGCAGCTTGTTTCTTATGAGCAGGGAAATATTTAGCAGAGAAGTAATAAATCATATCCTGAGGACTACGCACACAACCAGGAGCAAGAGAATTAAACCAAGTCTTAGCATCACCCTTTAGTGAGAAGTGGAAATATCTTAAGGATATAATAATAGAGAGATTTATCATCATGAGTAAACAGGGTGCCTATATCATTTAACTTGGTAAGATGTGCCACAACAGTTTCAGATTCAAGGCCATAAAAAGGATCAGATTCAACCAAAGTAATAATCTCAGGATCAACAGAGAATTCACAATCCTTATCAGTAACACAAATAGGTGAAGTAGCAAAAGCAGGGTCAGGTTTCATTCTAGCATTAAGAGACTGTTGCTTCCATTTAGCTAATAATTTCTTAAGATCATATCAATCTTTACAGGCAAAGATAGCTCTGGCAGCTTCCTCTTCCATAACATAACCCTCAGGAACAATAGGCAATTCATAATCATTGGGAGAAATTTCATCATCACTATCATCAATAATAGGACCTTCAATAATTTCATTCTCTCTAGCCCTAGCAAGTTGTTCATCAAGAAATTCACCTAATGCCAAAGTAGTATCACGCACAGAAGTAGTTTCATCATAAGTATCATGCATAGCAGAAGTGGCATCATCAATAACATGCGACATATCAGAATTCATAGCAGTAGCAGGTTTAGGTGTCGCAAGTTCACTAATAACAAAAGGAGAATCTAGTGCAGAGCTAGATGGCAGTTCCTTACCTCCCCTCGTAGTTGAGGGCAAAATCTTGGTTCTTTCGTCTTTCAAGTTCCTCACAGTGATCAACAGATATAAATCCCAAGTGACTCAGAGAATAGAGCTATTCTCCCCGGCAACAGCGCCAGAAATTAGTCTTGATAACCCACAAGTGTAGGGGATCGCAATAGCTTTCGAGGGTAAAGTTTTCAACCCAAATTTATTGATTTGACACAAGGGGAGCCAAAGAATATTATTGAGTATTAGCAGTTGAGTTGTCAATTCAACCACACCTGGATAACTTAGTATCTGCAGCAAAGTATTTAGTAGCAAAGTAGTATGATAGTAAAGGTAACGGTAGCAAAAGTAATATTTTTGGGTTTTGTAGTGATTGTAACAATAGCAACGGAAAAGTAAATAAGCGAAGCACAAGATGTGAAAAGCTCGTAGGCGTTGGATCAGTGATGGATAATTATGTCGGATGTGATTCCTCATGTAATAGCTATAACATAGGGTGACACAGAACTAGCTCCAATTCATCAATGTAATGTAGGCATTGTATTCCGAATATAGTCATACATGCTTATGGAAAAGAACTTGCATGACATCTTTTGTCCTACCCTCCCGTGGCAGCGGGGTCCTAGCAGAAACTAAGGGATATTAAGGCCTCCTTTTAATAGAGAACCGGAACAAAGCATTAACACATAGTGAATACATGAACTCCTCAAACTACGGTCATCACCGAGAAGTATCCCGATTATTGTCACTTCGGGGTTGTTCGATCATAACACATAATAGGTGACTATAGACTTGCAAGATAGGATCAAGAACACACATATATTCATGAAAACATAATAGGTTCAGATCTGAAATCATGGCACACGGGCCCTAGTGACAAGCATTAAGCATAGCAAAGTCATAGCACCATCAATCTCAGAACATAGTGGATACTAGGGATCAAACCCTAACAAAACTAACTTGATTACATGGTAAATCTCATCCAACCCATCACCGTCCAGCAAGCCTACGATGGATTTACTCACGCACGGTGGTGAGCATCATGAAATTGGTGATGGAGGATGGTTGATGATGACAACGGCGACGAATCCCCCTCTCCGGAGCCCCGAACGGACTCCAGATCAGCCCTCTCGAGAGAGATTAGGGCTTGGCGGCGGCTCCGTATCACAAAGCGCGATGAAACTTTCTCTCTAATTTTTTTCTCCACGAGACAGAATATATGGAGTTGGAGTTGAGGTCGGTGGATCCTCAGGGGGCCCACGAGACAGGGGGTGGGCGCGCCCCCCACCCTCGTGGATAGGGTGTGGGCCCCCTGGTCTTGATTCTTTTGCCAGTATTTTTTATATTTTCCAAAAAGTGCCTCCGTGGATTTCAGGACATTCCGGGAACTTTTGTTTTCTACACATAAAACAACATCATGGCAGTTCTGCTGAAAACAGCGTCAGTCCGGGTTAGTTTCATTCAAATCATGTAAGTTAGAGTCCAAAACAAGGGCAAAAGTGTTTGGAAAAGTAGATATGTTGGATACGTATCAGCGGGGCCTATGCAAACAGATACAAAAATATGTCATAGCTGGTTCAGATGGATATTGGTGCATGTGTGGGAGACACAACATTCTCTGGTTAAGGAATACATGGTTATCCTCAAAAAAGAAAAGGCCCATCTTCACGCTTCCGCATGCATGAGAATTTGGTTCTGCTCGCAATATGGATGATACCTGGAGGATGAAGTGAATAGGCATGCTAGCACGGGCCGGGAGACCTATTTCCGCTATACAATACTGGAGTATTCATGTTCCTACTAGTAGTAGTAGTACAATTGTGGTACACTTGATGGTCAAAATACTATTCATCCAGTCCTCACAGTGAAGTGACAACACCATGCGCCTGACACTAGTCTAGGCGGCGTGTTCGGGTTACCAAAGTCAGCCTCACCCTGTGCACTGTGCAGTCTGTCACCGCTTCTATATAGCACATTAGCATGCCTCACCTCGTCTCCCTCTCCCCTTCCATAGCACCACTCCATCTCCATCTCCATCTCCGTCTCACTGTGCCCCCATGTACCGTCGCCTCGCTCGCCTCCCCCAGTACCACTATTCCCTCGCTAGCCGCTCCAGCACCGACATCGTTCTCCCACGTAAATCAATCCCCCCAAAACCCCCACCTTCCAAACTCCACCATGGACGAACGCGAACTGCGCAACATCCATATGAGCCGCAATTGGAGCAATCTCCCCAGTGACATCCTCGACCACTGTTGTTCGTGTATGGATATGTTGAGTGCCCTGCGGCTGGCTGCATGCTCGAGGGACATGCACACATCCATCATCGAAGCGAGGCCTAAGCTTTTCAAGACACCCTGCTTGCTGCTATCTGATCTTGCGAGATTTTCTCACCATGATATGGAGGCTTACATGATGCCCCTCGACTTCAATCCGATCTCCATTAGACAAAACTTCTTTGCAGGTATGTAGTGGGTCCCACCTGTCAGCGAAGTAAAGGAAGGGTAAGGCAGTGATAGCCACATCAGAGGATCCATGTCCACGTCGGGGGACGTCACACCGTGTGTTGGAGCGGCATCGTGGGAATCGCGTGTGGGTGTGGCAGTGGTAGAAACAAGAAACATGATGGTCGCCATGGTTCAACTTCCATGGATAGGCTGTCATGTTTGCTGACACATGTATATCAAAACTAGAGTGTTTATATTTCAAGCACGTGAACAAGTATCATTCTACTACTTTGGCTCCATTGCAACGAACGGGCCACCACATTGGTAGTAGTAGTCTCTATCTCTATCTCTAGAGGCCTTCCCTCATTCATCCTTTTCTCTCACAAGATAAACTACTCACACACATGCATCTTGATGTTCCGTGGAACGCACGAGGATGTTTCCTTGGGGGTCTCTCCAGCGCGGCGTGGCCGTAGTTGCAAGTTGACGCCCCTTGAGATGCCGACGTTGAGGGGCACTCGGATTTCCTCCAATGAGCAGGTAAGATGAGTTTGATCACGTAGTAAATGCATTCTAAAGACTACTTCCGTGTCCATTTCCTAATTCTCCCCCTGCCCACTGTTTCACAGGTTAGGCTCGGTGTGAGTGGAGATTGGGTTGCATATGTACGGGAGGGTACCAACATCAATTTGCACAACATTTACAATGGTGACACCGTTCCCGTAGAACCTTTATCCAACATTGGGATCAGCCATGCAATGGGCCACCACATGAATTGGTATGATGGAACCACAGTGAGATTGAAGAAGATAGCATGAACCTTGCACATGGCAGTCAAAGGTGGACCATGCTGTCTGCGACCGATTTGTTACCGTACGAGTATGAAGATGTTGTGCTCCTTTCTAACCGCATCTTCGCGGTGACAAACCAGGGGACTTGTTTCGTATGGGACACATCCTACAGTATACTCCCTCTCTCCCAGTTTATTTGTTCTAAATCTTTTCATTTTATAAGTTTCAAATTCAAATTTAGAGGTCCCCATCACATGTTGAGATTACAATGTCCATTAAATCATTGCGTGCATGTATAGTAAAGAAACAAATCTCTAGTTTGGCACGAGTTCGTGCAGCAGTAGCACCACAAAGCCTGGCGCAGGAGTTACATTTCCCTCTCAGGGCCCTTGGGACTGAGCTTCAGCGCCTTACTACACCTTCCTTTGAGTCAATAACATGTGGACCTGATAGGTGGCTGGTCCACATGTAATGCTCCCGAAGGCAGAGGGGCAGTGGGGCCGAGAGGGGTGAGCCACAGGTCGGGGGACATGTGGTGTCATGGGTTCGAGCGGCGTCATGGGAATCACGTGTGGCTACGGTAGAAACTTGATGCTCACCGCATTTAAGGTGGCCCACATGTCATGCACACAAAGGCAGAGAGGCGGTGCGGCCGAGAGGGGTGAGGCGCATGTCGGGGGACGTGGTGCCGAGGGTTGGAGCGCGTCGTGGGTATCGCGAGTGGCAGTGTATGAAACGCGGTGGTCGTCGTAGTTGAACTTCCATGGACATGCTATCATGTCTACGGACACATGCATTGCATACCGATCACTTGAAGGAGTAGTAGAGAAAGCTAGGCGGATAAATAGTTCCTTATAGTTAAGCGGACCCACGCTACTACTTGTTCCAAAGACATGCACACCATTTAAATAGTCCATCTATATCAATATACACCTAGAGGGAATAATTTTTTTACAGGAGAGGAAATAGTTCATCCATCCATAATGTCATGCTGCTGGTGCAGCCTTTTCTTCTTCTTCTTCCTCCTCTTCTTGTTCTCATTTTCTGTGGGAGACGGCTTCGCAACAAGCTCTTTGGACCTTGCAGCCATCTTGAAACTCACACGAGCATCGAGGGCAGCATATTTTATCCGCTCGTATGTCAAGGGATAATTCTCACATCCAGGTGACCTTAATGCCAACGTCTCGTCACCCTTCTGAAGACTTGTACCGAGCACAAAATTTGATACCTCGAATAGGGATGGTGTCTGTTTATCACAATCTTCTACAGGAATTTTGATTCTGGTTTGTAGGTCAGCGATGCTTTTCAAATCAAGGTTGTATGGCGCCAGCTTCTGTTTGTCCCCTTTGATGGCTGACCCACATAAGTATATCTCCTCCCGAGACAACAAATCATGAAGCTCACCTGGTATGGAGGGCGCATGTATGATGTGGTACACAAAAACATCATCTTCGAGGCACAGCTGAAGGACGACAGCGCGTTGGATCTTCCCAGTGGCATGCTCCGTGTACTCTGCGTCGAGGCTGATGACCCTCATCTCTACCTTTTCAAGGGAGTTGGATACATTGTTGATCTACTTCTGAACAACCCTTGGGTGGACGGTGACGGTGGCAACTATGCTCAACGAGCCTTCGACGAGGACATGTTGGACGCTAAAAACCTGCATCTCGATCTCTTTCGCCATTTGGAACTGCTGGAACGGAGGGCTATGGTTTGGAGAATTAGGATTAGATGGCTAGTCTAACTGAAGTAGATGATTATTTAAAGGGGCTTAAGAATTACTCTAGGAGTATGTGAAGAGGTTAAAACAATGTGAACACAGTGGGGTTTGGATGCAAATGAAGATGCAGGGGAGGTGAAGAAGCCAAGGAAAATCGGTTCTCAATGGAGAAGTAAATGGGAGAAGTGGCATGCAGGGAGTTAATTATACAGCTAGGTAGACTAAACGAAAAGGCTATGCGGGTAGACTGAGGAGTCGTACCTATTTGTGTACGTGCCCATCCTTCCTGATAGGTGGGTGATAACCCACAAGTGTAGATGATCGCAACAGCTTTCGAGGGTAAAGTATTCAACCCAAATTTATTGATTCGACACAAGGGGAGCCAAAGAATATTATTGAGTATTAGCAGTTGAGTTGTCAATTCAACCACACCTGGATAACTTAGTATCTGCAGCAAAGTATTTAATAGCAAAGTAGTATGATAATAAAGGTAACGGTAGCAAAAGTAATATTTTTGGGTTTTGTAGTGATTGTAACAATAGCAACAGAAAAGTAAATAAGCGAAGCACAAGATGTGAAAAGCTCGTAGGCATTGGATCAGTGATGGATAATTATGTCGGATGTGATTCCTCATGTAATAGCTATAACATAGGGTGACACAGAACTAGCTCCAATTCATCAATGTAATGTAGGCATGTATTCCGAATATAGTCATACGTGCTTATGGAAAAGAACTTGCATGACATCTTTTTTCCTACCCTCCCGTGGCAGCGGGGTCCTAGCGGAAACTAAGGGATATTAAGGCCTCCTTTTAATAGAGAATCGGAACAAAGCATTAACACATAGTGAATAAATGAACTCCTCAAACTAAGGTCATCACCGAGAAGTATCCCGATTATTGTCACTTCGGGGTTGTCGGATCATAACACATAATAGGGACTATAGACTTGCCACATAGGATCAAGAACACACATATATTCATGAAAACATAATAGGTTCAGATCTGAAATCATCGCACTCGGGCCCTAGTGACAAGCATTAAGCATAGCAAAGTCATAGCAACATCAATCTCAGAACATAGTGGATACTAGGGATCAAACCCTAACAAAACTAACTTGATTACATGGTAAATCTCAGCCAACCCATCACCGTCCAGCAAGCCTATGATGGAATTACTCACGCACGGCGGTGAGCATCATGAAATTGGTGATGGAGGATGGTTGATGATGATGATGGTGATGAATCCCCCTCTCCGGAGCCCCGAACGGACTCCATATTAGCCCTCCCGAGAGAGATTAGGGCTTGGCGGCGGCTCCGTATTGTAAAACGCGATGAAACTTTCTCTCTGATTTTTTTCTCCGCGAGACGGAATATATGGAGTTGGACTTGAGGTCGGCGGAGCCTCAGGGGGCCCACGAGACAGGGGGCGTGCCTAGGGGGTGGGTGAGGGAGTCCTGTATTAGGGGGTATCCGGACAGCCGGACTATATACTTTGGCCGGACTGTTGGACCGTGAAGATACAAGACTCAAGACTTCGTCCCGTGTCCGTATGGGACTCTCCTTTGCGTGGAAGACAAGCTTGGCGATCCGGATATTATATTTCCTTCTTTGTAACCGACTCCATGTAAACCCTAGGCACCTCCGGTATCTATATAAATCGGAGGGTTTAGTCCTTAGAGATAGAATCATAATCATCATAGGCTAGGTTCTAGGGTTTAGCCACTACGATCTCGTGGTAGATCAACTCTTGTAACACTCATATCATCAATATCAATCAAGCAGGAAGTAGGGTTTTACCTCCATCGAGAGGGCCCGAACCTGGGTAAAACATTGTGTCCCTTGCCTCCTGTTACCATTCGCCTTAGACGCACAGATCGGGACCCCCTACCCGAGATCCGCCGATTTTGACACCGACATTGGTGCTTTCGTTGAGAGTTCCTCTGTGTCATCGCTTCAAGGCTTGATGGCTCCTTCAATCGTCAACAACAACATGGTCCAGGGTGAGACTTTTCTCCTCGGACAGATCTTCATGTTTGGTGGCTTCACACTGTGGGCCAATTCGCTTGGCCATCTGGAGTAGATCCATAGCTATGCCCCTGGCCATCAGGTCAGGTTCGGAAACCTAAACTACACGGCCGATATCCGCGGAGAATCGATCTTCAACGGATTCGGGCCTATGCCAGGAGCACCGGATAGTCACGATGAGCACGGCTTAGACCTGCTGTCAGACAATGCTCGGGATATCACCCCTGCAGGAGCCCCGGACCTAAATCCGGGGCAGATTGCGTCGCCCGAGGACGGGTGGATGGACCCCGCCCCGGAGGCCACACACCCATCGGTGGTGGAGCCGAACACAGACTTCACCCCCAAGGAAGCCTGTGAATCCGACCCCCCGGACTCGTATACGATTGTAGGTTCCAGTCCACGCATCCCCGAGCCCACCAAATCTGGTTGGGCTCCGATAATGGAGTTCACCGTTGCGGATATCTTCCAACACTCGCCCCTTGGCGGCACGCTGAACTCGTTAAAATCTCTCTCTTTGTCAGGAGACTCTTGGCCGAACTATGTCCGGCTCGAGTGGGAAGCAGGCGATGAAGGAATTCGTTGCCCACCCACCACCCACTTCATTACCATGATCGATGATTTAACCGATGTTCTTGACTGCGACTCTGAAGACATCGACGGTATGGATGACGACGTAGAAGAAGAACAGGAACCACTGCCCACGGGGTGATGGGCAGCCACCGCCTCATATGATGTATATATGGTGGACACTCCGAAAGAAACCAATGGCGACGAGGCAATGGAGGATAACCCCTCAAGGAAGAAGGCAAAATATGAACGTCATCAGCGCTGCCCCAAGCCCCGCCACAACAATACCGGCACAGCAGTCAAAAACAATCTAGAAGGTACCGAAGATGAATACAATCCCGATCAGCCTGCCTTCGAGCAGGCTGGACAGGCGACGCTTGGATACTTGGAGAGGGACAACTACATGCCCCCCTCCAACAACGAGGTGAGCCTTGGCGATGATGAATTCAGCGTACCTGGGGATCCCGCGGAACAGATTCGCTTTAAGCGACGGCTTATGGCCACAGCGAAAATCCTGCAAAAGAAGCAACATCAACTCAAAGCCGACCAAGATTTGCTCACAAACAGATGGACTAAGGTCCTGGCAACCAAGGAATACGGACTCGACCGCCCCGCCAAAGGATACACATGGCACAATTCGCTACTTCAGCCTAAGAAGGAGAACCTAAAGCCCACACCCCGACGTCAATATACCATGGTCCGGGACAATACGCAGAAAATGCAAGGCAGCATCCACAAACCTCGACGCAATCGTCATAAGCGTCAGGTCAAGGAAATTGACACCGAATTCAGCTGCCCCCAGTCCGGTCAGCGGAAAAAGAGCAGCTCAAGCCCATCCGGCCCGAGTAGCATACTCGATCAACCATGTGAAATTCATGGTACCCCTAGAAGGGCGGCCAAGCATACCAACAGAGAATGCCGGATCATCAAAACAAAACAGCAGGTCACATACCGAAAACAATGAAAGGAGGTTTCAAACAACGAAAGACCAATCAAACATGGCGAAGTGAAAAGAAGATCCTCCACAGTACGAAAATACGACCGATCTTCTCCGATCACATCGACCGTCTGGACAGCATCAACCATAGCAATTGCACTTACCATCGACCCAATAGTTTGTGGGCTCCATCTCACATGAGCCGCCACAGGCATAAGACTATCAATAACATCTTCTAAAAGATGTCAGGTGCAAAGGCCATGTTCTAGAGGCCCACCACGCTAGTGATCGTCTTCGGACCACCAAACAAATACCGAGCCGAAGACTAGATCTTCGGCATTGTCCACTTATACAGTAACTACCACATACTATTAGGACGAACCACGTTGGCTAGATTCAACGGGGTACAACTCTAGGCTAGTCCCACGTGACATAGTCACAATTATGGGCAAGGCCGAACCCCACCCTCAGAATGGAGATCATATAGCTGCTGGAATAGCGAGTCGTGCCCGTTTATCAAATTTTGATTCGACAGCCAACTACCCGGACACCAACTGAGGAGTCTGAGTTACTTTATGGCATGATAGCCTAGTTCAACCAGGCTCCGATCAGGCACCCGCGGTTCAACCACAGCATGCCATACAGCGGCATTTAAGCATTTGTCTTTACAGACTGACTTTGGCGCAGAACAGGACTGACGACGTGGAATCAGCTCGGGCGCACAAGGCGGGAACACATAAGTAAATCCCCCCCCCCAAAGGAGACAGTCTGGATAAACTTCGGATCCACACATAGCCTCCTCCAGTCCAGCCACGACAGGTTCCGCCAAAACAACTCTTTTCATAAGCATAAATCGTACTCATATGCATAGACATGTCACCCTACTACAATGCGTAGACTTAAATAACACTTACCCGCCGTCATTCCTCATTGACGCCTTTTTTTTCTTAAACGGCACCCGTGCATTGTGTTATGCCCCACTATGCCAGGGCTTCATAGTACTAATAATATGGCAACAAAGTCCGGCCACCTTCTCGGTCGCTCGACACCCCGAACTTATAGCACTATATGCATTAGCTCCAAATCATGTCTTGGGTTATTGGTTGGGTTTGCCCGGCTCTCATGTTTTGGTACCTTACGTTCCACTCTATCGGCTAAGGTAGCGCTAGGAGAGCTACAGCGATTGTGTCCCGGTTCTTCCGGACGAGCACCTCAGTAGAGAAAGCCAAAAACTGACTGTCATGATACAGCGAGAGTTGGTCAGCTGTTCAAGAGGTTGTAAAATCTTTAAAGATTTATTCCGCATAATGCCATTATATATGCAAAGTGCGACAGATCGGTCTTCCGATCAGGCGCCGATAGAGCCCCTAGTATGGTCTTCCGAATACCAGGGGCTGCGCCCACCATTCTCGAATTCCTATGGCTAAGTGAGAGTGATAAAGCCCTATAGTCTAATTGCCTGGTTCGTGGTGAGGAACACCTCCTTAAAAGGACCCAACAATGGGATAAAGAGTGTTCAGGTATGTCCCTAACACCCCCGTACTTTTTACGTTGGGGCAGAAGCCGACGACTGGCCAACTCTCAGGATTTATATACAGTAAACAGCCGAAAAGGAAGAACAAACATTCACATAAATAGGCAATAAATAATAAACAGTGCCATTATCCCGCATTACAAAGGACGCATAACTGCCTTCAAGGAAATATAGTGTCTTTGGTACACTGATCCGCAACAAGGTGGGCTCCTTTCAAGACACCTTCATAGTATAACTCGGGCTTGCGATGCTCCTTACCCTCCGGTGGTCCCTCAGTCATCAGCTTCTCAGCATCAAGCTTCCCCCAGTGCATCTTCGCACGGGCAAATGCCATGCGTGCACCCTCTATGCAAACAGATCGCTTAATAACATCGAGCTGAGGGCAAGCACCAACAATCCGCTTCATGAGTCCGAAGTAACTGCTCGGAATCGGCTCCGCGGGCCATAGCCAGACAACCAAGTCCTTCATGGCTAGTTCGGCCGCCTTGTGTAGTTTGATCAGCTGCTTCAGCTGATTGATAAAGGGCACCAGATAATTCGGCGCCAAATACTGCGACCAGAAATGCTTCTACGCAGACTTCTTCTCCTCAGTCCAGTAGAATTGGGCAGCATCTGATATGCTGCATGGTAGATCCGCAAACGCCCCTGGAAAAACAAGAATTCAGCTTGTCGCTTAGAGTTCCTCCCATTACTATGCAAAAATGGCCTTGAGTACAAAAGGCCTTACCAGCCGCAACCTTCCAGGCCTCTTGAATACCATTCCGAGCACCTCGGGCTTCCTCCTGAGTATCCTCTGCGGCTTGGAGAGCTTGGGTGAGTTCGGACTCTCCCTACTAGACTTTGCTCCAAGGCCTCGCTTTTCTTCATGACCTCCTAGAGCTCTCGCTCAGCTTCAATGACCCTGCCCTCGTGCTTCTCACGATGAGCCTGTTTGGCGGCGGCCTTACTATCGGCTTCGGCCACAGCCTTCTTCAGGGCCTCAATTTTGGCACTCTCTCCTAGAGCATACAAAACGAATATTTTCATCAGGCACACCTTCTAATTCGTGCCCAACTTAGCACAAGGTTTCGGCATACCTTGCTTGTCCTCCAACTGCTTCTTCACGCTGCCAAGATCCTCTTCGGCCCATTCCGAATGTTGCTTTAGTCCGGACACCTCCGCATTATGAGCAGCGGTCGTCTCTGCAGACGCCTATTTTCAAACAAAGGGATACACGTCAGTAACCGAGTCTCCTGCAAAGCGGAATAATTTGATCCCCTGTCCGGCTTTTTCTCCTTTTCACTAGACAGTGCATCAGGGGCTACTACTCATACTATGACAATCTCCCAAAGGTTTCTAAAAAACATACCTCAAAGCCTTTCATAAGGCTAAGGCAGGATTCAATCAGTCCGCTCTTAACGGGCTGAATCTTTTCAATTATCGCACCCATTAGGGAACGATGTTCATCGACGATGGACGCGCTCCTTAGCGCTGTCGATAGGTGGCTCAGCAACTCTGCTGGGACAGAGGTTGCTGGCGGAGTGGGCAAGCCTCCCTCCGTCAAAGGTGGCTGCTCGCCCGATCTTGGAGCTTTAAAAGTCTCCAGGACCGTGTACGGCTGTGTCCGAACCTAAGATCGCCCCCGCCGTCGACAAGCATGGGAGCCTCTGCTCCTGTGTATCCGACCCCAGAGATATGCCCTCCCTGGTCCGTATCCCGCTGATACGACACCTCGGTGTCGCACCGAGGCTTTGGGTAAGGGGCCTCTAGAGGCGTCTCGCTCTACAGGGCATCTGAGCTTAGCGAATCCTCCAATGTGGACTGTCTGGCGTGGGACCTCGCCGGGCTGCACAAAGTATGGCGACAGTTAAAGTACTACATCCTAATGACCTCAGGCACGTAGGTGTGTGCGGGTTTCGTATACTCACGACTTTACCAGCGGCTGGGCCCTGGGATCCCACTCCGGGCTGCTATCGGCAGCCGTGGTGGACGCCTTGGGGAGGGAACTTTTCCCCCTCTTTGGCGATTCGGCCTCCAGGGATGAGGAGGCCATCCTTTTCTTCCCTCCCCCTGCGGGGGACTCGTCTTCTTCCTCCTCCTCTTCATCTTTAGAGGAAGGATGGTCGCTGGAGTCCTCGGATTTTGCGTCCGAAGCATCATGATGACGAAGGCCACTCCGGGTCTTCTTGACCTTCTTGGAGGCCTCTTTCTTCAGTGCCTCGTAAGGCGCTGGGACCAGCATCTTCGTCAGAAGAGGTCCGGCCGGTTCCTCCGGCAGTGGGGCCGGACAGTGTATCTGCTCCACCTTTTTCATCCATTCCTGGGATTATTGTAGAAAGCACGATAAGTGCGCCTCCCTCGGGATAGGCCGGCTAAAAACGGATGGACAGAGCACAGCAATGACTTACCGGACTTGCAGAGCGGGATGGTTGATACCAGCGGTTCTCGGCGGAGCCCGACCACGGTTTGTCGGACTTGAAAAGCACCTTCCAGATGTCCTTGTGGGAGGAGCCATAGAGCTCCCGAAGGGTCTGGTGCTTGGCTGGGTCGGATTCCCACAAATTGCAGGCTCGACGCTGGCACGGGAGAACCAGACAAACTAACATCACCTGGACTACATTGACGAGTTCGTGTCCTTGTCGACCATGCTCTGGACGCGCATTTGGAGCACTGACAGCTCTTCGGATGAGGACTAGTTCAGGCCCTTCTCGGGCAAGGATGTGAGCCGCAGTGGGGCTCCGGATCTAAATTCGGGAGCATCGGCCCATTTTTTACCACGCGGTTCGGTGATATAGAACCATTGCTACTGCCACTCCTTGACGGAATCATTGATGGTGCCCGCCGGCCATACGACCATGGGCATCTTGCTCACAATGGCGCCGCCGCATTCAGCGTGCTCACCATTCACCACCTTGGTCTTCACGTTGAAGATTTTCAGCCATAAGCCGAAGTGGGGCGAAATACGGAGAAAAGCCTCACATACGACGATGATCGTCAAGATGTTAAGGAAAGAATTGGAGGACAGATCATGAAAATCAATCCCGTAATAGTACATGATGCCGTGAACAAATGGGTGAAGGGGAAACCCGATCCCACGGACGAAATGAGGAAGAAACACGACCCTCTCCTGGGGCTCCGGAGTGGGGACGATCTATCCCGCCGGTGGAAGACATTGCCCGATTTTCTTGGCCAAGTATCCGGCCTCTCGGAGCTTTTTGATATCCCTCTCCTGGATAGTAGAGGTCATCCATTTGCCTCCTGCTCCAGATCTGGACATCTTCGGAGGACCTCTCTTCGGTGGAGAAGAAGAGTGCTTGGGCGCTAGGTCTCGAGTAGAGGGGAATGGACTAGCGGAAGGAAAAGGCGTGGGTAGAAAGGAAGAGACCTTATCTCTTTATAGAGGCGGTAAAAGCTTTTGCGCCTCCCCACTTGCCTGGTGGAACCCGCTCATTCCCCACTCGCCGCAATTAGCGGTGTGGTCGGACTACCTGTCGGTGTCAAAACCAGCGGATCTCAGGTAGGGGGTCCCGAACTGTGCGTCTAGGCGGATGGTAACAGGAGACAAGGGACACGATGTTTTTACCTAGGTTCGGGCCCTCTCGATGGAGGTAAAACCCTACTCCTGCTTGATTAATATTGATGATATGGGTTGTACAAGAGTAGATCTACAACGAGATCAGAGAGGCTAAACCCTAGAAGCTAGCCTATGGTATGATTGTTGTTCGTCCTATGTACTAAAACCCTTCGGTTTATATAGGCAACGAAGAGGGTTAGGGTTACACAGAGTCGTTTACAATGGTAGGAGATCTATATATCCGTATCGCGAAGCTTGCCTTCCATGCCAAGGAAAGTCCCATCCGGACACGGGACGAAGTCTTCAATCTTGTATCTTCATAGTCCAGGAGTCCGGCCGAAGGTGATAGTTTGGCTATCCGGACACCCCTTAATCCGGGACTCCCTCATTAGCCCTTGAACCAGGCTTCAATGACGACGAGCCCGACGCGTAGATTGTCTTCGGCATTGCGAGGCAGGTTCTTCTCCCGATTCCATATACTTGTCGAATAGTGTCCGGCTTCTGATAAATGCTGCGCTCCTTGGCTTTCACGCCCAATAATGGCCATCTTCCACGTGGCGAGCGAATGTGAAAAGCCAGGGTATTTTTACACTTTCCCCCCTAGCTGCGCAAATGAGTTGTCTATAAAAAGAGATGAGGATCTAGATCCGAATCACACCATCCTCCCTTCACAAGCTTTCATCGGAGCGCCTCCGACAAAAAATCCATTCCACCATGGATAGTCGACGCGGCTTCTCCTCTCGCGCTCCCCGCCCCAAGCCTGGGGATTGGGAGAGATGCTCAGTCCCGCATAGCACGCTAGTGACGCTCCAAACCAAGGGATTTCTTCCCCCGGCCTTCATGGTTCCGGTTCGAGCCGGACTCGCCACCTACAAGGGTGGAAAACAAGCGGAGAGCGTCCCCGATCCTTCCAAAGGAGAGCCGGTATGTTTCGTCCCTTACCTGATAAGAGGACTCAGATTTCCAATACATCCCTTTCTCCGGGGGCTCCTGGAGTTCTGTCACGCCCAATATGCAACGCTATCCAAAAGGAACTCGAAGGTCCCACCAAGGATAGACCCGCATATTGAAACGCTTTTGCAAGGTGGATATCATTACATCAACATTACATAATAGATTGGGCTACAAACATAAGGCATACAATGCCACACGAATACAACATCATCTTACATAAGATCAACATCCGACTACGGATGAAACACAAATAGAAACCCAAACGACATCCACCCTGCTAGCCCAGGCTGCCGACCTGGAACCTATCCCCTGATCGAAGAAGAAGCAGAAGAAGAACTCCAAAACAAGCAAACATCACTCTCGCGTCATGATCATCGCATAAACCTGTACCTGCAACTGTTGTTGTAGTAATCTGTGAGCCACGAGGACTCAGCAATCCCATTACCATGGGTATCAAGACTAGCAAAGCTTAATGGGAAAGGAAGGGGTAAAGTGGTGAGGTTGCAGCAGCGGCTAAGCAAGTATGGCGGCTAACATACGCAAATAAGAGCGAGAAGAGAACAAGTGGAACGGTCGTCAACTAGCAATGATCAAGAGGTGATCCTGAACTCCTACTTACGTCAAACATAACCCAGAAACCGTGTTCACTTCCCGGACTCCGCCGAAAAGAGACCATCACGGCTACACACACGGTTGATGCATTTTAATTCGGATCTGGTATCAAGTTATCTACAACCGGACATTAACAAATTCCCATCTGCCCATAACCGCGGGCACGGCTTTCGAAAGTTTAAACCCTACAGGGGTGTCCCAACTTAGCCCATGATAAGCTCTCGCGATCAACGAAGGATATTCCTTCTCCCAGGAAGACCCGATCAGTCTCGGAATCCCGGTTTACAAGACATTTCGACAATGGTAAAACAAGACCAGCAAAGCCGCCCGATGCACCGACAATCCCGATAGGAGCTACGCATATCTCGTTCTCAGGGCAACACCGGATGAGACTAGCTACGAGTAAAACCAACCCTGAAGTTGCCCCGAGGTGGCCCCGCAAGCAGCTCAGTTTGGACCAACACTTAGACAAGCACTGGCCCGGGGGGGCTATAATAAAGATGACCCTCGGGTTAATTACTCCCAAGGGAAATGTAGGTGGTGGTGAGGCAAATGGTAAAACCAAGGTTGGGCCTTACTGGAGGAGTTTTATTCAAAGCGAACTGTCAAGGGGGTCCCATAAATCACCCGACCACGTAAGGAACGCAAAATTCGGGAACATAACACCGGTATGACGGAAACTAGGGCGGCAAGAGTGGAACAAAACACCAGGCATAATGTCGAGCCTTCCACCCTTTACCAAATATATAGATGCATTAATTAAATAAGAGATATTGTGATATCCCAACAAAATCTTGTCCACCATGGAGCAACCTTCAAACTTCACCTACAACTAGCAACGCTATAAGAGGGCTGAGCAAAGCGGTAACATAGCCAATCAATGGTTTGCTAGGAGGGGTGCTGTGACGCCCGGATAATAAGACTACAGTAATCCCAAGCTAATGATGCCACGTCACCTCCGTTACTGTTGTTAATCTCCCGATGACTCAATCCCGTTCGAATTCAAATTTTAAAATAAAAACAAACAACAAACGTTTTCAAACAATAAAGCTAAAATGTTCGGGTTGTGCCAAATATTGCATAGGTAATTATGGCGAAGGAACCACACTATTATAAAATGCTTAAAAACTATGAGATGAATAAAACAGTAGCAAAAACTATTATTTAAATACTTTAAATATTAAATAATTACAAAACTATTTTATTTTGGGTTAGCAAATTTATGAGGCGGTGGCATAATTAGTAAACATCAATTTAGGTGCCACTTTGGTATTTTGTTATCAATAGAATAAATAGCAACTAAAAGTAATAAAATAAATAAAAGAAAGAAAATACAAAAGGAGGAAACAAAAGAAAAGGGAAAGAAAAGCAAGCACCCCCCCCCGGGCCAGCCGACCCAACTGGCCGGCCCATTCGGCCACCGGCCCAACTGGGCCATGGCCCAGTCGGCCGCCCCCTGGCCTATAGGCCACCCCACACCCCAGAAACCCTAGCCCCCCCGATTCCCCACGCCCCCACTCGCCCCCGCACTCCCCCCCCCCACGTCGTTCCCCCCTCCCGATCCAATCCGGATCGGGGACGAGACCCCCACTCGCCCCACCCCGCTCGCCCCCCTCGCTTCCCCCCCCCGATCTGGATCGGGGGAAAAGGCGCCCTGCCGCCGCCCGGAACCCCCGCCGGAGCCGCCCCGCCGCCCTGCCATCGTTGGTGCCACCTGCGCCGCCTCGTCGCCTCGCCTCATCCCCGCCAGCCTCCCCAGGCCTCGTCGACGCTCGTCGTCCCCGCCGGCAACCTCCCCCGACGCCGCCCGGATCAATCTTCGCCGCCGAACAGGACTACCTCGTCGGACTGCCTCCCCGACGCCGTCGTCTCCGTCCTCCGCCCCAAGCCCCGCTGCCCCAGACCCTACTCCCCCTGTGAGGCCCTCTCCTCCTCTCTCCCTCGCGTGCACGCGCTCACGCACCGGCGCCCCGCGCGCGCCCACTAGGGCCGTGCCCCGCACGCGCCCATCCCGCATCGGCGCCCCTGGCGCCCGCACAGCTCCGTCCCTGCTCCCTCGCCTCCGTCGCCCCCTGTTCCCCCGCAAGTGCGCCTCCCATCCTCTAAACTTGGCCGCGGCCCCCCTCCCGCGGCTCCCTCCGCCGCGCCGGAGCCCCAGCGGTGGCCGCTGGTTGATCCCGTGCCTACTCCCGTTGTCCACGGGCGAGGCCACCAGACGGGCGCCCGCCCGCACCCGCTCGGGCAGTGCCCGCCGCCCGCACCCGCTAAGGCCCCTGGGGCCTATGACAGATGGGCCCCATGCCCATAACGTTTTATAAAAAAAAGAGGAATTAAAAATAAAAATAATAAATAAAAAATGATTTAATAAAATTAATTATTAATTAATTAATTATCTAATGAATTAATTAAGTTAATTAATCCGGTTTAATTAATTTAATTAACTAGTTAGGTTAATTAAATAGTAATTAAATTAACTAATCTGTAATTAACCTAAACAGAGAATGACAGGTGGGTCCCACTGGACCCACATGTCAGGTTGACCAAGTCAACTCTGTTGACTGCTGACGTCAGCATGACATCATGCTGACGTCATAAATCCATTTTTCGAATTAATTAAATAATTAATTAAATTCCAGAAATTAATAAAATCTTTAGAAAATCATATCTTTTAATCCGTAACTCGGATTAAAATATTTTCAACATGAAAGTTGCTCAGAACGACGAGACGAATCTGGATACGCAGTCCGTTCGTCCGCCACACACCCCTAACCTATCGAACTCGCAACTTTCCCCCTCCGGCTCCTCTGCCCGAAAACGCGAAACACCGGGAATACTTTCCCGGATGTTTCCCCCCTTAACCGGTACCACCTCATACCACGTTAGGGCACACCTAGCACCGCTCATTGTCACGTCACGCATCGTCGTGTTTATGTTTGCATTGTATTCATTGTTTCTTCCCCTCTTATCTCCGGTAGACTACGAGACCGACGCTGATGCCACCGAGTACGACTACGTCACCGACGACCCCCTCCTTGTCTGAGCAACCAGGCAAGCCCCCCCTTGATCACCAGATATCGCCTACTCTTCTCTATACTGCTTGCATTAGAGTAGTGTAGCATGTTACTGCTTTCAGTTAATCCTATACTGCTGCATAGCCTGTCCTTGCTACTACTGTTGTTACCATTACCTGCTATCCTACTGCTTAGTATAGGATGCTAGTGTTCCATCAGTGGCCCTACACTCTTGTCCGTCTGCCATGCTATACTACTGGGCCGTGATCACTTCGGGAGGTGATCACGGGCATATACGATATACTTTACACAGTTACATTACCTGTGATACTGTTCGGAGATGGGGGCTGAAGGGCAGGTGGCTCCATCCCGGTAGAGGTGGGCCTGGGTTCCCGACGGCCCCCGACTGTTACTTTGTGGCGGAGCGGCAGGGCAGGTTGAGACCACCTAGGAGACAGGTGGGCCTGGCCCTGGTCGGCGTTCGCGGATATTTAACACGCTTAACGAGATCTTGGTATTTGATCTGAGTTGGCTACGAGCCTATACGCACTAACCATCTACGCGGGAGTAGTTATGGGTATCCCGGCGTCGTGGTATCAGCCGAAGCCTTCTTGACGTCAGCGACTGAGTGGCGCGCGCCGGGTTGGACTGTGTTAACGCAACTTCCTTTGTAATGGAGGTTGCTAGGTCTGCTCACCGGCCGCGTACGCAACGTGCAGGTGTGCTAAGGGCGATGGGCCCAGACCCCTGTGCGCTTAGGTTTAGACCGGCGTGCTGACCTCTCTGTTGTGCCTAGGTGGGGCTGCGACGTGTTGATCTGCCGCGGCCGGGCATGACCCAGGAAAGTGTGTCCGGCCAAATGGGATCGAGCGTGTTGGGTAAGTTGGTGCACCCCTGCAGGGAAGTTAATCTATTCGAATAGCCGTGATCTTCGGTAACAGGACGACTTGGAGTTGTACCTTGACCTTATGACAACTAGAACCGGATACTTAATAAAACACACCCTTCCAAGTTCCACAGACAACCCGGTGATCGCTTTTCCACAGGGCGACGAGGGGAGGATCGCCGGGTAGGATTATGCTATGCGATGCTACTTGGAGATGCTACTTGGAGGACTTCAATCTACTCTCTTCTACATGCTGCAAGTCGGAGGCTGCCAGAAGTGTAGTCTTCGACAGGATTAGCTATCCCCCTCTTATTCTGGCATTCTGTAGTTCAGTCCACCGATATGGCCCTTTACACATATACCCATGCATATGTAGTGTAGCTCCTTGCTTGCGAGTACTTTGGATGAGTACTCACGGTTGCTTTTCTCCCTCTTTTCCCCTTTCCCTTCTACCTGGTTGTTGCAACCAGATGCTGGAGCCCTGGAGCCAAACGCCACCGTCGACGATGATTCCTACTACACTGGAGGTGCCTACTGCTACGTGCAGGCGGCTGACGACGACCAGGAGTAGTTAGGAGGATCCCAGGCAGGAGGCCTGCGCCTCTTTCGATCTGTATCCCAGTTTGTGCTAGCCTTCTTAAGGCAAACTTGTTTAACTTATGTCTGTACTCAGATATTGTTGCTTCCGCTGACTCGTCTATGATCGAGCACTTGTATTCGAGCCCTCGAGGCCCCTGGCTTGTATTATGATGCTTGTATGACTTATTTATGTTGTAGAGTTGTGTTGTGATATCTTCCCGTGAGTCCCTGATCTTGATCGTACACATTTGCGTGCATGATTAGTGTACGATTGAATCGGGGGCGTCACAAGTTGGTATCAGAGCCGACTGCCTGTAGGAATCCCCCTTCCAACTCCTTGGCCGAAGTCGAGTCTAGACATTGAAAAACTTTTACTAACATGGCTGTGTGGCCTATGGGCCCACGTCGCCATCGGGTGGTAGTAGGATCTTTTACTCCTCGACCTATACTCTGGGACTCTGATCTCTCTACTATTCGGGTTAAATGAATTTGCTAACTCTAAGATTAGGATCTCGTGATCGCATCCACCAGAGAGCCCCTTACTGCAGAGGATCGCCTGCTACATCAGAAGATTCCGAAGATACTCTCTGATGTTCTCTCGAGACTTTGTGCCCATCACTTTTGCTATTCCTGACCACCGATAAATCCGTATGGATAACTACTTACACTTGCCATTCATATGATCATCCCCCATTGATCTTGTTATTACAAGATACCCCGAAGTTTTCTCTATTGTTCCGAGAATACTTTGTGCCTACTGCCTAGCAGTTCTTTGCCACATGAATACCCCCTTCAAATAAATTCTCGCACTTATCGAGTATCCGCTCATCCCCCAGTTGTTCATGTGTTACACAAAAGTCTTCGAAATACCACCCGATATTCCGAAAATCCTCAGCAACCTATTGCTCTGGAATTTCTTGTTTGCTTTCATTATGATTAATCCCATAAGTATAGAAATCTTATTGACATTCCTTGTCATTATCATTTTGAGTCTGTTGACTCAATATGTTGCGAATACACGCAATCATCATTGATCCTTATAAATTACCTTTCCGGCTGAGCTTCCATTCTTTTAACTGGAATTGGTTCTCGACCAATCCAATTGTCGTTGATTGTACCCTAAGGCTATTCAACTTATCCATCCCTAATCAGAGCATTGCTTTTGATCCCTTGATTTGGAAATCATAATTCCTTTGCATTTGACAATTGAGTTAGTCAGTTGTTTCTATAATCTGATCTCCTTGCATTCTTCTTCCTCTAGTTGAGTACCGATACTCGTATCAGATCCTTTGTGGACCATCAAGTCCTTTGTTGGATTGTTATCCGACAGTGTCCTTCACATTTGATCACCTTGTGAGTTCTTCCCCTGATACATAATGCCTTTGTTAAGTTGTATCCTCTGCTTGGCCAACCATGCTCTGCTTTCGGGCTTGTGTTATTTACTCTTGAAACTTGTGGTATATGTTTCTAAGAAGCCTCTATGGGTTGAACATATGCCTTCTCTAAACCGTGTGAACCCGAAAGTTTTCACGAGTCATACTCTTCTGGTGCTTCACCAGATAAAATTTCAACACTGCAACTTCATCGAACGTGAGAAGTGAATGAAAGGTTATGCATTGGAGAAGTGGGAGTCGACCTTGAAATTGTGTTCATGCCCATGGACACGATGTAGATCTTATCATTAAAGCTTCTCTTAAATAAATTATTCCTTTGGTATAAGTTCATCTTATATCTAGGATCTGGCCTTTTGCAACCGTGGTTCCGACCATGATTGTTCTTCTTTGATCTCATTTCTCGGACAAGTTAAAACAATTGTCTTCTATGGATCAATACACCAGTCCAACCTTTACTTTGATCTTGTGTCGAGTATTACCCCCCTGGTATCTCGAGATTATCATGGAACTGCATAACTTTTTATGAGTTCTTCATCAAGTGCTACCTTCCCACTGATTCCAATTTTTCGCGGGCTCTGAGTTATTGAACACTCAAAGACACCGATAACTGAACCGAGTCCGCTCTTCGGTTCAACAACTCTTCAGTAAGCTTCTATAAGTACGAGTTTGTACCCGATCACGCCATTCCTAGCCTGTTTGGCTATATCATTGTCGTGACGATTCTAACTGTGCTACCTGGTCCTTATTCTCGGAGCACCAATTTTCGACGATGAACTAACCTTACGTCGATCCTCATCGTCATATCATTTCGCCTTGAACAACAAGCTTGGTTTCGAGTTTGTGTCGTACCCTTGGTTCCAATAACCTTTCACTTCATCATTACTTGACTTGATGTCGTTACCGATCGATTACATCTTCATGAACTCTCGCGACAAAGGTGTCGTGATCATCAACATTCTGAGCTCATCCAGGATATCAATTGAATTCATGATGAGAAATACCATCCTTGCCCTCGATGAATTGTATTATCGTCGACCACTTTATTGCCCTCCCACCAACACAAGCTTGTTCATGTTTGGTGTTATACCTTGAGTTCCTTGCTATCCAGCAATTGTTCTTCTTTACCTTGGAGTATTACCATCCTTTATGTCAAGAATGTTCTGAGATTTGTTCCACCTCTTGAGAATTCTTGACATAGAAATACTTCTCACCATCACCATTCTTTCTTGGTCCCCGTGTTAATTCCAACAAGTGAACGGTGTTGTTTGGATTCTTTCCTTCTAGCAACCCTATTTTTTTGAAGTTAATGGTCGAAAGTTCATTCTTAGGCTATTGACTATTGAATCACCATTCTGACATTGGTCGTGCAACCCAACCCATATTTCGGGTGCACCTTTCAACCAATGTTTAATTGTGTATGTTTTCCTCAAGCATACATCATTATACCATTTGATCTGACAAATGTCATCTTCTTGTTCACATTATTGTGGAAATCCATCTTTTGAAAATCTCAATGAATTGTCGCTGAGTCAATCAGCCACCTCCTCACCTCTCCTTGGTTTAATGATGAACTATTGTTTCAGGAACCCGCTCCCATAGTTCATTTCCCGAGAATCTTGCAATGCCATTTCAACAATTTGTGTTGCGCCTTTTCTTCTCGGAGATCCTGAGTCTGAGGCATCATGACACCAATTGGATCTGAATCTCGGTCAGATATGATGGTTGGGACAACTTTCCAGGAGTTATGTTGTTTGTCCTTTGATGACCCGGTAACATGATGTCATGCCTAGCACCCCCCCCCTGGCTGGAGGACCTATCATTATAGATTCCTTTTCAGCAAGGTTATCCATTCATCCTGGAGGAAATTGTAGGACTTATTTTATAAGTTACTCCTGATGGATCATTGGTGTATCCGAAGTCTGGCCCTTGATTGAAACACCATATCATTGCTACCTGAAGCATGTCTGTGGTACTCCGTTCATCACCAAGAACATTTGAAGCACAATGCTAAATTCTCTTTATCAATTATCCAAACACCGTTGTATGGGTAATGTCATGAAATTTTCCTTCCCTTACCTAAATGGTTTTCTACCTTCCATCCTGTCATGGATATCATCTGCTTGTCCTTGGGAAGGATATACCCCTGGAATATGTGTTTAAACACATTTTTTTCCTTTCCATTGATCTGGTTAAATCTGATAATCATATCTTCCTTTCCATTGTTTGGTTTAACCTTTCTTGTGATCTATGAGATCTAAGCAGTAATATTCTTCTGCTTTTGTAAACACCTCGGTGTATAATTCTGTCAGAAGGACCCTGTTATTTTGGTGATGACATTCCGGTAACCACCGATGGACGGGAACTTTGCCTAATGGTCCGCCTCGTTCAACGAGCAGGAAAATGGTTCTCTTCGTCCCTCGCCCTTAGTACCGACATTGTTGCCGACATAATTGATAGGCTACCCTCTGACATGTCTTGTTATCATGACTGTGCAAAATATCACCGCCCTTTCTACTTTTTAACCCACATGGTGGGCCCATAACCCACAGTTCCACAGGATCGAAACCTAACTCTCCTGTACACCCTATTGTCAAAGTTATTCCTCGCGCTTGACTTTGTAAGTAATCCATGGGCCACCTGCCTAGTGATCTATTCTGGTATCTGATGCAATGCTTGTTCACATTGCTCTAAACCCCTTCAACACTTCGTTTCAAGCAATGAACGATGGCCTATGCGATTGAAACTTCTATTTTGCACCTTCTTACTTTGCTCTCGATATCTTCTTAAGTTTCAACTCGGGAGATACTTATGCTTCTTCCCCTGAGTTAACTGTCCGATGCTCAATTTTATCAGGATCCGTCCATAGAGTTTTTCCCCTCTTATCCTTTCATAAGTACGGTGAAGATCCTGAAGGAAGGATGACCACTTCATCGTGATGCATTGATGCATAGGAATGAAGACATCAACACTATGGATCGACCTCTTCGAGATGAGCTACCAAGACTAAGAAAATTTGTTAGAATTTTGTAACCAAACCTTTCCCCCTTAGACCCCCTCTTAAATCTCGGGACGAGATTTCTTATAGTGGAGGAGAATTGTGACGCCCGGATAATTAGACTACAGTAATCCCAAGCTAATGATGCCACGTCACCTCCGTTACTATTGTTAATCTCCCGATGACCCAATCCCGTTCGAATTCAAATTTTAAAATAAAAACAAACAACAAACGTTTTCAAACAATAAAGCTAAAATGTTCGGGTTGTGCCAAATATTGCATAGGTAATTATGGCGAAGGAACCACACTATTATAAAATGCTTAAAAACTATGAGATGAATAAAACAGTAGCAAAAACTATTATTTAAATACTTTAAATATTAAATAATTACAAAACTATTTTATTTTGGGTTAGCAAATTTATGAGGCGGTGGCATAATTAGTAAACATCAATTTAGGTGCCACTTTGGTATTTTGTTATCAATAGAATAAATAGCAACTAAAAGTAATAAAATAAATAAAAGAAAGAAAATACAAAAGGAGGAAACAAAAGAAAAGGGAAAGAAAAGCAAGCACCCCCCCGGGCCAGCCGACCCAACTGGCCGGCCCATTCGGCCACCGGCCCAACTGGGCCATGGCCCAGTCGGCCGCCCCCTGGCCTATAGGCCACCCCACACCCCAGAAACCCTAGCCCCCCGATTCCCCACGCCCCCACTCGCCCCCGCACTCCCCCCCCCACATCGTTCCCCCCTCCCAATCCAATCCGGATCGGGGACGAGACCCCCACTCGCCCCACCCCGCTCGCCCCCCTCGCTTCCCCCCCCCCGATCTGGATCGGGGGAAAAGGCGCCCTGCCGCCGCCCGGAACCCCCGCCGGAGCCGCCCCGCCGCCCTGCCGTCGTTGGTGCCACCTGCGCCGCCTCGTCGCCTCGCCTCATCCCCGCCAGCCTCCCCAGGCCTCGTCGACGCTCGTCGTCCCCGCCGGCAACCTCCCCCGACGCCGCCCGGATCAATCTTCGCCGCCGAACAGGACTACCTCGTCGGACTGCCTCCCCGACGCCGTCGTCTCCGTCCTCCGCCCCAAGCCCCGCTGCCCCAGACCCTACTCCCCCTGTGAGGCCCTCTCCTCCTCTCTCCCTCGCGTGCACGCGCTCACGCACCGGCGCCCCGCGCGCGCCCACTAGGGCCGTGCCCCGCACGCGCCCATCCCGCATCGGCGCCCCTGGCGCCCGCACAGCTCCGTCCCTGCTCCCTCGCCTCCGTCGCCCCCTGTTCCCCCGCAAGTGCGCCTCCTGTCCTCTGAACTTGGCCGCGGCCCCCCTCCCGCGGCTCCCTCCGCCGCGCCGGAGCCCCAGCGGTGGCCGCTAGTTGATCCTGTGCCTACTCCCGTTGTCCACGGGGGAGGCCACCAGACGGGCGCCCGCCCGCACCCGCTCGGGCAGTGCCCGCCGCCCGCACCCGCTAAGGCCCCTGGGGCCTATGACAGATGGGCCCCATGCCCATAACGTTTTATAAAAAAAAGAGGAATTAAAAATAAAAATAATAAATAAAAAATGATTTAATAAAATTAATTATTAATTAATTAATTATCTAATGAATTAATTAAGTTAATTAATCCGGTTTAATTAATTTAATTAACTAGTTAGGTTAATTAAATAGTAATTAAATTAACTAATCTGTAATTAACCTAAACAGAGAATGACAGGTGGGTCCCACTGGACCCACATGTCAGGTTGACCAAGTCAACTCTGTTGACTGCTGACGTCAGCATGACATCATGCTGACGTCATAAATCCATTTTTCGAATTAATTAAATAATTAATTAAATTCCAGAAATTAATAAAATCTTTAGAAAATCATATCTTTTAATCCGTAACTCGGATTAAAATATTTTCAACATGAAAGTTGCTCAGAACGACGAGACGAATCCGAATACGCAGTCCGTTCATGCGCCACACACCCCTAACCTATCGAACTCACAACTTTCCCCCTCCGGCTCCTCTGCCCGAAAACGCGAAACACCGGGAATACTTTCCCGGATGTTCCCCCCTTAACCGGTACCACCTCATACCACGTTAGGGCACACCTAGCACCGCTCATTGTCACGTCACGCATCGTCGTGTTTATGTTTGCATTGTATTCATTGTTTCTTCCCCCTCTTATCTCCGGTAGACTACGAGACCGACACTGATGCCACCGAGTATGACTACGTCACCGACGACCCCCTCCTTGTCTGAGCAACCAGGCAAGCCCCCCCTTTGATCACCAGATATCGCCTACTCTTCTCTATACTGCTTGCATTAGAGTAGTGTAGCATGTTACTGCTTTCAGTTAATCCTATACTGCTGCATAGCCTATCCTTGCTACTACTGTTGTTACCATTACCTGCTATCCTACTGCTTAGTATAGGATGCTAGTGTTCCATCAGTGGCCCTACACTCTTGTCCGTCTGCCATGCTATACTACTAGGCCGTGATCACTTCGGGAGGTGATCACGGGCATATACGATATACTTTACACAGTTACATTACCTGTGATATTGTTCGGAGATGGGGGCTGAAGGGGCAGGTGGCTCCATCCCGGTAGAGGTGGGCCTGGGTTCCTGACGGCCCCCGACTGTTACTTTGTGGCGGAGCGGCAGGGCAGGTTGAGACCACCTAGGAGACAGGTGGGCCTGGCCCTGGTCGGCATTCGCGGATATTTAACACGCTTAACGAGATCTTGGTATTTGATCTGAGTTGGCTACGAGCCTATACGCACTAACCATCTACGCGGGAGTAGTTATGGGTATCCCGGCGTCGTGGTATCAGCCGAAGCATTCTTGACGTCAGCGACTGAGTGGCGCGCGCCGGGTTGGACTGCGTTAACGCAACTTTCTTTGTAATGGAGGTTGCTAGGTCTGCTCACCGGTCGCGTACGCAACGTGCAGGTGTGCTAAGGGCGATGGGCCCAGACCCCTGTGCGCTTAGGTTTAGACCGGCGTGCTGACCTCTCTGTTGTGCCTAGGTGGGGCTGCGACGTGTTGATCTTCCACGGCCGGGCATGACCCAGGAAAGTGTGTCCGGCCAAATGGGATCGAGCATGTTGGGTAAGTTGGTGCACCCCTGCAGGGAAGGTAATCTATTCAAATAGCCGTGATCTTCGGTAATAGGACGACTTGGAGTTGTACCTTGACCTTATGACAACTAGAACCGGATACTTAATAAAACACACCCTTCCAAGTTCCACAGACAACCCAGTGATCGATTTTCCACAGGGCGACGAGGGGAGGATCGCCGGGTAGGATTATGCTATGCGATGCTACTTGGAGATGCTACTTGGAGGACTTCAATCTACTCTCTTCTACATGCTGCAAGACGGAGGCTGCCAGAAGCGTAGTCTTCGACAGGATTAGCTATCCCCCTCTTATTCTGGCATTCTGCAGTTCAGTCCACCGATATGGCCCTTTACACATATACCCATGCATATGTAGTGTAGCTCCTTGCTTGCGTGTACTTTGGATGAGTACTCACGGTTGCTTTTCTCCCTCTTTTCCCCTTTCCCTTCTACCTGGTTGTTGCAACCAGATGCTGGAGCCCTGGAGCCAGACGCCACCGTCGACGGTGATTCCTACTACACTCGAGGTGCCTACTGCTACGTGCAGGCGGCTGACGACGACCAGGAGTAGTTAGGAGGATCCCAGGCAGGAGGCCTGCGCCTCTTTCGATCTGTATCCCAGTTTGTGCTAGCCTTCTTAAGGCAAACTTGTTTAACTTATGTCTGTACTCAGATATTGTTGCTTCCGCTGACTCGTCTATGATCGAGCACTTGTATTCGAGCCCTCGAGGCCCCTGGCTTGTATTATGATGCTTGTATGACTTATTTTATTTGTAGAGTTGTGTTGTGATATCTTCCCGTGAGTCCCTGATCTTGATCGTACACATTTGCGTGCATGATTAGTGTACGATTGAATCGGGGGTGTCACAGGTGCCAAAGGTTAGAGGTTCATGGCAATTTGGGAGGCTTGATGAGCAAAAGATAGGTAGCGCAGCAAAGCGATAGAACGAAGCAACTAGCATAGCAATGATAGTAGTGAGATCCAGGGTAGCGGTCATCTTGCCTGAAATCCTGCAAGGAAGAAGAACAAGTCCATGAAGAAGATGAAGCCATGAAGACGAACCAAGCGTAGACGAACGAATCCTCACGATCGCAACGAAACAGGAAACTATCGAGAAGAAGCACACAACATAGTAAACACACCACACATCAACAAGACATGATGCACAACAAGTATGATGCATGACGAAGCTACATGAAGCTACTCATGGTAAGAGAATGATGAAAACAAGAGCAACACATCAAGACAAGTTTAAATGAGGCCGGAAACAACATATAACAATTCTGGTAAGTCCTCATATGCAAATTTCTAAATTGGTCAAGATCTGAATAAACCTTATGTTCAAGTTGTTAAACAGCAAGTTAAGATGCACCAAGAGGATCTACACGAAATTCTAGTCAAGTTACATATAAAGTTCATTAGATCCGGAGCTACGGCCTAGAAGATATGAGCAAAACAAGTTAAACATGACATTGATGCAAAATGCATACAAACATCAAGCAAACACCTCAAAACAAGGATGCAACATGATAATACGAAACTACATGCAAAATCAAGCAAGTTTCATATAGAGCACACTCAAAACGGAGCAACGGTTCAACACATACACTCCATACAAGATATAACAACAATCTGTCCCAAAACAGCAACTAGGCATATTGCAAGCATCAAAACAACATGCTACAGCATCTTAATATAAAACAAAAGGCATGGGATATGATGTACAGGTAAAGCATAACAAAACATGAGCACTGAGCTAACTCCAGAAATCACTAGAACACGCTCAAACACACATGGCAAGATTGCAAATAATAACAGTTTCAGACTTTAGCAGAAATAGCATCAGGTTGCAATGTTTAGAGCTATCAAAACAACATGTTACAGGAACTTATCATGGCAACCAAAGGCATGGCATGAATCTACTAATTGCATAGAACAAAAGTCCCTTACTGACCATGAGCCAAAAAGGCATCAGAAAATATGATGGCACCCATGTAAACATGGCAAGTTATATGACAGATTCATACATGGCAGGAACAACAATAAGTAGGCATGTTGGTGAGCTTGAACCACTCACCACAGAGCAATACATGGCATGGCAAGGCAACCTCAACAGTAGAAGACATGTTTATGAAGCTAAGCATGGCAAGAACAAGTTCATAGGGTGCATGGATCACTAGCAAATCACATGGCAAAACTGAACTTAATGTTAACAGGCTGACAGCAACATCATTTAGCAAGTTTGGAGCAAGATATGAACAATCTACAACAAGCTATAAATGCAACCAGGGGCATGGATGGATAGATCATAACCATATGTACAAAACATCCTTACTGAAGTATCTCAAAATAAGCATGGATCTCTCTGTAGCATCAAGTTTACATGGCATAAAAATAACAGCAGAACAGGGACTGAAATCAGCAACATCACGAGGCCTAGTTTACATGCTTGTGCTAGTCACCACATTGATCACAAAAATACATGGCATAGCACCTCCTGGTAAAGATGGCATGGCATAGATCAAAACACATGTAGACATCAACCTCATAAGATGCACACATCAATCATGGCAAAAATGA
Source organism: Triticum aestivum (assembly GCF_018294505.1). NCBI lineage: Eukaryota > Viridiplantae > Streptophyta > Magnoliopsida > Poales > Poaceae > Triticum > Triticum aestivum. The sequence continues at coordinate 688,601,215 of NC_057801.1, forward strand.
CAAATGAGCATGTTATAACAGTTTCAGCAGATTAACAGCAACATGCACTCTTGCAACGATGATTCAGGCATCAAGATGAGCTCAAATGAAAATGATGCAATGGAATGAAATGAAGTACTCGTTGAGGCGAACAATTTGACATATTAAACGCACGAAACGGAGATACGGATGCAGAGATACAATGTGATGAACATGGCATGATAATGTCAAAATAAATCGGGGACTTAGTCATATTTCGAGGTCAACCTCTGCACGGATATGGAGGCGGTGGCGGATCTGGCCGGAGATTCGCCGGAGACGACAGGGACGGCGGCCGGAGTGGGAGAAGGGGTCGCCGGAGCGCGGGGGGGCTGGATCCGGGCATGGCGCCCCCGGATCCGGCGACGACGAGGCCGGGCAGCAAAGGCGAGGGCCGGCCGGAGGTGCTAGGCGGCGGCGAGCGGCGGCGAGCGGGGCAGTGGAGGCGGCGAGCTCCGGGCGCTGGAGATCTTGGCGGCGGCGGCACGCGGGTCCGGGCGCCAAGGCATGGAGCCGGTGGGACGGCAAGGCGACGGCCGCGGGCACACCGGCGACGGGCGAGGTCGGGGTCCGGCGAGGTGCTCGGGCCGGCGGCGGGAGGCTGCGGGCCTCGGGCGCCCAGATCGGGCCCGGGCGGGCCGCGGTCGGGCCTCGGCGGGCTGCGGCGGCGCGAGGCGATACGTGGCAGGCTGCGGTTGGCCAGGCGGCGGCGGGCGTACATGTCCGGCGTCGCCTGGACATGTCCGGCGCGCGGAGGAAGAAGGGGGCGAGGGTTTAGACCGAGAATTTCGGGGAGGCACACATATTTATATGTAGAGGGAGCTAGGAGTGTCCAAATGAGGTGCGGTTTTCCCCCACACTATCGTGATCGAACGACCGAGAGCATGGAGGGGAGTTAGATGGGTTTTGGGCCACTTTGGAAGGGGTGTTGGGCTGAAACACAAAGAAGGCTTTTGCGGTTACCCGGTTAACCGTTGGAGTATCAAACGACCTCCAAATGGCACGAAACTTGACAGGCGGTCTACCGGTGCTATACCAAGGCCGCTTGGCAAGACTTGTTCCATTCCGAGAAAGTTTAACACCCACACACGAGAACAAGGTCTGAGAGGGGGCAACGGGCGCGCGCGAGAGGTCCGGACTCTGAACGGACAACGGAGAGAACCGGGAGAACCCGAACGGATGCATGTTTTGAAAAACATGCAGATGAAATGCTGATGATGACATGGAAAAATGCAACACGCAAGCAAATGACATGGCAATGACGGCGAATAACTGGCAAGCACCTGGCGCATCGAATCCGGGGCGTTACAACACTCCTCCACTAACAAGAGATCTCGTCCCAAGATCTTATGACTGAGACGGAAGGGAAAAGGATGAGGTGAAACAAGAACTCAAAAGAAGAAGCAAAGAATCGAGAGCAAACAAGAAGAAGAGAAGAACGACGAGAATGACGGGAATCGAAAGCTCACGGAATCAGATAGACTATGAAACCACTCTGATTTGAACGAGATAAGAAACGGATAAGACTGAAAGGATTTAGGCAGCACTTCGGCTGAACATGGAGAGGAATAGAACACGAGATAGAGAGGTTGGAATGATACTTGATGAACTCTTGAAGAAAGAATTAAATCATGAAGAACCACCATGAAGTACTCCGGTAACAAAAGATGATGAGATAGCAATGAAGGATGAAAAGAATAAGATTAAGCCTTGCGATGATTTAGATGGAGGTTCCGACGAGATGTCCGAGGAAAATTTGAACTCCGGAAAAGAAAAGATGAAAACACTTGGAACTAGAATTTATTCCTCAAGAACAAACTCTGAAGGAAGGGATTACTTGACGATGATGAAGTAATAATAAGAATTACGTTATGCTATCCTCATCCAATTTAATTGATTACAAGCGGATTTGGCATGCAACTTATTCTTCTTGAAAAAGGATTAAGGGGGGTATAGCACAAAACTTGAGAAAGTCTTCATTAACCACCGGTAGGATTGGAAAGAACGAATGAATTAATATGATAAACAAGGAAAAGAATCTTGAACGAACCACCGTAAGAATTCAAAAATGGCTGATGAAAGAGAATGGATCACCGGGAAGAATTAGAAGAACAAATAAGCTAGAGGGGATTTAGATGCAACGAACAAAGAGATCATGAGATGATTAAAGAACACTTGAACGAAGCACCGGGATAAATGGACAACGGTAGCTGAAATGTGCGGACGAAGAATTCTTCTGGAACGACGGCCTCCAGTGAAAAGAAACAGAAGTCAACTCCTGGCATACTCCGGATGGGTAAGAAAAAGAATATCTGACAAATGGAATAATTCAAGAGGATAACATGAAGCTAGAACCACAAAACTTCGAGAGAACGGACAAGATTTAAAGAGAAAAAAATCTTCTTTGGTCTTCAAAACTAAGAATGACGACGAGAAACACCACCAAAATTACTGAGATACTCCGGGAGAATGAAAAAGAGGAAGAGTTGGACCAAAGATGAAAAGAATTTGAAACCGATCTTGGAGAAGGCATGTGACTGATGAAATCCATTCTTACGTCACGCTTGAAAAGAATTTGAGAATAACTCCGGGGGAATTAGAAGAGTCAGGTAAGATCCTGGGAAAAGACATGTGGGTTAGGGCCCACTAAAAGAAAACACTGTTGGAAAGTGATGTTGAAGAGGTAGATGATGCACCGGAACAATTGAAATATTTGAATGAGGTGACAACCTCGAATCAATTCAAACACAGACGAAACTCCTGAGATGTCTTGAGCACTCCGGAAGGATAAACTGGCGAGAGGTGAACGAGCAGGGAAAACACTTGATCCAGGGAAAAGAATATGATCAACACCGAATACTTGAGTTGGGTCCACCGGAAAAAGAAAGGGATGAAGAATGACGAACAAGACGAGAATTCACCGGTTGAAATGATTGAGGGAAGATTGAAGAGGCTCCGCACGAATGAGATAGATGGTAGAGAGAGAGAGTCAGACTCCGGGAAGAAAAAGGGTGGGAGGGCGGGAAAAACACTGGAACTGGAAGGGGGAACCGACGAATATCTTGAAGAGAAAACACCGGTTGAAATAATTGAGGAAAGAAAAGCAAAGACTTTGCACGAGTAGGATGGATACTCGATTACGAACTCTGGTTCCGAGAGGAAGAAGGGTGGGCGGGTGGGAAAAGAAAACAATTGAGGATTGAACTTGGCGAAGAAGAAGAAGAGACTCGAGTCAACTTGACGAGAGATGCACCGAATAAAAAGAGCTGAGGAACAATGATCGGAAAACCACCTGCATGATCCTAAAGAAAATTTGAAAGGGAAGAGGAGTAATTCAAAACACCTACGTCAAGATTCCTCACCAGAGCGACGAAGGGGCTGAGGACTAAATAGAATTCCTACTCTCCGATATAACTAGACTCCGAAAATAGTTTTCTTCTAGACTCAACAACGGCCAAACTACACGATCAATCAAGGGGGATCCTAGGGTCGGTCGAGGCTCTGATACCAACTTGTCACGCCCAATATGCGACCCTATCCAAAAGGAACTCGAAGGTCCCACCAAGGATAGACCCGCATATTGAAACGCTTTTGCAAGGTGCATATCATTACATCAATATTACATAATAGATGGGGATACAAACATAAGGCATACAATGCCACATGAATACAACATCATCTTACATAAGATCAACATCTGACTACAGATGAAACACAAACAGAAACCCAAATGACATCCACCCTGCTAGCCCAGGCTGTCGACCTGGAACCTATCCCCTGATCGAAGAAGAAGTAGAAGAAGAACTCCAAAACAAGCAAACATCGCTCTCGCGTCGTGATTATCGCATAAACCTGTACCTGCAACTGTTGTTGTAGTAATCTATGAGCCACGAGGACTCAGCATTCCCATTACCATGGGTATCAAGACTAGCAAAGCTTAATGGGAAAGGAAGGGGTAAAGTGGTGAGGTTGCAGCAGCGGCTAAGCAAGTATGGTGGCTAACATACGCAAATAAGAGCGAGAAGAGAACAAGAGGAACGTCGTCAACTAGTAATGATCAAGAGGTGATCCTGAACTCCTACTTACGTCAAACATAACCCAGAAACCGTGTTCACTTCCCGGACTCCGCCGAAAAGAGACCATCACGGCTACACACATGGTTGATGCGTTTTAATTCGGATCTGGTGTCAAGTTATCTACAACCGGACATTAACAAATTCCCATCTTCCCATAACCGCGGGCATGGCTTTCGAAAGTTTAAACCCTGCAGGGGTGTCCCAACTTAGCCCATGATAAGCTCTCGCGATCAATGAAGGATATTCCTTCTCCCAGGAAGACCCGATCAGTCTCAGAATCCTGGTTTACAAGACATTTCGGCAATGGTAAAACAAGACCAGCAAAGCCGCCCGATGCACCGACAATCCCGATAGGAGCTGCGCATATCTCATTCTCAGGGCAACACTGGATGAGACTAGCTACGAGTAAAACCAACCCTCAAGTTGCCCCAAGGTGGCCCCGCAGGCAGCTCAGTTCGGACCAACACTTAGACAAGCACTGGCTCGGGGGGGCTATAATAAAGATGACCCTCGGGTTAATTACTCCCAAGGGAAATGTAGGTGATGGTGAGGCAAATGGTAAAACCAAGGTTGGGCCTTGCTGGAGGAGTTTTATTCAAAGCGAACTGTGAAGGGGGTCCCATAAATCACCCGACCGCATAATGAACGCAAAATCCGGGAACATAACACCGGTATGACGGAAACTAGGGAGACAAGAGTGGAACAAAACACCAGGCATAAGGCCGAGCCTTCCACCCTTTACCAAATATATAGATGCATTAATTAAATAAGAGATATTGTGATATCCCAACAAAATCCTGTCCACCATGGAGCAATCTTCAAGCTTCACCGGCAACTAGCAACGCTATAAGAGGGCTAAGCAAAGCGGTAACTTAGCCAATCAATGGTTTGCTAGGAGGGGTGCCAAAGGTTAGAGGTTCATGGCAATTTGGGAGGCTTGATGAGCAAAATATAGGTAGCGCAGCAAAGCGATAGAACGAAGCAACTAGCATAGCAATGATAGTAGTGAGATCCAGGGTAGCGGTCATGTTGCCTGAAATCCCACAAGGAAGAAGAACGAGTCCATGAAGAAGACGAAGCCACGAAGACGGACCAAGCGTAGACGAACGAATCCTCACGATCGCAACGAAACGGGAAACTATCGAGAAGAAGCACACAACATAGTAAACACACCACACATGAACAATACATGATGCACAACAAGTATGATGCATGACGAAGCTACATGAAGCTACTCATGGAAAGAGAATGATGAAAACAAGAGCAACACATCAAGACAAGTTTAAATGAGGCCGAAAACAACATATAACAATTCCGGTAAGTCCTCATATGCAAATTTCGAAATTGGGCCAGATCTGAATAAACCTTATGGTCAAGTTGTTAAACATCAAGTTAAGATGCACCAAGAGGATCTACACGAAATTCTAGTCAAGTTACATATAAAGTTCATTAGATTCGGAGCTACGGCCTAGAAGATATGAGCAAGACAAGTTAAACATGGCATTGATGCAAAATGCACCCAAACATCAAGCAAACACCTCAAAACAAGGATGCAACATGATAATATGAAACTACATACAAAACTAAGCAAGTTTCATATAGAGCACACTCAAAACGGAGCAACTGTTCAACACCTACACTCTATACAAGAAATAACAACAATCTGCCCAAAACAGCAACTAGGCATATTGCAAGCATCAAAACAACATGCTACATCACCTTAACATAAAAACAAAAGGCATGGATATGATATACAGGTAAAGCATGACAAAACATGAACACTGAGCTAACTCCAGAAATCACTAGAACATGCTCAAACACACATGGCAAGATTGCAAATAATAACAGTTTCAGACTTTAGCAGAAATAACATCAGGTTGCAATGTTTAGAGCTATCAAACAACATGTTACAGGAACTTATCAGGGCAACCAAAGGCATGGCATGAATCTACTAATTGCATAGAACAAAAGTCCCTTACTGACCATGAGCCAAAAAGGATCAGAAGATATGATGGCACCCATGTAAACATGGCAAGTTATAGGACAGATTCATACATGGCAGGAACAACAATAAGTAGGCATGTTGATGAGCTTGAACCACTCACTACAGAGAAATACATGGCATGGCAAGGCAACTAACAGTAAGAAGACATGTTTATGGAGCAAAGCATGTCAAGAGCAAGTTCATAGGGTGCATGGATCACTAGGAAATCACATGGCAAAACTGAACTTCATGTTAACAGGTTGACAGCAACATCATTTAGCAACTTTGGAGCAAGATATGAACAGTCTACAACAAGCTATAAATGCAACCAGGGGCATGGATGGATAGCTCATAAGCATATGTTCAAAACATCCTTACTGAAGTATCTCAAAATAAGCATGGATCTCTCTGTAGCATCAAGTTTAAATGGCATAAAAATAACAGCAGAACAGGGACTAAAATCAGCAACATCACGAGGCCTAGTTTACATGCTTGTGCTAGTCACCACATTGATCACAAAAATACATGGCATACACCCCTGGAAAGATGGCATGGCATAGTTCAAAACACATGTAGACATCAACCTCATAGGGTGAACACATCAATCATGGCAAAAATGACAAATGAGCATGTTATAACAGTTTCAACAGATTAACATCAACATGCACTCTTGCAACGATGATTCAGGCATCAAGATGAGCTCAAATGAAAATGATGCAATGGAATGAAATGAAGTACTCGTTGAGGCGAACAATTTGACATATTAAACGCACGAAACGGAGCTACGGATGCAGAGATACGATGCGACGAACATGGCATGATAATGTCAAAATAAATCGGGGACTTGGTCATATTTCGAGGTCAACCTCTGCATGGATATTGAGGCGGTGGCGGATCTGGCCGGAGATTCGCCGGAGACGACAGGGATGGCGGCCGGAGTGGGAGAAGGGGTCGCCGGAGCACGGGGGGCTAGATCCGGGCATGGCACCCCCGGATCCAGCGACGACGAGGCCGGGCCGCAAAGGCGAGGGCCGGCCGGAGGCGCTAGGCGGCGGCAAGAGGCGGCGAGCGGGGCGGTGGAGGCGGCGAGCTCCGGGCGCCGGAGATCTTGGCGGCGGCGGCACGCGGGTCCGGGCGCCAAGGCGGGAAGCCGGCGGGACGGCAAGGCGACGGCGGCGGGCACACCGGCGACGGGCGAGATCGGGGTCCAGCGAGGCGCTCGGGCCGGCGGCGGGAGGCTGCGGGCCTCGGGCGCCCAGATCGGGCCCGGGCGGGCCGCGGTCAGGCCCCGGCGGGCTGCGGCGGCGCGAGGCGACACGTGGCAGGCTGCGGTTGGCCGGGCGGCAGCGGGCGGACGTGTCCGGTGTCGCCTGGACGTGTCCGGCGCGCGTAGGAAGAAGGGGGCTAGGGTTTAGACCGAGAATTTCGGGGAGGCACACATATATATAGGTAGAGGGAGCTAGGAGAGTCCAAATGAGGTGCGGTTTTCGCCCACACGATCGTGATCGAACGACCGAGAGCATGGAGGGGAGTTAGATGGGTTTTGGGCCACTTTGGAAGGGGTGTTGGGCTCCAACACAAAGAAGGCTTTTGCGGTTACCCGGTTAACCGTTGGAGTATCAAACGACCTCCAAATGGCACGAAACTTGACAGGCGGTCTACTGGTGCTATACCAAGGCCGCCTGGCAAGACTCGTTCCATTCCGAGAAAGTTTAACACCCACACACGAGAACAAGGTCTGAGAGGGGGCGACAGGCGCGCGCGAGAGGTCTGGACTCCGAACGGACAACGGAGAGAACCGGGAGAACCCGAACGGATGTAAGTTTTGAAAAACATGCAGATGAAATGCAGATGATGACATGGCAAAATGCAACACGCAAGCAAATGACATGGCAATGACGGCGAATAACTGGCAAACACCTGGCGCATCGAATCCGGGGCGTTACAAGTTCTATGGCCTCCAGCTGCACCACCTTACGCCTGCCTCCATTCTGCACATCGCGGGCTTCATAGCCCTTTGTGAACTGTTTTTGGGTGTCGAGGCTCATTTTGCGCTGCGGAAGAGATTATTCTGCCTCGTACCCCGTTCTCAAGAGGGGTCAATATATCAAGTGGGCGGAGCCGAGCTATGGCACATCGCCAGGACCGGGTATCTATCCGGAACCCCGAAGAAGGCGTCCGAAGTTGGCCTTCGGAATGGTTTTATATAGAAGACGCCCCGCTACCGGATCCCGTTCGGACCAGCCTCCCGGATATCAGTAATGCTCCCTTGAAGAAACGCTTAAGTTGGCCTCCACGGAGCCCCCAGAGGAAAAGCGACAAGGACGTCCTTTACCTGATGAGCCAAATTAGGTTGCGGGCTCATTCCGGACTGACCATGATCAGCGTCATCGCCACATGCATTATGCGGGGGGTGCAGCCGCTCCAGTATAGGGGCCACCCCATGTGGGATTTCAACGGGGAGGATGATGCCACCCGTCATGGCCGTAAGGGGCCGGGGTCGGTCGCCGATCTGGTGAACATTTTCTCCGCGCTGTACAAGGGGGAAGAGGAGGATTTTCTCCGCGTCAGTCCATTGAACGGATTTTCTATGAACAATCCTCGAAGCTGGGTAAGCGAACATCCCTTCTTCCGCACATCCGATCCGTACTCCCATAGTTATATATTTCATTTTGTGAGTTCGACGCAGGAACTGCGTCAGGCCGTAAAAGATATAAGCAGCCCACCCCTGCAACCCGAGGATCCGAAACGGTTCCTCGATCCGGCCTCCCAAGAGGATCCAGACATATCGGGGGAGCTGATTGATGGGGTATTTCACCAACTAAGCATTGACAATGACTTGGTTGCCATTACGGCCGACTACCCTGGAATATTTCCAGCCTCACAGGTAATTGAGACCGAAGCCCCAGTACCTTGCTAATTACCCATCCGTGCTTTATTTTTGATCATCATATATCAATGGTGTCTTGTACGGGGCGCCTTCGAGGCGGGAGGTCGAGCCCGTGGCGGCTAGCCAACAAGAGCCAGCACGGCCAAGTAGGCTGAAAAGAAGTGCGGTCCGGACTGAAACACCGCCGCAATAGTAATGCGTGTCACCCTATTCCCAGGATTAACTCCGGGAAGGTATATTAACGCTGGTGCTCCTTTCAGGAAAAAGAGCGCTCGCCGGACTGTATCCAGAGAGATGGCCAATCGAGCCTCCGCCAGCCAGGCTCCAACGCCGGGTTCGGAAACGGAGGTAAGCGTGAGGCGTGCGTCGGATGCTGCTCCGACAGAGGATGCCGATTGATTGTCCGCCACCAACTCCGAGGTGGAGAGTGCCATGAATCACAGGCGCCGCCGGATAGTTTTTCGTGACGCGCGCTTCTCCCAAGAAGCATTGAACGCCTTCAATTCGGGAGACGCGCACCTCCGTGCTGCTCAAGATGGTCTAGCCAGAGCCACGGAGCAGTAAGTAAAGGACATACGGGTGAGGAAATTTGACAGTTATATATGCCAGTAGCCCCCGAGACTTAAAATTAGTTAGGAGAACTGATTTAAGGATCATTTGTTATGCAGGATCTTACGGAAAAGAATACCCGACTGTCTCAGGAGCTTGAAGAGTGCAAGGCCCAACTTGAGTCTGCACTAGCCGCCCCTGGGGGAGCCACAGAGACCCCCTTTGGTAACATATACTTCGAAAGATAAATAGTTTGTGAAGTGCGGCGTGTGTATAAGTCTGACAATAATATTGCAGATGGCACCGAACTAGATCCATACAAGCAACATCTCATCCGCCAGTTAAAGGCTGGCGAGAGTGTGCTTACAAGGGTGAGGCAAGAGAAAAACAATCTCCAAGATTCCAACACCAAGCTGGGTGAGGAACTAAAGGATGTTCGAGCCCAGCTATCTGACTCCGTTAAGGAGAATCGGCGGCTTCGTCGCGGCATTTATAGTAAGTGCTTGAGCGAGCTTTTTGAAAAGAAGAGTTCGGCGAGGAAGTCAACTAACAGAAAGATGTCTGTAGGTATGCTCGCAGGTCGTCCTGCAGAGGAAATGCCCGGTTCAACGGGTGACCTGCTTCCCGAGTTGCTTCAACTGCACGAACGAGTTCGGCAGGTGATGAGAGACGTCACCCAGGCCTTGTGGCCATCCATCTCCCTACCCGAAGGCCTTGGAGAGATTGCACAGAGACTTCAGGGAGCACGGCGGTGCTTCCAGCTATGGAAGATATCAGCCTGCCGGCAAGGCACCAGGGAGGCCTGGGCCATGGTGAAGCCGCGGTGCACGAAGGCTGACCCGAACCACATGGCTGAGGTCGGACCTGTGGGGCCTAATGGGAAGGAGATCCCTGTGAGCTTAGCGTACGGCCAAGTAGAGTTGGCCGCAAGGTATTCCCAGCTGGACTGTAGACTGGACAGCCTATTAGATGGTATTAAAGAGGAATACAATCAATCAGTTTGAAAAAAATGACATGTAAAATGCCTTCTAGCCGGATTGTAGATCGTTTGTCATAGCGGACCCTTTCGCTTCAACCTCGGGACCCTATCGTCCGGAGTGTGTCCGAATACCCTTGCGGTGATGTAAGAACTAGTGCATGCGTGGAGACCAGGCGTAGGGGTCATTGGTGCTCTATCAGACAAGTGCCCAACTAGTTATGTTATATTACATGGTTAGTAAGAAACATCTTCCAGGGAGAATAGTTCCGTTAGGGGTTCCTTTCCCTGGGAGGCATGCCCTAAAGTGCATGTCCGGACTGTTAAAAAAGCAGAAAAACATCTGGGGGCAGATAAATGGATAAATAAGAATCGTCTTTTAGTTCGCCGACCGAATATTCCCTTAAGAACGCTAGCTTTCGGCTTCACCTAGTCTGAGGTACGCGCCTGGCTGACCCGGCGGTAACAATCGCAGAGGTGCTCCCTTTACCACCTAGCCGAACGGTCGGGAACGTAGGGGTAAGCACAGAAGCCAGGCAACCCAGCTTGGCCAAAACTTAAGTCATATCGATGCATATAATGGTGAATAAAAGGTACATGCGAAAGTGTGACACATGTGTTGGGCATAAAGCCCGTAGAAACAAGCTTCTGTTAAAGAAGCCCCCAGGTATATTGAGCGCGGACAACGCGTCAAGTGTGTGCGAACAATGCGCAAACGAGCCATCAATGGCTTCAGAAAAAGGAGGGAGAAGGAGAGAAATAAAGGACAATTAAAGTATAAAATATAGATGGAGGAAGGAAACGAACCCCGAGTCCGGCGCTAGGCGTAAAATCTTTGGAGACGGGCTGTGTTCCATGGGTTCGGCTCCAATCGGTTATCCGATGCATTCCGCAGACGGTACGCGCCGCCGGTCAGGACTTGGTCGATGATGAAGGGACCCTCCCATTTGGGCTTGAGTTTGTCTTCTTGTCCGGCAGGCGTAGAACTAATTTGCCAACATTGTAGGCTTTGGCTCGTACTTCTCTACTATGGTATCTTCGAGCCTGCTGTTGATAGAATGCGGAACGGGCTTTTGCCACGTCGCGCTCCTCCTCCAAGGCGTCCAAACTGTCCTGTTGATCGAGCTCGGCTTCTCTTTCTTTGTACATGCGCACGCAAGGTGAGTCATGAATTATGTCGCAGGGCAAAACTACCTCTGCGCCGTACACCATAAAAAATGGTGTGAATCCGGTAGTGCGATTCGACGTGGTCCGCAGCCCCCAGAGTACGGAGTCGAGCTCCTCTACCCAGTGCGTATTAGATTCCTTGAGGGACCGCACTAATCTGGGTTTAATGCTGCTCATGATTAGACCGTTTGCGCGCTCGACCTGACCGTTAGTTTGAGGATGATACACTGAAGCGTAGTCGAGCTTGATGCCCATGTTTTTGCACCAGAGTTTGACCTCTTCGGCCGTGAAGTTCATGCCATTATTAGTGATGATGCTATGGGGGACGCCATAACGGTGTACTACACCTGATATGAAGTCTATCACCGGTCCGGATTCGGCCGTCTTAACAGGCTTTGCCTCTATCCATTTGGTGAATTTATCCACCATGACCAGTAGGTATTTTTGCTTGTGGGTTCCTCCTTTAAGGGGTCCGACCATATCAAGCCCCCAGACCGCGAACGCCCAGGTGATGGGTATAGTTTTGAGGGCGGTGGGTGGCATGTGGCTTTGATTAGCAAAGAGATGGCATCCTACGCATCGTTAGACCAAGTCCTGAGCATCTGCCCGGGTCGTCGGCCAATAAAATCATGTACGGAAGGCCTTGCCTACAAGGGCCCGGGCTGCGGCGTGGTGCCCGCCGAGTCCGGCATGAATTTTAGCCAGAAGATTTCGCCCTTCATCTTCAGAGATACACCTTTGAAGGACTCCGGTTGTGCTTTTCTTATAAAGCTCTCTCCCATGGACCTTATAGGCTTTAGATCGCCGCACTATGCAGCGGGCCTCGTTTTGGTCCTCAGGAAGTTCCTGCCTAGTTAGGTAGGCTAGGAATGGTTCTGTCCACGAGCCAATGACTGCCATTATTGTGTGGGCTGACGGTGTTATTTCGGTGGCGGAGACACCAATTATGTCGGAATGTTCGGTGAAGGGAAGTGTGGTTAGGTCCGGGCTGTTATTTCCGGACTCTCCCTCCCATGATACGGATGGCTTGAAAAGCCTCTCTAGGAAGATGTTAGGAGGGACGGCATCGCGCTTTGCGCCAATGCGTGCCAACATGTCTGCTGCCTGGTTGTTCTCCCGGGCTATATGGTGAAATTCAAGCCCCTCAAACCGAGCTGACATTTTTAGGACGGCGCTGCGATAAGCTGCCATTTTCGGATCCTTGGCGTCAAAGTCTCCATTTATTTGGGATATCGCGAGGTTTGAATCCCCGCGGACCTCTAGGTGTTGAATGCCCATGGAGACTACCATCCGGAGACCATGTAGAAGGGCCTCGTATTCGGCTACGTTGTTGGAGTCCGTGTACATTATTTTAAGTATGTATTGGATTGTATCTCCGGTTGGGGATGTCAGAACGATGCCAGCCCCCAGACCGGCCAACAATTTGGAGCCATCGAAGTGCATGATCCAATTGGAATATGTGTCGTACTCTTTAGGGAGTTCGGCTTCAGTCCATTCGGCGATGAAGTCGGCCAAAACCTGTGACTTAATAGCTCGTCTTCGCTTGTAAGTTATGTCGAACGGGAGGAGCTCGATGGCCCATTTGGCAATCCGGCCCGTTGCATCGCGGTTGTTTATGATGTCATTAAGAGGTACTTCAGAGGCTACTATTATCGAACACTCTTGGAAATAGTGTCGCAGCTTCCGGGATGCCATGAACACTGCATATGCTATCTTTTGGTAATGCGGGTACCGTGACTTGCATGGAGTTAGGACAATGGACACGTAGTAAACTGGTTTTTGGAGAGGGATCTTGTGTTCGTCTGTTTCTCGTTCGACAAAGAGCACCGCGCTTACAACTTGATGGGTTGCCGCGATGTATAATAGCATTGGTTCGCCCGTATTGGGTGCGGCCAGGACCGGATTTGTTGCCAATACGGCTTTGATTTCTTCGAGTCCGGTCGTGGCGGCATCCGTCCACTCAAAGTGTTCGGTGCACCGTAGGAGGCGATAAAGGGGTAATGCCTTTTCTCCTAAGCGAGAGATAAAGCGGCTTAGAGCCGCCATGCATCCAGTCAATTTTTGTATTTGCTTGAGGTCTTTTGGGATATCCAATTGTGACAGAGCTCGGATCTTGGCTGGGTTTGCTTCAATTCCACTACCGGATATAATGATGCCCAAGAGCTTTCCGGCTGGTATGCCGAAAATGCATTTTTCCGGGTTGAGCTTATTGTCATATGCTCGGAGACTGTCGAATGTGAGCCTCAAGTCGTCTACTAGAGTTTCAACATGCTTGGATTTGATGACCACATCGTCTATGTATGCCTCCACTGTTTTGCCGATCTGATTTGCCAGACATGTCTGAATCATGCGCTGATATGTTGTGCCGGCGTTTTTGAGCCTGAAGGGCATTGTGTTGAAGCAGAATGGGCCGTATGGAGTGATGAATGATGTTGCGGCTTGGTCTGGCTCTGCCATCTTAATTTCGTGGTAGCCGGAGAATGCGTCGAGGAAGCACAATGAATCGTGCCCTGCGGTAGCATTGATAATTTGATCGATGCAGGGAAGAGGGAAGGGATCCTTTGGGCAAGCCTTGTTAAGGTCCTTGAAATCGAAACACAGGCGCCAGGATTTGTCCTTCTTTGGTACCATTACCAGGTTTGCTTGCCAGTCCGGATGTTTTATATCTCTAATGAATCCGGCCTCCAATAGTTTGGCTAGTTCCTCTCCCATGGCCTGTCTCTTGGGTTCGGAGAAGCGCCGAAGAGTTTGTTTGACTGGGTTGAATCCTTTTAGGATATTTAGGCTGTGCTCTGCCAGCCGACGTGGGATTCCTGGCATGTCTAAAGGGTGCCAGGCGAAGATATCCTAATTTTCCCATAGGAATTCTCGTAGTGCAGCGTCAACATCGGGTTTTAATTGTGCCCCGATGGAGGCCGTTTTTGTAGGGTCCGTTGGATGGACTTGGAATTTGGCTATTTCGTCCGCCGGTTTAAAAGAGGTGGACTTGGATCTCTTATCGAGTATCACATCGTCCCTGTTCACCATGGAGCGCAGCGCAGTGAGTTCCTCGGCCGCTAGGGCTTCGGATAGTGCCTCAAGGGCAAGTGCGGCTGTTTTATTTTCGGCGTGGAGTGCTATGTCCGGGTCGCTAGCAAGAGTGATGATTCCGTTGGGTCCGGGCATTTTGTGCTTCATGTACCCGTAATGGGGTATAGCTTGAAAAATTGTGAATGCCTCCCGCCCTAATAGAGCGTGGTATCTGCTGCTGAACGGGGCCACTTGGAATTTGACCTCCTTGGACCTGTAATTATCCGCGTGCCGAACACTACATCCAGTGTGATTTTTCCTGTACAGCATGCTTCCCTACTGGGGATTATTCCTCTAAAGGTTACGCTGCTTCGCTCAATGCGGCTCCAGTCTATTTCCATTTTTTGAAGGGTTTCCTCGTAAATGAGGTTTAATCCGCTGCCGCCATCCATGAGTACCTTGGTAAGGCGAAAGTCGTCCACTACTGGATTGAGGACCAATGCGGCTGGTGCTCAGGCTGTTCGGAATTTAGGTTCGTCGCTGGCATTGAAGGTAATAGCCGTGTCACTCCATGGATTTATTGTTGCCACCTAGTGGACTTCGGTGAGGCTGCGGATTGTTCATTTCCGCATATTATTTGATGCGAAAGTTTCAAAGACTGTTAATACCGTACTGGTATTGTTGGGCTGGTGCTCTAAATCTAGAAGCTCTTCGCCACTTTTGGCCACCTGCCATAGTATCCAACATGCTCTAAGGCTATGAGTTGGCGTGGCGCCCTTTGTACTATGAATATTGCAGGGTCCGTTGAGCCATCCCTCCAGTACGGTTCCATGCCCTTTAAAGGGTTTTTGCTTTTTGGTATTTGACTCAGGTGCCTGGTACTGATGCACCCTTATACTTTGGACTGGGGTTGTGTTCAAGGCCGGATTATCCCAAAATTTGATTTCGGTTTTCCTAGCGCTCTCCATCGCACAGTACTTTCGTACTATGGACGCCAAGTCGGCAAAGCGTGTAATTTTGCGATGACTTACGGCGTTGAGGATTCCTTTGTCCGTGCAATTAATTCAGAAGAATGATATTGCGTCCTCTTCACGACAGTCCTTTATCCTGTTCATGACCAGGAGGAATCTGGCCCAGTAATGATGTACTGTTTCAATGGGCTCTTGCCAGATTTGGGATAGATCGCTTATGTTAGGGTGGGTGGGTGGAGTTAAAATCCAAACTCCGTCCGATCTAAGAATCAGGGGCCAAGAAGCTTCCGAACTTGGAAGCTTGAGTTCTTGGACGTTGTCTGATGAATCTGGCCCGCTGCCTGACTTTAAGTTCAGGGCTTGAGTGGTGTTCTCCCCTCCGCGGGAATCCGGCATGGAGGAGTCAGGAATCCGGACATAGCTAGTCCTTAGGATAGAAGAAGGGCCGCCGTATTGGTCCTCTACCACAGCAACGTGGTGGGTAGCCTGGGGAGAGTTAATCTCTCTCAGATTGGTTTTAGGCCCAATCTGGTCGTAATCAGTAGCGACTCCCAGGGCGGCGATGCGATCCAAGAGCTCGTTCAAGGAGGAGAGCTCCATCGGATCTAACTTCTCGGCGAGTTCTGTCGGGGATATACCCCGCGGTGCAAACCGGCCGGAAGTTAACCCGGCCGGACTTGGCGGATTATTTGAGGTCCCGCTGGCACTTGGCGATATTCATCTGGTGACCCGCCCAAACCTGGCGATTTACCAGCAACCCGCCAGGACGTTGTAACTCACTGGTGACCCGGCGGACGGGTCAGAGGAGCGACAAGACCCGGTGGCCCGTCTGGCGGTTCATGAAGGCCGGTTCAACTATTGTGGGCCGGTTTAAGAGGAAAGGCATGAGGAATATTTACCTTACAAGGAGTTAAGACCAGGACTTGTATCCGGTTTGTATTAGAGATAGATTAGTCCTAATCCTAATAGGACTCCACATGTAACCCGCCCCTTCAACATATATAAGTAGGGGTAGGGCTCCCCAAAGAGGGACAAGCGACAAGCAAGAGAAACAATCTTAGGGCTAGACACAAAGAGGAGAGCTGGTTTACGGCGACTCCCTCGTGATCATAATGAGACCTAGCCTCAAACAGCATGTAGGGTTTTTACCGGATGATGTTTCCCGGGGCCCAAAGCTGTCTAAATCCCTGTCTTGTGTTGCGTCTCTCGATTCCGCTCAACCCCTCTCAAGCTACCACATAGATGCGTTGGCCTCGCGACTAAGTCCTGACATTAAGGACATCTGACGTGACAATTCCACGACAGTTGGCGCCCACCGTGGGGCATGCGCACGGTGGTGTTGAGTTCTTGAAGGGATCTCTTCTAGGGTTTCAAGAAGTCCGCAAGTTTCCGGATGAAGAAGAGCCGGTTTGGAAGGAGCTAGGTCAGCCTCAAGTCATCAGTCCAGTTTATAGTTTATGCAAGATTAATTCAACGGAAATTAGGGTTCTGTCATGTGCGCCGCCGCATGCAAGTTTTCGGTGCATTGATCCAAGGACAACAGATACAACTGCAAAGGAATATTTGAGGCAGTACACGCGTGGATGAAGCCAGGGACTCGTCTCCGCGTCTGGTTCTAAATCGCCGAAACGCTCCATCTAAGCCGCCGTCTCCGAGAAGCGGCCGCCCGGGCCAGCTGCAGCCCAAGCCGGCCACGACCTGTGGCTGGTCTAGACCCTGCCTCCCGTCCGGGTCGCTGCCGCGCCCCGTCTCCCGTCTGAGTCGCTGTCTCACTTTGCCTCCCTGAGCCGCACTTGTCACGTCGGGGTACATCTACATCAATCGATCAAGTTGCCAACGCTAGCTGCTCCATTATAATATTTTTTCTACTTGGAGGCCTGGACTTGTTCATCTGCCGGATTGGCTCTGTGTCTGAAACGCTCTCCTCGTGGATCCCCGAGCCGTAAAAGCTGGAGCTGCCGCGCGCCACTACTACTGCTTCAAGAACAACAAGACGCTCCACGTGAAGAGCAAGAAAGAAAATACTGGCATGCATCTGCACTGTGTACATGTTACGTGCAGCTAAAAAAAAGGAGGCCAACTACTGCTTCGTCTTCAAGTGCTACTTCTCACGAAGAGATCAAGAGCCACTATCAAGATAGAAAAAGAGGGAAGAAGTGCTGGTGACTCATATATCTAAGTTAATTCCTGCCCTGCGTATGGATCATCTGTCGTCCAGATGAATCAGCGTTCTGCACCGGCGTTTCGTCTGTGTCATACCGCCCGGTGAATGAACATGCACAAGTCACCACCCTTGTGGCCCGGTTTACGTCAGCTTGTTGGGACCATGCTCGAGATCGACTCGCCGTCCACGTGGCTTACTGCGCCTACGGTTGACTCACCCGTCCCTGCCGGCTTACAACGCCGCGCCCGGCTCATCTGTCTGCTCCCACGGTCGACTCACTCGTGAGTGATTTCAACTTAACCTAGTGATCATCAACTTCATGGCGGATTATTTCTGGCCTGGCACATCAGGTGATATCCATTTTAAATATATTTTATTGGCACATATTATTTTTGTCAAAAAGCAGTTTATCTTTGCCTTGGTCTGCAATATTGTTGATGCAGGACAATTGTTCACTACATCAAAACGACGCAATTAACTTGCCCGTCCGTGCCGGTTTACGACACCGGTGCCGATCTTCCCCGTCCACACCGGTTTACAATGCCACGGCCGACTCATCTATCCGAGCTGCCTCTGATGTTGCGGTCGTTTTTGTCGTCCGTCTCTCGCGGCCTGGTCTACATCAACATACCGGGCCGCACCTGTCTGCATGAGCTGTTTATTCAGTATGAGCAAGTCACAGCTTGGGTAGCCCGGTTTTCTTTCAACAAAAAGGAGGCAAATTATCATATACTATCAACCGCCGTTTGCACTGGATGGCTCAATGGGCAGGCGCACAAGTCGCCGCCACTACAGTTTGGTTAACTTCAAATCGCCAGTTGGAAGGAACCATTGGCCGAGTTGCTGACACGGCTCATACAGGATCATTTATAACCCACCGCAGTCACCTCAACCTTCTGTGGATTTACATCGTGCTATCAACACCAATGATATACAAGTTATGTCGGTTTATATCATGGTCAAATATGAAGAGTTTCAAGCCAACTCCTCGAGTCACCTTGAGACTCGGGGGCTACGATGACATGACTCAGCAAATCTTGCTAGTTTCAGCAAATTTAAGAACCCCAGGACGATGGAGGAAAAGATAACCCGGTCCAGGAGGCTACTGTTATTTGAAGGCCGTCAGAAAATTTCCGTCTTAGAAAGTATATGACAGTTACAAAATCCCGGCTCAATGAAGAAGATCCGGGTCATCAGAAAGGATTCCAGTTTAAAATCCGGCTCAAGGGAAGTCAGTCTCATTGAAGCTCTCAAATATCTGGTTTACAATCCGGTTCAAGGGAAATCTGTTCTCCCACAAAGCTCTGAAGCGCCCAAATCCGGTTTAACAATGTCCGGTTCAAAAAGGAATTAACTTCTTGCAAGTTCGAGTTTAAAGACTGTCAAAAAATTTCCGGGTGAAAATGAAGATTCCGGTTTAAAATCCGGGTCAAGGGAAAGATGTCTCCCACAAAGCTTTGAAGCTCTCAATATCCGGTTCAAGAAGAATTTATCTCTTGCAAAAAAGTTAAAAATTGCCGAAGAGGACCTGCTGCCATGATGCGCGGTTCAAACATGGGTATCCTGCCTTATTGGCCTAACATATTATTGATCACATGGGGGCTTCTGCTTCATAAAGTGGGCTCTCTGTTCTTTTTTACATCATGCGTGCTTACACGGAGGTTCTGTCTTAAAGTGGCCTCCGGTTTACCTCTTGGGTTAGCTTTTCAAAGCACCATGTTATGTCACTTGGGGGCTTGGTCGTGTCCGAACCAATGCAACACCTTTTGATAGGCGAAAGCCACCAGTTATTGATCACTTGGGGGCTTGGTCATGTCTGAACCATAGTCACACCTCTTGATCGGCGCAATGCCACAATATCACTTGGGGGCTTGGTCGCGTCCGAACCAATGCAACACCTTTTGATAGGCGAAAGCCACCAGATCACTTGGGGACATGGTCAAGTCTGAACCAGTCATGCCTCTTGATCGGCCTAAGGCCACAGAATCACTTGGGGGCTTGGTCGAACCCGAACCATTGCCATGCCTTTTGATCGGCATAAATGCCACGGTTTCATTTGGGGACCTGGCTGACTTGAACCATCGCCACACCTATTGGGGGCTTGGTCCTGTCTAACCATGGTAACACCATCTGATCAGCTCAATAAAGCATTTTTCTTGCAAATGGTTTTATCATTGCCTTTTGCTTCAGTCTTTTTCTTAAATGACTATTATTTTTGTTGCGTTTTTTTTAAACCGACATTGTTAATCCGGTTCGACTATCAATTACAAATTGGCAGAACACGGTCAAATCTTAATCCAGAGATTATCTGCCTGGTTTGATTTTATGTTACCATCTTATTATGGAGTAAACCGGTGTTCATTAACCCGGCTTGACTTTCAACTACAAGTTGTCAGTACATTACTAATTATGATCCAGCGATTATTAACCCGGTTTGGTTTGATTATAAGTCGCCAGCATTATATATGGTTAATCCGGTGTTTATCACAACCCGGTACAGTTTATCATAAACCGGTACAATATGGAAGGAGTTATCAGTACTCAAAATTTGGGTTATTACCTCTACTACAAAAAGTTGGTAAACCAACGATGTGATTCAATGTCAGAGGTATGATATATTTCATATTTAATTATTCTTAAGTTCAGCCTTGGTTATAAACCCGGGTTATATGTTGGGCATTATGACCCATCCGGCGGTAAACCGCCAGGACACTTTAAACTTGTTGTATGCAGAAACAGGTTGAATAAAGCATGATTATAAATTATCCGGTGTTTATTAAACCGGCCTGGCTTTAAGATGATAAGTCGCCAGTATATGATGGGAAATTATCCGGTGTTTATTAAACCGGCCTGGCTTTGGACTATACGTCGCCAGTATATATTTGGATTGCGCCATTGGAATCATGCGCTTATAAATGATTGGGTTATATTATTCAAATAGCCAAATTTGGCTGAATTTTCATTATGATATTGGATGAATTTTTCATACCGGATTATATTATCTTGAATAGCCAACATGGCTGGATTATTATGGTTATTAATAACCGGTATTATTGAGTTTTCAAAGTCGCTTTAGCACAACAGTTATTATTTTATCAAAGGATATGATTTATTCTACAATGGAAGGAATAGTCCCGAGTCGCTGCAGGCTCACGACCCGGCACTTGGGGGCTATATTATTCAAATTGAGATTACATGCAAGTCTCATGTCGCTGCAAGCATGCACCATGACACTTGGGGGCTAATGCAAAGGCATTTTTACTAGTCTTATTGAAGACCCGACTCATCATATTATAATGAGCCGGCTAAATGCTCATATTTATAAAGTCCCTGCTCATTATTGCATAATGACCCGGCACTTGGGGGCTACATATATGGAGTATTCAGTTTTTACTAGTGACTGAGATGAACATGGATTTCTTTAAAGTGGCAGTAATTATATGGAAACAAGTCTCAAATCATCACTTTGTTTTGTTCAAGACTTGGGGGCTACAGGTAATATGGATATAAGGGAGAAATATCTTCCAAATTTTCAGTTTGGAGCAAACCAGATTGAACCAGCGTTGGCAACAATCATGAACCGGCGTTGGGAACAATCATGACCTGGAATTATCAGTTTTTATAACCCAACAACTCTGGTAATATTAAACTGGCAAGTTTTACATCTTCAAACCGGCTGCATATCAGATGAGTATTTCAAGACCGATATTTCTTAAGCCGGCGCTTTGGAAGCCGACTCAAGTGGATTATTCTTCACAATATTTTTTCTATAAGAAGCCAACATCAGCAATTTGAGTATGAAGCTGGTTATTGACCCGAATTTTCTAGAAGGAGGAAATGATAAGGACTTAAGGACGATCAGGTGCCGGTCTACAAGAATTCTTAACCCGGAGCACAACCTGCCAAATTTGTTCTGGTGTTTATTTTGCAGCATAAGTTTACCATGGATAAATCCAAGCTAAACTTGGGGGCTAAAGTCGGGGATATACCCCGCGGTGTAAACCGGCCGGAAGATAACCCGGCCGGACTTGGCGGATTATTTGAGGTCCCGCTGGCACTTGGCGATATTCATCTGGTGACCCGCCCAAACCTGGCGATTTACCAGCAACCCGCCAGGACGTTGTAACTCACTGGTGACCCGGCGGACGGGTCAGAGGAGCGACAAGACCCGGTGGCCCGTCTGCCGGTTCATGAAGGCCGGTTCAACTTTTGTGGGCCGTTTAAGAGGAAAGGCATGAGGAATATTTACCTTACAAGGAGTTAAGACCAGGACTTGTATCCGGTTTGTATTAGAGATAGATTAGTCCTAATCCTAATAGGACTCCACATGTAACCCGCCCCTTCAACATATATAAGGAGGGGCAGGGCTCCCCAAAGAGGGACAAGCGACAAGCAAGAGAAACAATCTTAGGGCTAGACACAAAGAGGAGAGCCGGTTTACAGCGACTCCCTCGTGATCATAATGAGACCTAGCCTCAAATAGCATGTAGGGTTTTTACCGGATGATGTTTCCCGGGGCCCGAAGCTGTCTAAATCCCTGTCTTGTGTTGCGTCTCTCGATTCCGCTCAACCCCTCTCAAGCTACCACATAGATGCGTTGGCCTCGCGACTAAGTCCTGACACTAAGGACATCTGACGTGACAATTCCACGACAAGTTCCGAGTTGACGTGAAGATTGCTTTTGATGACCCGAGAAGTCATCGTCGGCGCAGCGGCCGAATAGGCGGTCATAAGAAAACCCCCTAGCCGGAGAGTTTGGCTGATGGCCACAACTCCTTTGGCAACGGTGCCGTCTTTAAAGACGGGATGAGGCATCCTTCCTGATGGCGATGGCACAGAGGAAGTCTCAATGAAATCACCAATGTCGGTGTCAAAACCGGCGGATCTCGGGTAGGGGTCCCGAACTGTGCGTCTAGGCGGATGGTAACAGGAGACAAGGGACATGATGTTTTTACCCAGGTTCGGGCCCTCTCAGTGGAGGTAAAACCCTACTCCTGCTTGATTAATATTGATGATATGGGTAGTACAAGAGTAGATCTACCACGAGATTTGAGAGGCTAAACCCTAGAACTAGCCTATGGTATGATTGTTGTTCGTCCTACGGACTAAAACCCTCCGGTTTATATAGACACTGGAGAGGGTTAGGGTTACACAGAGTCGGTTACAATGGTAGGAGATCTACATATCCGTATCGCCAAGCTTGCCTTCCACGCCAAGGAAAGGCCCATCCGGACACGGGACGAAGTCCTTAATCTTGTATCTTCATAGTCTAGGAGTCCGGCCAACGGTGATAGTTCGGCTATCCGGACACCCCCTAATCCAGGACTCCCTCAGTGTGGTTGGCTGGTTTTTCGGGGGTGCCATGTATCTGGCACGAGCGATCGAGTATTCGGTCCAAATTAGACGGGCCCGGAGTATTTCTTTTGAATGGATTTTTCCGCTGACCGGGTTTAGAGCCTCTGAATCCGGCATTGACTGCCGTATCCTCGGCATTATCGCCATTAATGCGGCTGTCGGTGTCAAAACCAGTGGATCTCTGGTAGGGGTTCCCGGACTATGCGTCTAGGCGGATGGTAACAGGAGACAAGGGACACAATGTTTTTACCCAGGTTCGGGCCCTCTCAGTGGAGGTAAAACCCTACTCCTGCTTGATTAATATTGATGATATGGGTAGTACAAGAGTAGATCTACCACGAGATCAGAGAGGCTAAACCCTAGAAGCTAGCCTATGGTATGATTGTTGTTCGTCCTACGGACTAAAACCCTCCAGTTTATATAGACACCAGATAGGGTTAGGGTTACACAGAGTTGGTTACAATGGTAGGAGATCTACATATCCGTATCGCCAAGCTTGCCTTCCACGCCAAGGAAAGTCCCATCCGGACACGGGACGAAGTCTTCAATCTTGTATCTTCATAGTCTAGGAGTCCGGCCAACGGTGATAGTTTGGCTATCTGGACACCCCCTAATCCAGGACTCCCTTAGTAGCCCCCGAACCAGGCTTCAATGACGATGACCTCGGCGCGTAGATTGTCTTTGGCATTGCGAGGCGGGTTCTTCTCCCGATTCCATATACTTGTCGAATAGTGTCCGGATTCTAATAAATGCTGCGCTCCTTGGCTTCCACACCCAATAATGGCCATCTTCCACATGGCGAACGAATGCGAAAAGCCAGGGTATTTTTACACTTTCCCCCCTAGCTGCGCAAATGACCTGTCTATAAAAAGAGACGAGGATCTAGATCCGAATCACACCATCCTCCCTTCGCAAGCTTTCATCGGAGCGCCTCCAACAAAAAATCCATTCCACCATGGATAGTCGACGCGGCTCCTCCTCTCGCGCTCCCTTCCCCAAGCCTGGGGATTGGGAGAGATGCTCAGTCCCGCATAGCACGCTAGTGACGCTCCAAACCAAGGGATTTCTTCCCCCGGCCTTCATGGTTCCAAATCGAGCCGGACTCGCCACCTACAAGGGTGGAAAACAAGCGAAGAGCGTCCCCGATCCTTCCAAAGGAGAGCGGGTATGTTTCGTCCCTTACTGATAAGAGGACTCGGATTTCCAATACATCCGTTTCTCCGGGGGCTCCTGGAGTTCTATGGCCTCCAGCTGCACCACCTTACGCCTGCCTTCCATTCTACACATCGCAGGCTTCGTAGCCCTTTGCAAACTGTTTTTTGGTGTTGAGGCTCATTTTGCACTGTGGAAGAGATTATTCTGCCTCGTACCCCATTCTCAAGAGGGGTCAATATATCAAGTGGGCGGAGCCGAGCTATGGCGCATCACCGGGACCGAATATCTATCTGGAACCCCGAAGAAGGCGTTCGAAGACTGGCCTTCGGAATGGTTTATATAGAAGACGCCTCGCTACCGGATCCCGTTCGGACCGGCCTCCCAGAGTTCAGTAATTCTCCCTTGAAGAAACGCCTAAGTTGGCGTCCATGGAGCCCCCAGAGGAATAGCGACAAGGATGTGCTTTACCTGATGAGCCAAATTAGGTTGCTGGCTCATTCCGGACTGACCATGATCAGCGTCATGGCCAAATGCATTATGCGGGGGGTGCAGCCGCTCCAGTATAGGGGCCACCCCATTTGGGATTTCAACGGGGAGGATGATGCCACCCGTCATGGCCGTAAGGGGCCGGGATCGGTCACCGATCTGGTGAAGATTTTGTCCGCGCTGTACAAGGGGGAAGAGGAGGATTTTCTCCACGTCAGTCCATTGAATGGATTTTCTATGAACAATCCTCGAAGCTGGGTAAGCGAACATCCCCTCTTCCGCACATCCTATCCATACTCCCATAGTTATATATTTCATTTTGTGAGTTCGACGCAGGAACTGCGTCAGGCCGTAAAAGATATAAGCAGCCCGCCCCCGCAACCCGGGGATCCGAAACGGTTCCTCGATCCGGCATCCCAAGAGGATCCGGACATATCGGTGGAGCTGATTGATGGGGTATTGTCACGACCGGTTTTCCAATAAAAATATTTATTGATAAACCAGTCTTTTGAGTCCAGTATGAGAGAAATCCTCCTCACTGGTAGACAATTTCTTGATACAATAAGGCAGTAGCATAAAAATATATTACAGGGTTGAACTGTGGCTGCTCAACCAAATTATTACAAGCACGCCAATAATCATACATAATGGCGGACAGAACACAGTGGTGTGGAGACATACTACTGACTCAAGGATAGGCTCGTGGTGGAAAAACACAGCGGGAAGGGAAATACAAGACTCTAAGAATATCATTTCATCGAACGTCGAGGTGAGGCTCGATAAATTTATTTGGTAGCGGAAGCGGATATAAAACAGGGCCAAATCCAGGGTCGCACGAGACTGACTGGGACTCCTCTAAGTGTCGGACTCGCTATCGAACTCTTCATCCATGAGATCGCCTTCGTCAGCATCTGGCCAAATCAGCAAGCCAGTGAGTACTTTGAAAGTACTCGCAAGACAGTTCGGACGTAAGATATAACAAATGCATGCATGGATGCAACATGATTAATTCCTTAATGCACAATAAATAAAATTGGCATAACGGGTAAGTAAAAAGGGAAACGGCGGTAGTCCGCCTGAAATCCCACAGAGCATAAATAAGGACCGATCGGGTGTCTGAAGCGACGCCTCGAAAGGTGAACAAATAAAAATAAGGAAATGATGCCACAGTCGGGCATCTTAGCGACACCACATAAAGGGCTTTAAAAGAAATGCCACGGTCGGACGTCTGAGCGACATCGCAGAAATGGCTTTAGAAGAAATGCCACAGTCGGACGTCTGAGCGACATCGCAGAAAGGGCTTTAAAAGAAATGCCACAGTCAGACGTCTGAGCGACATCGCAGAAAGGGCTTTAAAAGAAATGCCACAGTCGGACGTCTGAGCGACATCGCAGAAAGGGCTTTAAAAGAAATGCCACCATCGGACGTCTGAGCGACATCACAAAAAGGGCTTTAAAAGAAAGGCCACAGTCGGACATCTGAGCGACATCGCAGAAAGGGCTTTAAAAGAAATGCCACCATCGGACGTCTGAGCGACATCGCAGAAAGGGCTTTAAAAGAAATGCCACAGTCGGACGTCTGAGCGACATCGCAGAAAGGACTTTAAAAAAATGCCACCATCGGACGTCTGAGCGACATCGCAGAAAGGGCTTTAAAAGAAATGCCACAGTCGGACGTCTGAGCGACATCGCAGAAAGGGCTTTAAATTCACCAGTAAATAATACTCATAATAAACATTCAATCCATGAGAATAAACGGGTTAGTCCATCCACAGGGATAATCATTCAACCGGACTTAGCACTCATGCGATTCACCGGAGTCTCTGTCACCAAAGCTGACAATTGATTAGGATAAGAAGGAACGAAACTTGACATGGAATAGATGATTTGGAGGAATATATGACTCTGCAGAGTTTGTACAAAATTTTTCCCACAGCCAACGGATTTCCGTAGTCACGAAGGACTAGTTCCGTTTACGGTATTTCAGAAGAAAACACAGCTAACCGGTACACACCCATCCTACCTCTCGATGCTAGGAATCACCCTAGTCATCGTCCAAGAAAAACTTTTGAGACGGGGAGATCACAATCTCGAATAGCATGGGATCAAATTTATATACGCGCCACTCTAAGGGGTGCCCCCCTCTCGGTCCCAACCGGAAACACCCATGCCCCCTGACCGGATGACTGGCTTTAATCCAGGGCCATGGAACCATCATCACGGCCTCTCCTCTTTGGTGTGTACCATGAAAGCGGTTTGCAACTTACTAAACCATATTCCTTGCGGAAAACATGTGGTAGTACAAGGAAGGAAATGATAGGTACTGGACCGATATGGTTTGACACTGAAGTCACATGGTCTGGTGTACGACTGGCATGCTACAACACTGCCACCGTACCCATCCTCATGCCAACACATGGCCATTCATATTCACATTCATCCACGTATGGATCATCGAACTCACTTACCTCATTATCACATAAAATAACGTTCATCGGTATGCTCACCGACATGCCATGAAACTAACTAAATGCAAAACATGCCAAGACACTCATCATGTCAAAAGTTCAAACATGCTTGCCTGGTTCAGAGTAGTCGGAGCCTAGCTCGGTGAAGTTCGCGGCTCCGTCACCTCCTTCGGTATCTACGGTTTAAAGAAAGTATATGCGCTAACGTAAATACCAAGGAGTGCACAGAAGGTAAACCAAATATTTTTCAAATAAACCTGATAAAAAACTAGACAAAATTTTAAAGAGAACAGAAAAAGAATCAATTAAAAATACTTTTCTGATAAAAAGTTATAAGGGTTTTTGTCCAGGGACTTATCTGTAATGAAACAGAAGATTTCCAGGGGCTAGTTTATAAAAACAGAAAACGCTTCAGTAGCGACTACGCCAGCCCGAAGAGAAAACGCATTCTGCCCGAAGGCGCTTCCAGAAAACGATTCGAAAGAGAGAGCAGAGAGGCTGACGGTGGGGTCCCACCCGTCAGGTTCAAATGTTCAAACGGGGCGGCAGAGTTCGCCGGCGCCCGAGAGCCGCGGTGGTCGCTGGCGGCGATCCACGGCGAGGCAGAGAGATCGGAGAGTACCTCCGTGCTCAGGGTACCCTTCCGCGTCAGTTGATGGTGGTGGAGTCGGTCGGCGAGCACCACGTCGACGGCGAGCTTTGCTCCGGCGGACGGCGGCTCGGGTGGTCGAGGGGCTCGTCGGAGAGGGCTGCAAAGGTTAAATTGAAGAGGGGGTTATGCTCCTGGCAGCTAGAGAGGGTAACGAACGGGGTTTGAGCGCCGGAGATGGCCTCACCAGAACGAATCGGGCTGGAGGCCGAGGCGGGGCGAGGCGGCCGGAGCTGGGGGAGAAGACCTCCTCGAGGTCCCCCCTAGTGGCCTGGCGGGGTGTTGGTGAGTAGTGGAGGTGCTGCGTGCACGAGAGTGAGCTCGGGACCCCTTTATATAGGCGGTCCGAGGCGGTTGCCGTGAACGAGGATCACCGGCGAGCGATTACGGTGGCGCAGTGCTCGGTCGGGGTGGTTAGGGGGTCGAGCGTCATCACGGAGGTTCAATGGGTCCGTTTTGGTGTTAAACTGGCCGGGGTTTGGGTGTTAAGGGTGAGCCCGACGGAACGGTGATGGCGCAGGCCCGTCGGCGGCGGAGAGCGCGTTCCGTGCTTGCCGGCCACGGTGGCTGTGCTACGGGCGTGCGCTGGCGTGCATGAGGCCACGCGGAGAGCCAGGGAGCGATGGGCGGCGTGGAACGGCGTTCTGCCGTGGTGTGCCTCCTGTCGGCCGCCATGGGAGGTCCCGACGCCGCAGAAGATGCCGGCAAGGGCGAGCCAGCGCGCGATCGATGCCAGGAAGGCTCCACGCACGCGTGTGAAGCTTCGGACAAGAGGAAGAGGCGGCGAGGAACGTGCCAAGGGCACTGTGGCCGCGTGACTGAAACTGACGGACTGAAGATGACACTGAAACTGAATTTTCTGAACTTTGAACAGTAACAGTGCCCACAAGGTGATCGACCGAATGAAATTGGCCTCTGGTGATTTTTCCTTGAGCTGATTTTTGGTGGAGTGGCTTCTCCTTGCTCAAGTAGGCTGCATGATTTTTGGTGGAATTTTTGGAGCAGTGTGGATATGAATTTCACCAAATTTGGCAAATCTGGTCCAAACTTGCAGAGACTGTATTTTGAAAAATTTGAAAAGAGGAGGAGTGGATCAAGATGGTTCTGGGTTGTGGGTTCAAAGGACAATCCAGGAGAATTGGTTTGAGGTCAAAACTCAAATGAAAAAGTGTACTTGCTTTGAAAATCCCTCAGGCTCCAAATAATTTTTAGAATTGAATTGAGGGGGAAAATAATTAGAATAAAATCCAAAACCAGTTTGGATTAGTTGGGACAGAGAATTTAGGTTGATCACAAGGGGGAGGGGAGGTTTTGGAGGGGTTTTATCTCATGGGCAAAAATACAAAGCCAAGGGTGGCTTCAAAGATAAGAAAATCCCAAATTTTCATAGAGCTTCTCTTAAAAATAAAACAAATTAAAACTCCCAAAAAGATTACATCTTTAGAGGGAACTAACAGAGAAAAAGTTTGCAAAAGATCAACCACCAAAGTTTGAAAGAATTAAAAACCCTGCCAAGGCAAAAAGGAGGTTTTTAAGAGGAAGGTTTTTCTGAAAAAGAAAGATTTTAAAAAAAGCTCTCTCTCTCCTCAAAACCACAAGGTTTTTGATAAAAAAAACAAAATAAAAATTTTGGAGTGTCACAGGTATTTCACCAACTAAGCATTGACAATGCCTTGGTTGCCATTACGGCCAACTACCCTGGAATATTTCCAGCCTCATAGGTAATTGAGACCGAAGCCCCAGTACCTTGCTAATTACCCATCTGTGCTTTATTTTTGATCATCGTATATCAATGGTGTTTTGCAGGGGGCACCTTCGAGGCGGGAGGCCGAGCCTGTGGCGGCTAACCAATAAGAGGCAGCACGGCCAAGTAGGCTGAAAAGAAGTGCGGTCCGGACTGAAACGCCGCCGCAACGGTAATGCGTGTCACCATATTCCCAGGATTGACTCCGGGAAGGTATATTAACGCTGGTGCTCCTTTCAGGAAAAAGAGCACTCGCCGGACTGTATCTGGAGAGATGGCCAATCGAGCCTCCGCCAGCCAGGATCCAACGCCGGTTCCGGAAACGGAGGTAAGCACGAGGCGTGCGTCGGATGCTCCTCCGACAGAGGATGCCGACAGATTGTCCGCCACCAACTCCGAGGTGGAGAGTGCCATGAATCACAGGCGCCGCCGGATAGTTCTTCGTGATGCGTGCTTCTCCCAAGAAGCATTGAACGCCTTCAATTCGGGAGACGCGCACCTCCGTGCTGCTCAAGATGGTCTGGCCAGAGCCACGGAGCTGTATGTAAAGGACATATGGGTGAGGAAATTTGACAGTTATATATGCCAGTAGCCCCCGAGACTTAAAATTAGTTAGGAGAACTGATTTAAGGATCATTTCTTATGTAGGATCTTACGGAAAAGAATACCCGACTGTCTCAGGAGCTTGAAGAGTCCAAGGCCCAACTTGAGGCCGCACTAGCCGCCCCAGGGGGGGCCACAGAGACCCCCTCTGGTAACATATACTTCGAAAGATAAATAGTTTGTGAAGTGCGGCGTGTGTATAAGTCTGACAATAATATTGCAGATGGCGCCGGACTAGATCCGGACAAGCAACATCTCCTCCGCCAGTTAAAGGCTGGCGAGAATGTGCTTACAAGGGTGAGGCAAGAGAAAAACAATCCCCAAGATGCCAACACAAGGCTGGGTGAGGAACTAAAGGATGTTCAAGCCCAGCTGTCTGACTCCGTTAAGAAGAATCAGTAGCTTCGTCGCGGCATTTATAGTAAGTGCTTGAGCGAGCTTTTTGAAAAGAAGAGTTCGGCGAGGAAGTCGACTAACAGAAAGATGTCTATAGGTATGCTCACAGGTCGTCCTACAGAGGAAATGCCCGATTCAATGGGTGACCTGCTTCCCGAGTTGCTTCAACTACACGAACGAGTTCGGCAGGTGATGAGAGACGTCGCCCAGGCCTTGTGGCCATCCATCTCCCTACCCGAAGGCCTTGGAGAGATTGCAGAGAGACTTCAGGGAGCACGGCGGCGCTTCCGAATATGGAAGATATTGGCCTGCCGGCAAGGCGCCAGGGAGGCCTGGGCCATGGTGAAGACGCGGTACATGAAGGCTGACCCGAACCACATGGCCGAGGTCGGACTTGTGGGGCCTGATGGGAAGGAGATCCCTGTGAGCTTAGCGTACGGCCAAGTAGAGTTGTCCGCAAAGTATTCCCAGCGGGACTGTAAACTGGACAGCCTATTAGATGGTATTGAAGAGGAATACAATCAATCAGTTTGAAAAAAATGACATGTAAAATGCCTTCTAGCCGGATTGTAGATCGTTTGTCGTAGCGGACCCTTTCGCTTCAACCTCGGGACCCTATCGTCTGGAGTGTATCTGAATACCCTCGCGGTTATGTAAGAACCGAGGCATGCGTGGAGACCAGGCGTAGGGGTCATTGGTGCTCTATCAAACAAGTGCCCAACTAGTTATGTTATATTACATGGTTAGTAAGAAACATCTTCCAGGGAGAATAGTTCCGTTAGGGGTTCCTTTCCCTGGGAGGCATGCCCTAAAGTGCATGTCCGGACTGCAAAAAAAGCAGAAAAACATCTGGTGGCAGATAAATGGATAAATAAGAAATCGCCTTTTAGTTCGCCGACCGAATATTCCCTTAAGAACGCTAACTTTCGGCTTCACCCAGTCTGAGGTACGCGTCTGGCTGACCCGGCGGTAACAATCGCAGAGGTGCTCCCTTTACCACCTAGCCGAACAATCGGGAACGTAGGGGTAAGCACAGGAGCCAGGCAACCCAGCTTGGCCAAAACTTAAGTCATATCGATGCATATAATGGTGAATAAAAGGTCATGTGGAAGTGTGACACATGTGTTGGGCATAAAGCCCGTAGAAATAAGCTTCTGTTAAAGAAGCCCCAGGTATATTGAGCGCAGACAACGCGTCAAGTGTGTGCGAACAATGTGCAATCGGGCCTTCAACGGCTTCAGAAAAAGGAGGGAGAAGGAGAGAAATAAAGGACAATTAAAGTATAAAATATAGATGGAGGAAGGAAACAAACCCCGAGTCCGGCGCTAGGCATAAAATCTTTGGAGACGGGCTGCGTTCCATGGGTTCGGCACCAATCGGTTATCCGATGCATTCCGCAGACGGTACGCGCCGCCGGTCAGGACTTGGTCGATGATGAAGGGACCCTCCCATTTGGGCTTGAGTTTGTCTTCTTGTCCGGCAGGCGTAGAACTAATTCACCAACATTGTAGGCTTTGGCCCGTACTTCTCTGCTTTGGTATCTTCGAGCCTGCTGTTGATAGAATGCGGAACGGGCTTTTGCCACATCGCGCTCCTCCTCCAAGGCGTCCAAACTGTCCTGCCGATCGAACTCGGCTTCTCTTTCTTCGTACATGCGCACGTGAGGTGAGTCATGAATTATGTCGCAGGGCAAAACTGCCTCTGCGCCGTACACCATAAAAAATGGTGTGAATCCGGTAGTGCGATTCGGCGTGGTCCGCAGCCCCCAGAGTACGGAGTCGAGCTCCTCTACCCAGTGCATATTAGATTCCTTGAGGGACCGCACTAGTCTGAGTTTAATGCCGCTCATGATTAGACCATTTGCACGCTCGACCTGACCGTTAGTTTGAGGATGATAGACTGAAGCGTAGTCGAGCTTGATGCCCATGTTTTTGCACCAGAGTTTGACCTTGTTGACCATGAAGTTCGTGCCATTATCAGTGATGATGCTATGGGGGACGCCATAACGGTGTACTACCCCTGATATGAAGTCTATCACCGGTCCGGATTTGGCCGTCTTAACAGGCTTTTCCTCTATCCATTTGGTGAATCTATCCACCATGACCAGTAGGTATTTTTGCTTGTGGGTTCCTCCTTTAAGGGGTCCGACCATATCAAGCCCCCAGACCGCGAACGCCTAGGTGATGGGTATAGTTTTGAGGGCGGTGGGTGGCATGTGGCTTTGATTAGCAAAGAGCTGACATCCTACGCATTGTTGGACCAAGTCCTGAGCATCTGCCTGGGCCGTCGCCCAATAAAATCCTGTACGGAAGGCCTTGCCTACAAGGGCCCGGGCTGCGGCGTGGTGCCCGCCAAGTCCGGCATGAATTTCAGCCAGAAGATTTCGCCCTTCCTCTTCGGAGATACACCTTTGAAGGACTCCGGTTGTGCTTTTATTATAAAGCTCTCCCTCATGGACCTTATAGGCTTTAGATCGCTGCACTATGCGGTGGGCCTCATTTTGGTCCTCAGGAAGTTCCTGCCTAGTTAGGTAGGCTAGGAATGGTTCTGTCCACGGGGCAATAACTGCCATTATTGTGTGGGCTGACGGTGTTATTTTGGTGGCGGGGCCACCAAATTATGTCGGAATGTTCGGTGAAGGGAAGTGTGGTTAGGTCCGGGCTGTTATTTCCGGACTCTCCCTCCCATGATACGGATGGCTTGAAAAGCCTCTCTAGGAAGATGTTGGGAGGGACGGCATCGTGCTTTGTGCCAATGTGTGCCAATGCGTCTGCTGCCTGGTTGTTCTCCCAGGCTATATGGTGAAATTCAAGCCCCTCAAACCGAGCTGACATTTTTAGAACGGCATTGCGATAAGCTGCCATTTTCGGATCCCCGCGGACCTCTAGGCATTGAATGCCCATGGAGACTGCCATCCGGAGACCATGTAGAAGGGCCTCGTATTCGGCTGCGTTGTTGGAGTCCGTGTACATTATTTGAAGTACGTATTGGATTGTATCTCCGGTTGGGGATGTCAGAACGACGCCAGCCCCCAAACCGGCCAACATTTTGGAGCCATCGAAGTGCACGATCCAATTGGAATATGCGTCGTACTCTTTAGGGAGTTCGGCTTCAGTCCGTTTGGCGATGAAGTCGGCCAAAACCTGTGACTTAATAGCTCGCCTTTGCTTGTAAGTTATGTCGAACGGGAGGAGCTCGATGGCCCATTTGGCAATCTGGCCCGTTGTGTCGTGGTTGTTTATGATGTCATTAAGAGGTACTTCGGAGGCTACTGTTATCGAACACTCTAGGAAATAGTGTCGCAGCTTCCGGGATGCCATGAACACTGCATATGCTATCTTTTGGTAATGCGGGTACCGTGACTTGCATGGAGTTAGGACAGTGGACACGTAGTAAACTGGTTTTTGGAGAGGGATCTTGTGTCCGTCCGTTTCTCGTTCGACAACGAGCACCGCGCTTACAACTTGATGGGTTGCTGTGATGTATAATAGCATTGGTTCACCCGTATTGGGCGCGGCCAGGACCAGATTTGTTGCCAATACGGCTTTGATTTCTTCGAGTCCGGCCGTGGCGGCATCCGTCCACCCGAAGTGTTCGGTGCGCCCTAGGAGGCGATAAAGGGGTAATGCCTTTTCAACTAAGCGGGAAATAAAGCGGCTAAGAGCCGCCGCGCATCCAGTCAATTTTTGTATTTGCTTGAGGTCTTTTGGGATATCCAATTGTGACAGAGCTCGGATCTTGGCTGGGTTTGCTTCAATTCCTCTACCAGATACGATGAAGCCCAAGAGCTTTCCGGCTGGTACGCCGAAAACACATTTTTCCGGGTTGAGCTTAATGTCATATGCTCGGAGACTGTCGAATGTGAGCCTCAAGTCGTCTACTAGAATTTCGACATGCTTGGATTTGACGACCACATCGTCTATGTATGCCTCCACTGTTTTGC
Source organism: Triticum aestivum (assembly GCF_018294505.1). Taxonomy (NCBI): domain Eukaryota; kingdom Viridiplantae; phylum Streptophyta; class Magnoliopsida; order Poales; family Poaceae; genus Triticum; species Triticum aestivum. The sequence goes on from NC_057801.1 coordinate 688,635,817, forward strand.
CGATCTGATTTGCCAGACATGTCCGAATCATGCGCTGATATGTTGCGCCGGCGTTTTTGAGCCGGAAGGGCATTGGGATGAAGTAGAATGGGCCGTATGGAGTGATGAATGCTGTTGCGGCTTGGTCTGGCTCTGCCATCTTAATTTGGTGGTAGACGGAGTATGCATCGAGGAAGCACAATGAAACATGCCCTGCGGTAGCGTTGATAATTTGATCGATGCAGGGAAGAGGGAAGGGATCCTTTGGGCAAGCCTTGTTAAGGTCCTTGAAATCAACACACGGGCGCCAGGATTTGTCCTTCTTTGGTACCATTACCAGGTTTGCTAGCCAGTCCGGATGTTTTATATCTCTAATGAATCCGGCAACCAATAGTTTGGCTAGTTCCTCTCCCATAGCCTGTCTCTTGGGTTCGGAGAAGCGCCGAAGAGTTTGTTTGACTGGCTTGAATCCTTTTAGGATATTTAGGTTGTGCTCTGCCAGCCGGCGTGGGATTCCTGGCATGTCTGAAGGGTGCCAGGCAAAGATATCCCAATTTTCCCGTAGGAATTCTCATAGTGCGGTGTCGACATTGGGTTTTAATTGTGCCCCGATGGAGGTCGTTTTTGTAGGGTCCGTTGGATGGACTTGGAATTTGACTATTTCGTCCGCCGGTTTAAAAGAGGTGGACTTGGATCTCTTATCGAGTATCACATCGTCCCTGTTCACCGTGGAGCGCAGCAGAGTGAGTTCCTCGGCCGCTAGGGCTTCGGATAGTGCCTCCAGGGCAAGTGCGGCTGTTTTATTTTTGGCGTGGAGTGCTATGTCCGGGTCACTAGCAAGAGTGATGATTCTGTTGGGTCCGGGCATTTTGAGCTGCATATACCCGTAATGGGGTATAGCTTGAAAAATTGTGAATGGCTCCCGCCCTAATAGAGCGTGGTATCCGCTACTGAACGGGGCCACTTGGAATGTGACCTCCTCGGACCTGTAATTATCCGGCGTGCCGAACACTACATCCAATGTGATTTTTCCTATACAACATGCTTCCCTACTGGGGATTATTCCTCTAAAGGTTATGCTGCTTCGCTCAATGTGGCTCCAGTCTATTTCCATTTTTTGAAGGGTTTCCTCATAAATGAGGTTTAATCCGCTGCCGCCATCCATGAGTACCTTGGTAAGGCGAAAGCCGTCCACTATTGGATTGAGGACCAATGCGGCTAGTGCTCGGGCTGTTCGGAATTTAGGTTCGTCGCTGGCATTGAAGGTAATAGCCATGTCACTCCATGGATTTGTTGTTGCCACCTGGTGGACTTCGGTGAGGCTGCGGATTGTTCTTTTCCACATATTATTTGATGCGAAATTTTCGAAGACTTACCGTACTGGTATTCCTGGGCTGGTGCTCTGAATCTAGAAGCTCTTCGCCACTTTTGGCCACCTGCCGTAGTATCCAACATGCTCTAAGGCTATGAGTTGGCGTGGCGCCCTCTGTACTATGAATTTTGCAGGGTCCGTTGAGCCATCCCTCCAGTACGGTTCCATGCCCTTTAAAGGGTTTTTTGCTTTTTGGTATTTGACTCAGGTTGTCAGGACCCCGACTCAATGCCACATAGATCTAGCATGTAACACTTCATATCACTTTGCGGCCTCACGCACGGTATTCCCACGGGTGACGCCTTACCTTTACCCGGGACCGTTTGCGCCTTTTGGCACACGTATATGACAGTGTCGCTAGCATCCATATGATAAGGAGCCCGGGCTGACATGGCTAGTCGTAAACCCAAAGTGGCACAAACTTACAGGGACAGGCATCCATGACCCAGCATCGAACGTGTCGGTCATCAGCGAGTGAATCCAGGCTGTAGCACTGGGCTAGCAGGACTCCGGTGAACCGGGCTGTAGCGGGCTAACAGGACTCCGGTATTCATCGCGTGACATTTCCCCGAAGGGACAGACACAGGAACGAAGAAGGACACATGCCGGCCAGCCTAAGTGTTCCGGAGCAGTAGCAAGCTACCATGGCTCAGTGGAAAACACTAGGAGACATTTCCCGGTAAGAGAGGCTACTAAAGATAAACAACTAGATGGTCAGATCCCACACATACCAAGCATTTCAATAACATACACACAATATGCCCGATATGTGCAAATACAACATGGCATCACAACATGACTCTACGACTCAAGTAATTTATTCATTAGGCTCCGAGGAGCGAGATATTACAAACATGGGTCTCATGACCCAACAATCAGAGCATACAAGTCAAAGCACAAACGGAAGCTATCATGTCTGAGTACAGACATCTATAAATGAAAAAGGCTGAGAAGCCTGACTATCTACCAGATCCTGCCGAGGGCACAAGATCGTAGCTGAGGTATCAAGCTAAACGTCGAAGTCCAAACGGAACTACTAGTGAGACTGAATTCTCTCTGCAAAAACATAAAATAGGCAAACGTGAGTACAAATGTACCCAGCAAGACTTACATCAGAGCTAACTACATATGCATCATTATCAACAAAGGGGTGGTGGGGTTTAACTGCAGCAAGCCAGCTTTGACTCGGTGGCTATCCTAAACTACGACTGCAAGCGACTCTTTTGAGGTGGCGCACACGAGTCCACATATTCACCATATCAATACACCACTATGGATCCGCTCCCGTCTCCCTACGAGAACGCCATCCATAGCACTCACGCTTATCTTGCGTATTTTAGAGTATCCACTTTCACTTGTCTATGAACTGATATAAGCAACCCAGAAGTCCTTTACCGCGGAAACGGCTATTCGAATAGATGATGTTAACTCTGTAGGGGTGTACTTCTTCATACATGTTTCCACCACTTAGCGTCTGCACACGACATGTGCTCGGCAGACTTCAAGCGAAAGCCGACGTGGGTGTAGACCACGACCTACCTAAACACTCAAGTCTCTAGTCCAGGTTTATCGCCTATTCGGGTTCCATCCATGAGGAGATCCGGCCGGAGTTTCGCTCACAGCCCCAAACGATGTGAACAGGGTTCCCGAGATACCAAACGGCCATCCGGTACACCGTGCCACGTACCTACCGCATCACAGCCCACCCCTACGGTCAGCGCTGTCCACGGCCTCCAGTAAGCTACAAACACCAGAAACTACTTGCAACTCCTGGACAGAGGACTAGGGTGAATAAGAAGTCGAGCGGGGTCATATTTCAGGGCCCAATGTATGGTAGTAGCTGAGTCATGGATCACAAACACAGAACTCAGTTCCTAAGGACGGCTTCAATGAGACAACCCACCATGTACTCCTACATGGCCTCTCACCGACACCTTTTACCAAATCGTGTTCACACACTTAGCTCACACATAGTAGGACATGTTCACACACCTCTGATTCATCCTCGATGAATCAGACCTGACTCAACTCTAAGCAGTAGCAGGCATGACAAACAAGCATGAATGAGTAGGCACATCAGGGCTCAAACAACTCCTACTCATGCTAGTGGGTTTCATCTATTTACTGTGGCAATGACAGGTCATGCAAAGGATAAAGGGGTTCAGCTACCGCAGCAAGTAACAGATGAATCGGTGTTGTCCTAATGCAGTAAAAGAGAGCAGGAGCGAGAGAGTAGGATTGTATCGGAATGAACAAGGGGGTTTTGCTTGCCTGGCACTTCTGAAGATAACATTGAGTCTTCCTTAGTGTCAACGATCACATCATCGGTATCACGTCTATCGAGAGGGGACAAATACCGGCAACATAGAAGGGAACACAATCAATGCAATGTACAATATGATGCATGATCATGACATGGCAAAATGAATGTGTTTTGGGCTAATGCAACTAGCAACAGATTAAATGAAGTTGGTTTGAATACAAGATTCAAATTCAAACTCCATATGTGATTATTCAAATGCCATTTAATTGATTTGTGCTAAACAGCAGCTATAAGTTGTTCTAACATGCATGAAAATGGTACAGATGGATTCCTTGAATTTTTCTGATAATTTTTCATATATAATTTATTTCATTTGGAGTTACGGTTAATTTTCTATGATTTATTGAAGTTTATACAATTTTCTAAAATTTCCTGAATAATAATAAATCCAGAAAATACTTATTGCGTCAGCCTGATGTCATGATGACGTCAGCAGGTCAAAGGCGCCAGCCCAGGTCAAACCTGACGCTGGGACCCACATGTCAGTGTAACAACTAGTTAACAGGATTAAGTTAATACTAACTAAACTGTCAATGGGCCTGGGCCCGCATGTCAGTGGTTAGTTGACTAACTAAACAGGGTTAGCTAGTGTTAGGTTAGTCACTAATCCAGGTAATTAGCGCTAAACTAATCTAACTAAAATTAGCAAGGGTGGCCCACATGTCATTGACCCAGGGGTCAAACTGGGCCCACCCAGTCAACGATCAGCGGGTCAAACCCGCCGGCGTCTAGCCGCCGGCGAGGCCGAGACGACGGAGAGCGTCGGAAACGCTGCTCCGGCCACGGTTTGATGCGCGGGTGGGTGCTACGAGTAGCTGGCGATGTGGCGCATCCAACGGTGGCGGTGTTTGGTGCTGGGGTGGCCGGAGTTAACGGCGGCGAGCTCTTTTGCGGCCGCCGGAGTTCGGGCAATCTCGGGGTCAGGGTTAGGGAGCACGGCAGGAGGAGCTGGGGCGTGCTACGGACTCCTGAGATCGCGGTGAGCACGTCAGTGGGCTCGGATATGAGCTGGGGTGGCTGTGGCCACGGCCACGCCATGGCCGGCGGCGAGAAACTCTCGGCCGCGGTGGAGGAAGAGGCTAGGGGGCGAGAACGGAGGGGGCGAGCACAGGAGAAGCAGCAGGGGCTCACAGCGGATTCATTCGAGGCGGAGACGAGGCCGGGGGAGCGTTGGAGGCAGCACAGGGTCGCCGGAGATCCGGGCGGCCGAAGGTAGAAGACGACGGTTGCGGCGACGTTGCAGGGCGCCTGAGGATGCGTGGCTCATCTGGGATGACGCGGACGACGAGGCGGAGCCAACGAGCATGACGGATGCTCGAGGGACGGCCGGTGAGCGCGGTGGCGGTGTGCGGCGGCGACGAAGGCGTTCGGGAGCGAGAGGGGAAAAAAGCAGAGAAGGGGGAAAGGGTCAAGGGAGAATGAGAGAGGTCGGGCGGATCGGGACGTCACCGGGCATTCATCCACGCGGCCAGGGGAAGCAGGAGGTGGCCAGGGGAAGCAGGAGGTGGCCGAGGCAGCGTCGGCACGCGCCACGCCTCGCCTCTGTTCGTCCTCCTGGCAGAGGAGGAAGAGGACAAGGGGGAGGAGGAGGTGGGGTGGGCCAGCGGGAGGAGCTGGGCCGGCTGGGCTGGACAGGTAACTTCCTTCTCTCTCTGTCTTTTATTTTCTGTTCTGTTTTTCTTTTATTTAATTCTTTTGCCACTGTTTTGAATTAAAAATAATAATTCAAACAATGCCAAAGCTCCTCTGAATATTTTATATTGCTAGATGGACTCTCCCAAAAGCTTATAAAATATTTCAGGGGTATTTGAATTTATATTCTAATTATATGAATATAATTCAAATTCAAATAGCTAATGAATTAAATCCAAAGTCCCAAAAATAATTCCTTAAAAATGTTCAAATTTTTGGTTGGGTCCAAAACCCTTACCAAAAATTATCAAACATTTAAGAAGAGCATTTTGGAGCAATGAGTGAGATTTCTAGGGTTTTTGCCCCTCTTTTATTTAAGTTTTTGAGGCTTCCAAAATTCCCTCAGTTCAAATTTTCAGAATTTAAACATGATGCACACATGAGCTAGCCTAGAGCACTACCAGCAGCTAGGGATGTGACAACTCACCCCCACTAAACAAGAATCTCGTCTCGAGATTCAAGCGTAGGGTAGGATGAAGGGGAAACGCAAACTAGTACAATCTTCACGATCCAGGTTGCACTTCAAATGAACGTTGATTTGAACACCATCTTTGTCTTGTCGTCTTGCTCTGAGAACTTCAGCTAATCAGGACAAGAAGTGGAAAGGAAAACTCTAGAAGGATCGGTCTTCTCGAAGGTCGAACAACTCAGGATTAACTCACGGAATGAGACTTAGAACCATCTCTCGGGTTGAGACACGAGATACACATCAAGAGGGGTGGAAAGAAACGGATGACGAAGGTTCACTAGGTAGACAACAATTCCAGACTCAAGAATGTGGTAAACGATTGTCACGTAGCGAGGAGTTGAGTTGCCATGATACCATAACGATACACCTTAGGGAAGGTGACTCGTAGAGATATTCCCTTAAGTGGCAAAAAGAATTACTTTTGATTTAGAGATCATTGAAACTCTTTATACCAGCCTAAGGCAATTCTCGAGCGATCGATTGGCGGGGGTCGGTAGAATGGCATACTCGGACTTGGATGATGTGGATTACCTTGTTGAAGACAACGTAATGGATGAATTTGCTTACCACCGGAAATGGAAGAGACCCATGGTAGAATGGCACATTGGCGGTGCAAGCTGGGAACAAAATGCAAATGCTGGGAATGATTCTGGTAACTGGGGAAGAACCCAACAATAGAGAGTGAATTCACTGTTTAAAAAGGTCATAGCATTGCCGAGGAAACTGAGAGGAATCCCAGTTGGTGCCGATGATAACACGTAGCGCTTGTGCGTGCTCTCAAGAACTTGAGCATTTCCATAATCATCAAGGTTTTACCAACATCCGTGTCAAGGGTCCGGCAACACAACTTGCTACCATGATGAATGATGATGGAGGATGCAGATGCAAAGAAAGATAACACCTTCTCAGATTTCATCTTAGCAAGGCCAAGGAAACAAAATCTGGATGATCGACCGAGAGACATTTAGCACTCCGCTTCTAATGTTCTCCTTGATGTGCTAGTCTAACCCATTCATAGAAATGGTCTGGTATCTAGGGCATCAAGTAAAAGGTCGGACTTCGGGATCTCAAAATCCTTAGGGGCAACTAGGGAGTAAATCCTACGAAATCCCTATGGGGAGGTGGCCAACTTCCTCAATCAAGATACTACAATAATAGGTCTTCCGGCTGGGTGTGTTGGCCACGACATTCACTTTACCGGTTATCGAGGGACCAATACTATAGTTCTTGGGAAAAGTTCCAAACCATCATATCTGCCTGAGATTCAGATCTGATTGGTGTCAGGATATTCCAGACTTATCAAGTCTAGGAAGAAAAATGAAAGTTTGCAACACAAATCGACGAGATGACGTTGCGGGATTCTCGGGAGATGAACTACGATAGCAAGCTCCAAAACATGAGCTGGTTCTGCTACAAACATGTGAACATGTTGTCCAAGACAAGCATGACCACAAAGTAGTCTTATAATAAAACACTACCGAGTTCAGGAGGGGGAACCATCATTAATGACATCGAAGTCTCCACGCGTGGAAGTCCAAAGAGTTCACCTTGGACAGACTCCTTTATCTTTGAACAACTCAATCAGTGGCTTGGTGTGCTCGGAACACATATGGAATGAAGGTTGCAAGTCTCCAGACCACAGAATACTTCGCACGTATGCATGACTGACTTGGGATGATTCCAGAGGAAGCAAAACTAACTTTCTCAAATCCACGGCGGCAACTTTCACCAAATGCACGTGTATAAGAGGAAGTCACTCCTTTCATCAAACAAATACTTCATGAGTTAGCATGAAGAAATGCTTTCAAAAGTTTCCAACACTAGCTTAATGTTCAACAAAATCATGGAGGAGATAAGGATGTTGTCAATGGGCTCAACAACAATTCTTCCGGGTTTCCTTTTAAAAGCAATTCCATAGTTAAGTGAACAAGTGATAGCATTGGTCAGGCCAAAGATGTAATGGTGTATGCTCGAGGGATCAACCACGAATAAGACAACATTACGAATATCGTTGGTTCTGGTCTGATTGGATGATAGCCCATACTCAGTCAAAGGTTTGGGTAAGATAATAAATCCAACAATTGTTCACAAGGACCAATTGATGAAGATATCATCTTTCTTCAACACACACACACACACAAAAAGATATCCCTTAACATGAACTAAGTCGGACAAACTTTTATCTTCCAACTCTCCAAGTTGTTGTTTAGCTTATCCAACTAGCTCAGGGTATCCAACACGGATTCTTGGAGAAGGGGTGGTTTACAGGAATAAACCAACTTGATCACGAACTCAACATAGCGGTCAGGTGACAATCTGGTAATACTTCTGAGAAGATATTCAGAAAATCACGAACCACCGGTATGTTACTAAGCTCGAGAACAAGCTTGCTTTTCAGGGCAAGACGATATGATCAAATGAGTGAGGACTTGACAAGATCCTAACTCATCAATCGAAGGGTGCACCGAAATAAGGACTAGGTAGCACGATCAGTCTTAGAAGGATGATTCAAAAACCAACATACTAAGAATGAAATTATTATCCTTTAACTACCAAGCAACGAGGTTGCTGGGAGTATTGATTTCACACGCCATGATTCATTTGTCGGCATTCCGGTTACAATAACACAGGAACCGAGGAATGAACAATGATGGCAAGAAGTATCACTGTACCAAGAGTTCATAGGATGGGGTGCAATTCCTATAACAATCCCGATATAAAAGATGGTAATACTCCAAGGTAGAACAGAGCAAAAGCTGGATTGGCATTTGATCTGCGGAGCACAACTTCTTTGACCCAATCCTGGATATGGAAGAGGTACTGGAGTTTGTTTCTCCTAGTCATTCTGAATGGAATGGCTTGACGGACCACAAGAGTAATAGGCATCGATGAACGAATGCACACATAATCTTGACTATCAATTGATAGACGGGGGTCAGTAGACAACTAAAGAGGGACAACTCAAAGGAACATATAACTTTCTGAGTTGTGGATGCATAGACTAGTATGTCGAACCAAGTTCAACATAATTCTTCCGGATAACCCATGCAGAAGGGTTGAGCTGGCAGAGTCACAATATAGCATGGAGAACTCATCGACAGCACTCTTGTTGTCATCTTTTGGTTCAGAAGAACTCCTGCCAAGAATGGTTCATGGTAATTGGAAGAAGGATGTACCACGAACCTCGAGGACTATCGCAAAGGTTACTACTATCCTAAAGGGACTAGCAAACACTATCAACATGAAGTAAGTAGAGTGAATCTCGGGTTCAAAACCCAGGAGTAGAATACCTACTAACTAGATGGCATCACGGGATGCTTTTGAGAATAAAGGCCAGAATCATCACACTAGGACACAATCATGGCTAGATTACTAGATGATCCCCTAAGACGCCTAGGGTCTTAATAATAATTCCAACATATATGTCGAGGCAATAGAATACCTCAACTCAGCATTTAGTGTGATTAACCTGGCCCAAAGGAAAATCAAAACCAGAGGGAAAGGATTTGCAAGTGCATCAGATTGTTTAGAAACCTGGGATGACTCGGACAGCATAACGGCTGTAAATGCTCAGAAGAGATTTGAGACATTCACAAAAATGGTGGAATAACCACTCAGAAGCACAATATCAAGGTTTCGAGATCAACAATTAACATACGGAAGTAGTAGAAACTGAACTCAAGCTTAAATCCAACAATCTTATAAGTCTACGGATTAGTAGCGCGTGATCCTGATAGAAAGAAGAGATAGCCTAGCTCTTAATCCCCGCAGGAAAGATAAGATGACTCAGATCAGAAGGCATAAGGTATAAGGAGTAAAAGAGCCTTACGTTCCGTCCCACAATCAATTCCCTTATATAACTAAAGAATTTCTAGACTCAACTTCGACCAGTTTGGCTTGGTAATCCTACAGGCAGTCAAGCTCTGATACCAACGCTGTCAGGACCCCGACTCAATGCCACATAGATCTAGCATGTAACACCTTCATATCACTTTGCGGCCTCACGCACGGTATTCCCACGGGTGACGCCTTACCTTTACCCGGGACCGTTTGCGCCTTTTGGCACACGTATATGACAGTGTTGCTAGCATCCATATGATAAGGAGCCCGGGCTGACATGGCTAGTCGTAAACCCAAAGTGGCACAAACTTACAGGGACAGGCATCCATGACCCAGCATCGAACGTGTCGGTCATCAGCGAGTGAATCCAGGCTGTAGCACTGGGCTAGCAGGACTCCGGTGAACCGGGCTGTAGCGGGCTAACAGGACTCCGGTATTCATCGCGTGACATTTCCCCGAAGGGACAGACACAGGAACGAAGAAGGACACATGCCGGCCAGCCTAAGTGTTCCGGAGCAGTAGCAAGCTACCATGGCTCAGTGGAAAACACTAGGAGACATTTCCCGGTAAGAGAGGCTACTAAAGATAAACAACTAGATGGTCAGATCCCACACATACCAAGCATTTCAATAACATACACACAATATGCCCGATATGTGCAAATACAACATGGCATCACAACATGACTCTACGACTCGAGTAATTTATTCATTAGGCTCCGAGGAGCGAGATATTACAAACATGGGTCTCATGACCCAACAATCAGAGCATACAAGTCAAAGCACAAACGGAAGCTATCATGTCTGAGTATAGACATCTATAAATGAAAAAGGCTGAGAAGCCTGACTATCTATCAGATCCTGCCGAGGGCACAAGATCGTAGTTGAGGTATCAAGCTAAACGTCGAAGTCCAAACGGAACTACTAGTGAGACTGAATTCTCTCTGCAAAAACATAAAATAGGCAAACGTGAGTACAAATGTACCCAGCAAGACTTACATCAGAGCTAACTACATATGCATCATTATCAACAAAGGGGTGGTGGGGTTTAACTGCAGCAAGCCAGCTTTGACTCGGTGGCTATCCTAAACTACGACTGCAAGCGACTCTTTTGAGGTGGCGCACACGAGTCCACATATTCACCATATCAATACACCACTATGGATCCGCTCCCGTCTCCCTACGAGAACTCCATCCATAGCACTCACGCTTATCTTGCGTATTTTAGAGTATCCACTTTCACTTGTCTATGAACTGATATAAGCAACCCATAAGTCCTTTACCGCGGACGCGGCTATTCGAATAGATGATGTTAACCCTGCAGGGGTGTACTTCTTCATACATGTTTCCACCACTTAGCGTCTGCACACGACATGTGCTCGGCAGACTTCAAGCGAAAGCCGACGTGGGTGTAGACCACGACCTACCTAAACACTCAAGTCTCTAGTCCAGGTTTATCACCTATTCGGGTTCCATCCATGAGGAGATCCGGCCGGAGTTTCGCTCACAGCCCCAAACGATGTGAACAGGGTTCCCGAGATACCAAACAGCCATCCGGTACACCGTGCCACGTACCTACCGCATCACAGCCCACCCCTACGGTCAGCGCTGTCCACGGCCTCCAGTAAGCTACAAACACCAGAAACTACTTGCAACCTGGACAGAGGACTAGGGTGAATAAGAAGTCGAGCGGGGTCATATTTCAGGGCCCAATGTATGGTAGTAGCTGAGTCATGGATCACAAACATAGAACTCAGTTCCTGAAGGACGGCTTCAATGAGATAACCCACCATGTACTCCTACATGGCCTCTCACCGACTACCTTTACCAAATCGTGTTCACACACTTAGCTCACACATAGTAGGACATGTTCACACACCTCTGATTCATCCTCGATGAATCAGGCCTGACTCAACTCTAAGCAGTAGCAGGCATGACAACAAGCATGAATGAGTAGGCACAACAGGGCTCAAACAACTCCTACTCATGCTAGTGGGTTTCATCTATTTACTGTGGCAATGACAGGTCATGCAAAGGATAAAGGGGTTCAGCTACCGCAGCAAGTAACAGATGAATCGGTGTTGTCCTAATGCAGTAAAAGAGAGCAGGAGCGAGAGAGTAGGATTGTATCGGAATGAACAAGGGGGTTTTGCTTGCCTGGCACTTCTCAAGATAACATTGAGTCTTCCTCAGTGTCAACGATCACATCATCGGTATCACGTCTATCGAGAGGGGACAAATACCGGCAACATAGAAGGGAACACAATCAATGCAATGCACAATATGATGCATGATCATGACATGGCAAAATGAATGTGTTTTGGGCTCATGCAACTAGCAACAGATTAAATGAAGTTGGTTTGAATACAAGATTCAAATTCAAACTCCATATGTTCTTATTCAAATGCCATTTAATTGATTTGTGCTAAACAGCAGCTATAAGTTGTTCTAACATGCATGAAAATGGTACATATGGATTCCTTGAATTTTTCTGATAATTTTTCATATATAATTTATTTCATTTGGAGTTACGGTTAATTTTCTATGATTTATTGAAGTTTATACAATTTTCTAAAATTTCCTGAATAATAATAAATCCAGAAAATACTTATTGCGTCAGCCTGATGTCATGATGACGTCAGCAGGTCAAAGGTGCCAGCCCAGGTCAAACCTGACGTTGGGACCCACATATCAGTGTAACAACTAGTTAATAGGATTAAGTTAATACTAACTAAACTGTCAATGGGCCTGGGCCCGCATGTCAGTGGTTAGTTGACTAACTAAACAGGGTTAGCTAGTGTTAGGTTAGTCACTAATCCAGGTAATTAGCGCTAAACTAATCTAACTAAAATTAGCAAGGGTGGCCCACATGTCATTGACCCAGGGGTCAAACTGGGCCCACCCAGTCAACGATCAGCGGGTCAAACCCGCCGGCGTCTAGCCGCCGGCGAGGCCGAGACGACGGAGAGCATCGGAAACGCTGCTCCGGCCACGGTTTGATGCGCGGGTGGGTGCTACGAGTAGCTGGCGATGTGGCGCATCCAACGGTGGCGGTGTTTGGTGCTGGGGTGGCTGGAGTTAACGGCGGCGAGCTCTTTTGCAGCCGCCGGAGTTCGGGCAATCTCGGGGTCGGGGTTAGGGAGCACGGCAGGAGGAGCTGGGGCGTGCTACGGACTCCTGAGATCGCGGTGAGCACGTCAGTGGGCTCGGATACGAGCTGGGGTGGCTGTGGCCACGGCCACGCCATGGCCGGCGGCGAGAAACTCTCGGCCGCGGTGGAGGAAGAGGCTAGGGGGCGAGAACGGAGGGGGCGAGCACAGGAGAAGCAGCAGGGGCTCACAGCGGATTCATTCGAGGCGGAGATGAGGCCGGGGGAGCGTTGGAGGCAGCACAGGGTCGCCGGAGATCCGGGCGGCCGAAGGTAGAAGACGACGATTGCGGCGACGTTGCAGGGTGCCTGAGGATGCGTGGCTCATCTGGGATGACGCGGACGACGAGGCGGAGCCAACGAGCATGACGGTTGCTCGAGGGACGGCCGGTGAGCGCGGTGGCAGTGTGCAGCGGCGACGGAGGCGTTCGGGAGCGAGAGGGGAAAAAAGCAGAGAAGGGGGAAAGGGTCGAGGGAGAGTGAGAGAGGTCGGGCGGATCGGGACGTCACCGGGCATTCATCCACGCGGCCAGGGGAAGCAGGAGGTGGCCAGGGGAAGCAGGAGGTGGCCGAGGCAGCGTCGGCGCGCGCCACGCCTCGCCTCTGTTCGTCCTCCTGGCAGAGGAGGAAGAGGACAAGGGGGAGGAGGAGGTGGGCTGGGCCAGCGGGAGGAGCTGGGCCGGCTGGGCTGGACAGGTAACTTCCTTCTCTCTCTCTGTCTTTTATTTTCTGTTCTGTTTTTCTTTTATTTAATTCTTTTGCCACTGTTTTGAATTAAAAATAATAATTCAAACAATGCCAAAGCTCCTCTGAATATTTTATATTGCTAGATGGACTCTCCCAAAAGCTTATAAAATATTTCAGGGGTATTTGAATTTATATTCTAATTATATGAATATAATTCAAATTCAAATAGCTAATGAATTAAATCCAAAGTCCCAAAAATAATTCCTTAAAAATGTTCAAATTTTTGGTTGGGTCCAGAACCCTTACCAAAAATTATCAAACATTTAAGAAGAGCATTTTGGAGCAATGAGTGAGATTTCTAGGGTTTTTGCCCCTCTTTTATTTAAGTTTTTGAGGCTTCCAAAATTCCCTCAGTTCAAATTTTCAGAATTTAAACATGATGCACACATGAGCTAGCCTAGAGCACTACCAGCAGCTAGGGATGTGACACAGGTGCCTAGTACTGATGCACCCTTTTACTTTGGACTGGGGTTGTGTTCAAGGCCGGATTATCCCAAAATTTGATTTCGGTTTTCCTGGCGCTCTCCATCGCATAGTACTTTCGTACTATGGATGCCAAGTCGGCAAAGCGTGTAATTTTGCGACGACTTACGGCGTTGAGGATTCCTTTGTCCGTGCAATTAATGCAGAACAATGATATTGTGTCCTCTTCACGGTAGTTCTTTATCCTGTTCATGACCAGGAGGAATCTGGCCCAGTAATGATGTACTATTTCAGTGGGCTCTTGCCGGATTTGGGATAGATCGCTTATGTTTGGGTGGGCGGGTGGAGTTCAATTCCGAACTCCGACTGATCTAAGACTCAGGGGCCAAGAAGCTTCCGGACTTGGAAGCTTGAGTTCTTGGACGTTGTCCGATGAATCTGGCCCACTGCCTGACTTTAAGTTCAGGGCTTGAGTGGTGTTCTCCCCTCCGCGGGAATCCGGTATGGAGGAGTCAGGAATCCGGACATAGCTAGTCCTTAGGATAGAAGAAGGGCCGCCGTATTGTTCCTCTACCACAGCAACGTGGTGGGTAGCCTGGGGAGAGTTAATCTCTCTCAGATCGGTTTTAGGCCCAATCTGGTCGTAATCTTTAGCGACTCCCAGGGCGGCGATGCGATCCAACAGCTCGTTCAAGGAGGATAGCTCCATTGGATCTAACTGCTCGGTGAGTTCCGAGTTGACGTGAAGATTACTTTTGATGACCCGAGAAGTCATCGTCGACGCAGCGGCCGAACAGGCGGTCATAAGAAAACCCCCTAGCCGGAGAGTTTGGCCGATGGCCAAAGCTCCTTTGGCAATGGTGCCGTCTTTAAAGACGGGATGAGGCATCCTTCCTGATGGCGACGGCACAGAGGAACTCTCAATGAAAGCACCAATGTCGGTGTCAAAACCGGCGGATCTTGGGTAGGGGTTCTCGAACTGTGTGTCTAGGCGGATGGTAACAGGAGACAAGGGACACGATGTTTTTACCCAGGTTTGGGCCCTCTCAGTGGAGGTAAAACCCTACTCCTGCTTGATTAATATTGATGATATGGGTAGTACAAGAGTAGATCTACCACGAGATCAGAGAGGCTAAACCCTAGAAGCTAGCCTATGGTATGATTGTTGTTTGTCCTACGGACTAAAACCCTCCGGTTTATATAGACACCGGAGAGGGTTAGGGTTACACAGAGTCGGTTACAATGGTAGGAGATCTACATATCCGTATCGCCAAGCTTGCCTTCCACGCCAAGGAAAGTCCCATCCGGACACAGGACGAAGTCTTCAATCTTGTATCTTCATAGTCTAGGAGTCCGGCCAACAGTGATAGTTCGGCTATCCGGACACCCCCTAATCCAGGACTCCCTCTGCGGCGCTTGTGCTTCTTGCGACGCGACCTGCCATTGCTGTCCTTAGTATCAGAATTACCAGGGCTCTTGGTCATGTTGTTACTACGAGCTAGCCAGCTGTCTTCTCCCGCGCAAAAGCGGCTCATGAGTGTTGTGAGGGCTGCCATGGATTTCGGCTTTTCCTGTCCTAGGTGCCGGGCAAGCCACTTGTCGTGGATGTTATGTTTGAAGGCTGCAAGGGCCTCTGCATCCGGACAGTCGATGATTTGACTTTTCTTGGTTAGGAACCGTGTCTAGAATTGTCCGGCTGTTTCCTCTGGCTGCTGAATTATGTGGCTTAGGTCATCGGCGTCTGGTGGTTGCACATAGGTGCCCTGGAAATTGTTGAGGAATGCGGCTTCGAGGTCTTCCCAACAACCAATTGACTCTAGTGGCAAGCTGTTAAGCCAATGCCAAGCTGGTCCTTTAAGCTTGAGTGGGAGGTATTTGATGGCGTGTAGATCATCACCGCGGGCCATGTGGATATGAAGGAGATAGTCCTCGATCCAGACCGCAGGATCTGTTGTGCCATCATAAGATTCAATGTTTACGGGTTTGAAACCCTCAGGGATTTGATGATCCATCACTTCGTCTGTGAAGCATAGTGGGTGTGCGGCGCCTCTGTATTGGGCTATATCACGGCGTAACTCAAATGGGTTTTGTCTGTTGTGTTCGGCCTGGCCGGATTTGCTGTATCCGGCATGACGGTTGTCGTCACGTGTAGTGAGGAACCCATGTGATCCGTAGATCGATCTTGTCTGCCTTGCCTTGTCCTCCAATATATTTCGCAGGTCTGGCGCACTTCCCCGTGCCTTGGTATTTTTTGAGCGGCGTCGGGGTGCGGCTTGAGTGGAGGGCCGAGAGGCCTCTCTGTCGCGGCCACGAGGTGGCCGGTCGGCCGCATCCTGCGCTGGTGATGTAGGTTTGAGTGCTTCCTCCTCTAATCGAGGTAGCAGCCTGCATTTTGGGTAGCTCTTGGAGGGGCGTTCGAGTTCGTACTCTTCGGCTGCAAGGACTTCAGTCCATCTGTCAGCTAGTAAATCTTGATCAGCTCTAAGTTGTTGCTGCATTTTCTTGAGGCTGCTTGCCGTGGCCATAAGCCTGCGTTTGAAACGCTCCTGTTCGATGGGATCCTCAGGCATGACAAATTCGTCGTCATCGAGGCTTGCCTCATCTCCGGAGGGAGGCATGTAATTATCGTCCTCTACCTCTCTGTCTGCCGCTCTCTCATGAGGGCTGGCTTCTCCATCCTCCTGTGCTGAATCCTGCTGGAGGGGGTTGTCTTCGGCACTTTCCAGGGTGTTATTGTCTCCCGTGCCGGAATCACCGTTCTTGCTGTGGCGGGATTTAGAGCGGCGCCGCTGACGCCGATGCTTAGGCTGTTTCTTGGAGGGGTCATCCTCCGTTGTTCCATCATCGTTCCCATCTTTTGGGATGTCCACCATGTAGATGTCGTATGACGAGGTGGCCTTCCAGTGCCCTGTAGGCACTGGTTCTTGCTCGTCTCCTGCATCGTCATCCATACTGTCGATGTCTTCGGAGTCGAAGTCAAGCATGTCGGTTAAATCATCAACAGTGGCTATGAAGTGGGTGGTGGGTGGGCTTTGAATTTCTTCGTCGTCCGCATCCCAACCTTCCTGACCATAGTCCGGCCAGGGCTCTCCTGATAAAGAGAGAGACTTTAGTGAATTCAAGATGTCGCCAAAGGGCGAGTGCTGAAAGATATCCACGGCGGTGAACTCCATGACCGGCGCCCAACCGGATTCGATTGGCAGGGGCATGGAAGGTCCGGAGTCCGGAGAGGAGTCCGGTACCTTGGAGTTACGAGCTTTGCAAAGGACAGGGATAGTATTCGACTCAATTGCCGTAGAGATAGCAGCCCCCGAGGTGGTGTCCAGCCACCCGTCCTCGATCGGTGTAGTCGGCTCCGAGCTAAGGGTCGGAGCAGACACTGGTGCAGCCTCCAGGGCACTGTCTGGCGGCAGAGCTAGATCATGCCCATCGTGACAGTGCGGCGCGCTTGGCTGGGGCTCGAACCCGTCGAAGATCAAGTCTCCGCGGACGTCAGCCGTGTAGTTCAAACTTCCAAATCTGGCCTGATGGCCAGGGGCGTAGCTTTCAATATGCTCCAGATGGCCAAGCGAATTGGCCCGCAGTGCAAAGCCGCCAAATACGAAGATCTGTCCAGGGAGAAAAGCCTCACCCTGGACCGCATCGTTGTTGATGATCGGAGGAGCCATCGGGCCTAAAGATGACGACACAGAGGAACTCTCAATGAAAGCACCAATGTCGGTGTCAAAACCGGCGGATCTCGGGTAGGGGTCCCGAACTGTGCGTCTAGGCGGATGGTAACAGGAGACAAGGGACACGATGTTTTTACCCAGGTTCGGGCCCTCTCGATGGAGGTAAAACCCTACTCCTGCTTGATTAATATTGATGATATGGGTAGTACAAGAGTAGATCTACCACGAGATCAGAGAGGCTAAACCCTAGAAGCTAGCCTATGGTATGATTGTAGTTCGTCCTATGGACTAAAACCATCCGGTTTATATAGGCACCAAAGAGGGTTAGGGTTACATAGAGTCGGTTACAATGGTAGGAGATCTACATATCCGTATCGCCAAGCTTGCCTTCCATGCCAAGGAAAGTCCCATCCGGACACAGGACGAAGTCTTCAATCTTGTATCTGCATAGTCTAGGAGTCCGGCCGAAGGTGATAGTTCCCCTATCCAGACACCCCTTAATCCGGGACTCCCTCACTACCCATACCCGTATTGATGAGAATCCTGTAATATGGGGACATGATCTCTGCTTCGGCAAGACGTGCAGAGGAAACCGCCTCGCAATATGCATTGTGGCTAGTTGAGGGAAAACGGTTCGAATAATGACTCGACCGTAGTGTCATGTCACGTTGTCTGAAGTTGTCAGCAGATTACATTTGTGGAATATTGTTCTCTCTACGGTGGTATGTGAACATCGTCTTGCAGATCCGGACACGATTTAAGTGTTCGATAATTACTTTGGAGTATTCGGAGATGGAACCCGCCTTGCAATGCTGAAGACGGAACTGCGCGCCGGACTCATCCTCATTGAAGCCTGGTTGAGGGGCTATTGAGGGAGTCCTGGATTAGGGGGTATTCGGACAGCTGGGCTTTTGGACCGTGAAGATACAAGACTCAAGACTTCGTCCCGTGTCCGGATGGGACTCTCCTTTGCGTGGAAGACAAGCTTGGCGATCCGGATATTATATTTCCTTCTTTGTAACCGACTCCATGAAAACCCTAGCCCCCTCCAGTATCTATATAAACCGGAGGATTTAGTCCTTAGAGACAGAATCATAATCATCATAGGCTAGCTTCTAGGGTTTAGCCTCTACGATATCGTGGTAGATCAACTCTTGTAACACTCATATCATCAATATCAATCAAGCAGGAAGTAGGGTTTTACCTCCATCAAGAGGGCCCGAACCTGGGTAAAACATCGTGTCCCTTGCCTCCTGTTACCATTAGCCTTAGACGCATAGATCGGGACCCCTACCCGAGATGCGTCGGTTTTGACACCGATGGTGGGTGCCCCCCCCCCCCCACACACACACACCCTCGTGGACAAGGTGTGGGCCCCCTAGTCTTGATTCTTTCGCCAGTATTTTTTATATTTTCCAAAAAGTGCCTCCGTGGATTTTCAGGACATTCTGAGAACTTTTGTTTTCTATACATAAAACAACATCATCGCAGTTCTGCTGAAAATAGCGTCAGTCCGGGTTAGTTTCATTCAAATCATGCAAGTTAGAGTCCAAAACAAGGGCAAAAGTGTTTGGAAAAGTACACACATTGGAGATGTATCAACTCCCCCAAGCTTAAACCTTTGCTTGTCCTCAAGCAATTCAGTTGATAAACTGAAAGTGATAAAGAAAAACTTTTACAAACTCTGTTTGCTCTTGTTGTTGTAAACATGCAAAGCTAGCATTCAGGTTTCAGCAAACATTATGAACTAACCATACTCACAATAACACCTCGGTCTCACAATTACTCATATCAATGGCATAATCAGCTAGCGAGCCATATTAATAAAATTTGGATGACAACACTTTCTCAAAACAATCATAACATGATATAACAGAATGGTATCTCGCTAGCTCTTTTTGAGACCGCAAAACATAATTGCAGAGCACCTTTAAAGATCAAGGACTGACTAATCATTGTAATTCATGGTAAAAGAGATCCAGACAAGTCATACCCAATATAAACCAATAATAATGAATGCAAATGATAGTGTGCTCTCCAGCAGGTGCTTTTTAATAAGAAGGTGATGACTTAACATAAAAGTAAATAGATAGGCCCTTCGCAGAGGGAAGCAGGGATTTGTAGAGGTGCCAGAGCTCGATTTTAAAATAGAGATTGAATAACATTTTGAGCGGCATACTTTTGCTGTCAAAGCAACAACTATGAGATGGATGTATCTTCCATACTACATGCATTATAGGCAGTTCCCAAACAGAATGGTAAAGGTTTATACTCCCCCAACCACTAACAAGCATCAATCCATCGCTTGCTCGAAACAACGAGTGCCTCCAACTAACAACAGTCCTGGGGGAGTTTTGTTTAATTATTTTGATTTGCTTTGATCTTTTTGGATCATGGGACTGGGCATCCCTGTTACCGGCCCTTTCTCGTGAATGAGGAGCGGAGTCCACTCCTCTTGAGAATAACCCACCTAGCATGGAAGATATAGGCAGCCCTAGTTGAAACATGAGCTGCTCGAGCATACAAAACAGAATTTCATTTGAAGGTTTGGAGTTTGGCACATAAAAATTTACTTGGAATGGCAGGTAGATACCGCATATAGGAAGGTATGGTGGACTCATATGGAACAACTTTGGGGTTTAAGGAGTTTGGATGCACAAGCAGTATTCCCGCTTAGTACAGGTGAAGGCTAGCAAAAGACTATGAAGCGACCAACTGAGAGAGCGACAACGGTCATGAATCATGCATTAAGATTAATTCACACCAAGTACAAGCATAAGTAGGATATAATACACCATGAACATAAATATCGTGAAGGCTATGTTGATTTGTTTTAACTACATGCGTGAACATGTGCCAAGTCGAGGCACTCGATTCATTCAAAGGAGGATACCATCCCATCATACCACATCATAATCATTCTAATAGCATGTTGGCACGCAAGGTAAACCATTATAACTCATAGCTAATCAAGCATGGCACAATCAACTATAATCTCTAAATGTCATTGCAAATATGTTTACTTCATAATAAGCTGAATCAGGAAAGATGAACTCATCATATTTACAAAAACAAGAGAGGTCGAGTTCATACCAGCTTTTCTCATCTCAATCAGTCCATCATATATCATCATTATTGCCTTTCACTTGCACGACCGAACGATGTGTATAATAATAATAGTGCACGTGCATTGGACTAAGCTGGAATCTGCAAGCATTCAACTCAAGAGAGAGAAGACAAGGTGGTATGGTCTCTAAGTTAAATAAACAATCATGCATATAAGAGCCACTAAACATTTTCAATATGGTCTTCTACTCTTGACCCCCAAAGGAAAGAAAAGAAAATAAAACTATTTACACGGGAAAGCTCCCAACAAGTAAAAGAAGAACGAGAAATCTTTTTGGGTTTTCATTTTAATTTCTACTACAAGCATGGAAATTAAACTAACTAATTTTTTTGGTTTTTCTTAAGGTTTATCAAACACACAAGAAGAAAGCTAGAAAAATAAATTAAACTAGCATGGATAATACAATGAAAGAGTATGAGCACCGACGACTAGTGTGTGAACATGAATGTAAAGTCGGGGAGAAATACGTACTCCCCCAAGCTTAGGCTTTTGGCCTAAGTTTGTCTAATGCCAAGGACCGCCTGGCTGATATCCGTAGTTGTAACTGGGGTCATACTGAGATGCAGCAGCAAATGCCTCCTAAGCTGCCGCATGTTGACAAGCCGCCTCGGCTCTCCTCTCGTGTTCAGCTGCTTCCTCCCTGGTAACAACATATCTTCCTTTTGCCTGGTAATCAAAAAGGAGAGGAGCAGGAAGAGTAACATGGACAGGGTTGCGCCTGTCAAAGATTAGTCGATACTGGAGGAATTGTTCATTCCTCCTAAGAAAATGATGTTGGACCAGAGAGTTATAATCTAAATAATCAGGAGGTAAAATCATATCCCCTCTCGTGGGGCTATACCAAGATAATTAGCCACACGGGTCGCATAAATTCCTCCGAATAAATCTCCAACTCTACCATTATTATGCAACCTGCGTGCAACTATTGCCCCCAAGTTATAATCTTTATAACCTAACATGGCACTCTTGAGGACACAAAGATCAGGGACACACATATGACATGCTTCATCTTTACCATTAATGCATCTACCAATGAAGAGAGCAAAATAATATATAGCAGGAAAATAAATGCTCCCTATGGTAGCTTGTGCAATGTCCCTAGATTCTCCCACAGTAATACTAGCAAGAAAGTCTCTAAATTCAAATTTGTGGGGATCATTAATATTACCCCACTGTGGAAGTTTGCAAGCAGTTGTAAAATCCTCTAAGTCCATGGTATAAGATGTATCATAAATATCAAATAGGACACTAGGAGAATTACGTGTACAATTATATTTAAACCTCCGCACAAAGGAATCAGTCAATTGATAGTACTGAGGACACTTATCTTGTAAGAAGTCCTCCAGATCAGCATTACGCACATACGCGTCAAATTCCTCCTTAAAGCCTGCTTCGACCATAAAATCATCGGATGGCCACTCACAAGCTCGAACATCTGCATCCCTCAGTAATTCAACGTCTTGCTCACGTATAGCAATCCGGGGTCCTTTCTTTACCGAGGAACCACCTTGGTACATTCTCCTAGACATAATTCTTTTTCTGAAAAATTTCTGAAATTTTAGTAACTTCAAAATAAAAGTGAATAAAACTAAACAAGATTGACAGCAACTACTCCTATAAGTGCCTATAGCCTACATCATGCATTAGAATTACTTGGGACCTCATAAATTCAACATGCAAGCTCAAGAACATGGTCACCTAGCAAAAATTTGCAATGAATAAAGCACTAGAACAAAAACTAATTGGACCAATGGAGGAATCATATACCAAGCAACAATCTCCCAAAGCAGTTTTGTGAATGGAGCTTTGAGCAAGGAGATCGAAAATCGCAGCAAAATGAGCTAGAACT
Organism: Triticum aestivum; assembly: GCF_018294505.1. Lineage (NCBI taxonomy): Eukaryota > Viridiplantae > Streptophyta > Magnoliopsida > Poales > Poaceae > Triticum > Triticum aestivum. Next base: position 688,658,456 of record NC_057801.1, read on the forward strand.
CGTGCTTGAGTTGGAAGGGGATTTTTTTTGGAAGAAGATGGAGTGTGTGGGTGCTGGCATAAGTGGAGGGGGGCACCAGGGGCCCACGAGACAGGGGGCGCGCCCAGGGTAGGTGAGTGCGCCCTCCACTCTCATGGCCTGGTGCTTGCCCCTCCTACAGTGATTTCAGTGCCTAAAATCCTCAAATATTCCATAAAAAATCATACTAAATTTGCAGGGCATTTGGAGCACTTTTATTTTCGGGATATTTTTTATTGCACGGATAATTTAGAAAACAAACAGATAATACTATTTTTGCTTTATTAAATCTAAATAACAGAAAGTAAAAAGAGGGTACAGAAGGTTGTGCCTTCTAGTTTCATCCATCTCGTGATCATCAAAATGAATCCACTAACAAGGTTGATCAAGTCTTGTTAACAAACTCATTCCGAATAACACGGAACCGGAGAAATTTCGAATAACACTAAGCTACCTCAACGGGGATATGAACATCCCCAATAATAAGAATATCATATTTTTTCTTGACAGTAGGGAGAGGAAATTCAAAACCTCCAATAATGATAGTTGGAACTTTTCCAATAGAATTGATGCTATGAACTTGAGATTGTTTCCTCGAAAAGTGTACCGTATGCTCATTACCATTAACATGAAAAGTGACATTTCCTTTGTTGCAATCAATAACAGCCCCTGCAGTATTCAAAAGGGTCTACCAAGGATAATTGGCATACTATCATCCTCGGGAATATCAAGAATAACAAAGTCCGTTAAGATAGTGACATTTGCAACCACAACAGGCACATCCTCACAAATACCGACAGGTATGGTAGTTGATTTATCGGCCATTTGCAAAGATATTACAGTAGGTTTCAACTTATTCAATTCAAGTCTACGATATACAGAGAGAGGCATAACACTAACACCGGCTCCAAGATCACATAAAGCAGTTCTAACATAATTTCTTTTAATGGAGCATGGTGTAGTTGGTACCCCCGGATCTCCAAGTTTCTTTGGTATTCCACCCTTAAAAGTGTAATTAGCAAGCATGGTGGAAATTTCAGCTTCCGGTATCTTTCTTTTGTTTGTAATGATATCCTTCATATACTTAGCATAAGGATTTACTTTAAGCATATCAGTTAAGCGCATACATAAGAAGATAGGTCTAATCATTTCAGCAAAGCGCTCAAAATCCTCATCATCCTTTGTCTTGGATGGTTTAGGAGGAAAGGGCATGCGTTTCTGAACCCATGGTTCTCTTTCTCTACCGTGCTTCCTAGCAACAAAATCTCTCTTATCATAACGTTGATTCTTTGATTGTGGGTTATCAAGATCAACAGCAGGTTCAATCTCTACATCATTGTTTTTGCTAGATTGAGCATCAACATGAACATTATCATTAACATTATCACTAGGTTCATGTTCATCACCTGATTGTGTTTCAGCATCAGAAACGGAAATATCATTGGGATTCTTAGGTGTGTCTACAATAGGTTCACTAGAAGCATGCAAAGTCCTATCGTTTTTCTTTTTCTTCTTTTTGGAAGAACTAGGTGCCTCTAAATTATTTCTCTGAGAATCTTGCTCGATTCTCTTAGGGTGGCCTTCAAGATACAAAGGTTCGTGAGTCATTCTACCAGTTCTAGAAGCCACTCTAATAGCAAAGTCATTTTTATTATTTAATTCATCAAGCAAATCATTTTGAGATTTAAGTACTTGCTCAGCTTGAGTAGCAACCGTAGAAGCATATTTGCTAATGAGTTTGAGTTCACCTTTAGCTCTAGCCATATTATCGCTCACGCGTCCTATCTCGAAAGCATTATTCTTTAACTCTCTACCAACATAAGCATTAAAACTTTCTTGTCTCGCCATAAAGTCATCAAATTCATCTAAGCACAGGCTATGAAATTTAGTAGAGGGAATTTCAACTTTATCATATCTATAGAGAGAATTTACCTTTACTACCTATGTCGGGTTATCAAGACAATGTGGTTCTTCAACAGGCGGTATATTCAGACCATGTATTTCTTCAATAGGTGGTAAATTCTTAACATCTTCAGCTTTAATACCTTTTTCTTTCATTGATTTCTTTCCCTCTTGCATATCTTCAGGACTGAGAAATAAAACACCTCTCTTCTTCGGAGTGGGTTTAGGAATAGGCTCAGGAGTTGGCTCAATTGGTTCAGGAATTGGCTCAGGAAGAGTCCAATTATTTTCATTAGTCAACATATTATTCAATAGTAATTCAGCTTCGTCGACCGTTCTTTCCCTGAAAACACAACCAGCACAACTATCCAAGTAGTCCTTGGAAGCATCGGTTAGTCCATTATAAAAGATATCAAGTATTTCATTTTTCTTGTGAGGATGATCAGGCAAAGCATTAAGTAACCGGAGAAGCCTCCCCCAAGCTTGTGGGATACTCTCTTCTTTGATTTGCACAAAATTATATATTTCCCGCAAGGCAGCTTGTTTCTTATGAGCAGGGAAATATTTAGCAGAGAAGTAATAAATCATATCCTGGGGACTACGCACACAACCAGGAGCAAGAGAATTAAACCAAGTCTTAGCATCACCCTTTAGTGAGAAGTGGAAATATCTTAAGGATATAATAATAGCGATATTTATCATCATGAGTAAACAGGGTGCCTATATCATTTAACTTGGTAAGATGTGCCACAACAGTTTCAGATTCAAGGCCATAAAAAGGATCAGATTCAACCAAAGCAATAATCTTAGGATCAACAAAGAATTCATAATCCTTATCAGTAACACAAATAGGTGAAGTAGCAAAAGCAGGGTCAGGTTTCATTCTAGCATTAAGAGACTGTTGCTTCCATTTAGCTAACAATTTCTTAAGATCATATCTATCTTTACAGGCAAAGATAGCTCTGGCAGCTTCCTCTTCCATAACATAACCCTCAGGAACAATAGGCAATTCATAATCATTGGGAGAACTTTCATCATCACTATCATCAATAATAGGACCTTCAATAATTTCATTCTCTCTAGTCCTAGCAAGTTGTTCATCAAGAAATTCACCAAATGCCAAAGTAGTATCACGCACAGAAGTAGTTTCATCATAAGTATCATGCATAGCAGAAGTGGCATCATCAATAACATGCGACATATCAGAATTCATAGCAGTAGCAGGTTTAGGTGTCGCAAGTTTACTAACAGAAGGAGAATCTAGTGCAGAGCTAGATGGCAGTTCCTTACCTCCCCTCGTAGTTGAGGGCAAAATCTTGGTTCTTTCGTCTTTTAAGTTCCTCACAGTGATCAACAGATATAAATCCCAAGTGACTCGGAGAATAGAGCTATGCTCCCCGGCAACGGTGCCAGAAATTAATCTTGATAACCCACAAGTGTAGGGGATCGCAATAGCTTTCGAGGGTAAAGTATTCAACTCAAATTTATTGATTCGACACAAGGGGAGCCAAAGAATATTATTGAGTATTAGCAGTTGAGTTGTCAATTCAACCACACCTGGATAACTTAGTATCTGCAGCAAAGTATTTAGAAGCAAACTAGTATGATAATAAAGGTAACGGTAGCAAAAGTAATATTTTTGGGTTTTGTAGTGATTGTAACAATAGCAACAGAAAAGTAAATAAGCGAAGCACAAGATGTGAAAAGCTCGTAGGCATTAGATCCGTGATGGATAATTATGTCGGATGCAATTCCTCATGTAATAGCTATAACATAGGGTGACACGGAACTAGCTCCAATTCATCAATGTAATGTAGGCATGTATTCCGAATATAGTCATACATGCTTATGGAAAAGAACTTGCATGACATCTTTTGTCCTACCCTCTTGTGGCAGCGGGGTCCTAGCAGAAACTAAGGGATATTAAGGCCTCCTTTTAATAGAGAACCGGAACAAAGCATTAACACATAGTGAATACATGAACTCCTCAAACTACGGTCATCACCGAGAAGTATCCCAATTATTGTCACTTCGGGGTTGTCCGATCATAACACATAATAGGTGATTATAGACTTGCAAGATAGGATCAAGAACACACATATATTCATGAAAACATAATAGGATCAGATCTGAAATCATGGCACTCAGGCCCTAGTGACAAGCATTAAGCATAGCAAAGTCATAGCACCATCAATCTCAGAACATAGTGGATACTAGGGATCAAACCCTAACAAAACTAACTTGATTACATGGTAAATCTCATCCAACCCATCACCGTCCAGCAAGCCTACGATGGACTTACTCACGCACAGCGGTGAGCATCATGAAATTGGTGATGGAGGATGGTTGATGATGACGACGGCGACGAATCCCCCTCTCCAGAGCCCCGAACGGACTCCAGATCAGCCCTCCCGAAAGAGATTAGGGCTTGGCGGCGGCTCCGTATCATAAAGCGCAATGAAACTTTCTCTCTGATTTTTTTCTCCACGAGACGGAATATATGGAGTTGGAGTTGAGGTCGGCGGAGCCTCAGGGGGCCCACGAGACAGGGGGGTGGGCACGCCCCCCACCCTCGTGGACAGGGTGTGGGCCCCCTGGTCTTGATTCCTTCGCCGGTATTTTTTATATTTTCCAAAAAGTGCCTCCGTTGATTTTTAGGACATTTCGGGAACTTTTGTTTTCTACACATAAAACAACATCATGGCAGTTCTGCTGAAAACAGCGTCAGTCCGGGTTAGTTTCATTCAAATCATGTAAGTTAGAGTCCAAAACAAGGGCAAAAGTGTTTGGAAAAGTAGATATGTTGGATACGTATCAGCGGGACCTATGCAAACAGATAAAAAAATGTGTCGTAGCTGGTTCAGATGGATATTGGTGCTTGCGTGGGAGACACAACATTCCCTGGTTAAGGAATACATGGTTATCCTCAAAAAAGAAAAGGCCCATCTTCACGCTTCCGCATGCATGAGAATTTGGTTCTGCTCGCAATATGGATGATACCTGGAGGATGAAGTGAACAGGCATGCTAGCACGGGCCGGGAGACCTATTTCCGCTATACAATACTGGAGTATTCATGTTCCTACTAGTAGTAGTAGTACAATTGTGGTACACTTGATGGTCAAAATACTATTCATCCGGTCCTCATAGTGAAGTGACAACACCATGCGCCTGACACTAGTCCAGGCGGCGTGTTCGGGTTACCAAAGTCAGCCTCACCCTGTGCACTATGCAGTCTGTCGCCGCTGCTGTATAGCACATTAGCATGCCTCACCTTGTCTCCCTCTCCCCTCCCATAGCACCACTCCATCTCCATCTCCATCTCCGTCTCACTGTGCCCCCATGTACCGTCGCCTCGCTCGCCTCCCCCAGTACCACTATTCCCTCGCTAGCCGCTCCAGCATCGACATCGTTCTCCCACGTAAATCAAGCCCCCCAAAACCCCCACCTTCTAAACTCCACCATGGCCGAACGCGAACCACGCAGCATCCATATGAGATGCAATTGGAGCAATCTCCCCAGTGACATCCTCGACCTCTTTTGTTCGTGTATGGATATGTTGAGCGCCCTACGGCTGGCTGCATGCTTGAGGGACATGCACACATCCATCATCGAAGCGAGGCCTAAGCTTTTCAAGACACCCTGCTTGCTGCTATCTGGTCTTGCGAGATTTGCTCACCATGATACGGAGGCTTACATGATGCCCCTCGACTTCAATCCGATCTCCATTAGCCAAAACTTCTTTGCAGGTATGTAGTGGGTTGTCCTACATCATTTCCCTCGACTTTGATCTGATCACCATTGCCCAAAACTTCTTGGCAGGTATGTACTGGGTCGGCATGAACTCCCACTGGATGGCTGCCTTCAGAGAAGATGGTAAAAAGTTGGTGCTCGTGAACTTCCAGACCTCCCATGAGATTATCCTTCCTCCATTGGATTATATAGAGTTTTACCATCACGGTCCAAGTCATCTAGATTACCACGTCAGTTGGATGGACCTTGTTTTGTACAAGATTGTAATCTGCCAAGTGCCCACACGACATGCGAATTACGCAGACTTCAAGATAATTGCCTTGTTCGACCGCGGTCTCGCCTATCTTTACGCCGGTGCCATCTTTAGCTGGAGACAACTCAGCTCGCGGTGGATCATCGTCAAAGCTGATACACACTTCTATGAGGCTATTGAACACAATGGCATCATCTACGCGATCAGCAGAGCAGATGGCACCATGTATTGCTGGGACGGCGCATGTAAGTTGTTTCCGTCTCATGTTAATGATGACGCCATCGCACAGTTTGAACTTTTTGTGATGATTGGCATATCCCTGTTTGAGCAGAATTTGAGTAGAACTATGGCAATGTATTAGAGACGCCGTAAATCAGCTATATTTGGAATGAGTTAATTCATGCGATTGTGACCATGTCATTATAGCCAATTTGTACCCCTGAATAATCAAAAGGTTAGGAATATATGGATATTCTCCTTATTTTACAGTAATCTATATACTACTACTAAATATGAGTGTGTATCAATGGCCATGTTAGTTTCCTCATTTTCATGATGTAGAAACATGCACGACACTGTTGGTTTCATCTAACCATACATTAGGGAAGTAAATGTGCATATGGAGAACTCTATATTTGGAAGTAGTGAAATCCTTTAATGCTTACCATGTGTACATACCTATATTCTCCCTTCAGCAATCAATGGCTAGAATAATATCCTCACAAAAAATTTGCCCACAGAACACGAGTATATAACAATGCGTGGTCTATTAGTTACCTTGAAGAATTTGTTTGTGAGGACATAACATGATTACATAACATGCATGGCATGGTAGTTTCCTGTGAAGAATCGATTGCGAGATAACATGAGTATAACCATGCATGGCACTTCTATATTTTTGAACCCAGTATACATTTCCCTGTATTTTCCTCCCAGTTCCAATAGGGACATATCAATGCTGTTTCTTGCATTATCCTACTCATACTCTAAACAATGCTGATCTTACATTAACAATGCCTGTCCTTTTTGATATGTTGTAGTGTCCCTATAGTTACTGCCCTTTGTAATCACACCACCTTTGCCAAAAACAGGGAAGCACAACTGGTTCCTCGCTCGATCAGAAGATAGCAAAAGATTGATGATCATTCAGACACATGAGCCGGAAAAGTTATATTGCACAACACCCACTGTATACAAGCACCGTGAAATACGTGAGTATCCGGACAGTGGCCATTACGTCTATGAGCAGGATACCAGCTTGTTGGTGCCTTCAGGATTTTTGAGTTAGAGGCGGGTAAACAGCCTTGGTTTAGAATGCCATTCTCTTCTGGATCACGAGAGTCTCAGCACTGCAGATGGGTGCATTTTGGTGGTGTATCAAGACTTCTTATGAACTATCATGCTTGTTGTTTATGTCAGTACTAGTCACTAGTTAGTGTTTGAATGTTGTATATATCATTGTTTCGAACTATTTGTTGTCTCGAACTACTGGTGGGCTAAATGAGGGCATGACCATTCTCCAGTGTTTAGAGTATATCTCCTTGTTTCAAGTTATATAATTTGAGCTCAGTGTCTTTTCGATGATGTACACTTGTTTGGGCCAGTGAGGTGTCATTGAATATGGGCCGAGTAGTAACGCAATGCCAAACAGGTCAATTATGACTCTCAGGCCGGGCTCTCAAAAGATCCTCAAAAAAAGGTCGGGCTCTCCAAAAAAGAAAGAATAAGGACTCTTAGGCCGACATGTGGGCGCCATCGGTGTTTTCGCGCACCGAGAGCATATTGGCGCATGTTCAAAATTCATGCTACCTTTTCATCCCCAATCTCCCGCCCCTCCCCCACCTCTAGAATCTTGATTCCTACTCCAGTTCCCCCAAATCCCCCTCCTGTACTCCCTGTACTCAAGCGCACTATCATGTCTCCGGTCAACGCGGATCTCCGAGCCGGAGATCCTGAGGTACGTCCTGCCTTCAGTCGCTGCGTGCTGTCGCTAAACAGTGGCATGGCGGCGCTTGACGACCAGTTTGCCGGCAAAGTGCTGATGGTAACCATCAACGGCGACCGACCTCCTGTCTCGCCGGACGACCTTCTCAAAGCTCTTGGCATTGCGCACGGCATCCAAATAAGTGACTTGCACATCGAAGTCTGTCCGCCACCGGCTCATTTCTTCGTCAGGTTCCGGATAACTTTCGACTGTAGTCATGTGTTTGAATCTTCCCGACATTTGTTCTGCGATGGCGTGCTGGTGAGCTTTGATCAGTGGCACCCAGGATGGGGCTCGGTGCCCTCTGAGCTTGATTTTTTAACAAAGTTTACCTTCCACGGCATGCCTTAACATGCTTGGAACAGCGAGTCCATGAATGAGCTTATCAACGACCTTGGAGGTGAGCTCATAAGTATGTTTGTTCCTCCAGACAGCTGGGCTTTGATGGTTATGGCATGGATGAAGAAGTCATCCACCATACCAAAGGTGATCGCTGAATGTGGGCTGAGTGGCCATGTTAGGTTGTACTATACTAAACATGCCTTTTTTCAGCATCAGCAATGCAACGGGGCCGACATTTGTACACAATATCCGGGTCAACTTGTTATTCTCCACCCCGCTGGGCTGCAAACTTTCCTAGGAGGTATGCATTAGGCTTAACAAGAAAATGGACTTTAAGAAATAATAAATGGGATATAATTATAATAACTAGGCAGTAACTATAAAAAATACACCAAACGCGTAATTAGTTTAAAAAATATATTGTTTTTGGAATTTGAAAATTTTAATTTCATTACTTGTTACGCGTGCAATATTTCATTGGATTTTAACGTAATACAACTTTATTTTGAAATTATATTTAATCTGACTAGAAATTTCGGATAAAAATATTTCGGATCCCATCCAAATGCTGGAATTTCTTTTGAATTCTGTTTTGAGCGGTTGGTTGAAATTATTAATCGTTGTCCTAGCTAGAAAATGAGCTGTACTTTTAACAAACTGTAAATGGGCTGCAGTAAATTCTATTAGAATTAAAAAATGGGTTGTACATTCTTACAAATTGCAAATGGGCTATATGTTCTCTGCCATACACTTGTGGGCCTTCTAAGTTGACGCATCCCCTAAAAAACTAAGTTGACGCGTATGCAAGGCTTTGTCAACAACACACGGTTCTAGCAGCTGTGGCCGTTGGATGTCCATCCAATGGATGTCGTGCTTCTTCTTCAATCTCAGATATTCTTGCTTCAGCCGCCCAAAAATGGTTCCTCCCCCTGACATCTGGGGCGCACCGTTTCGGAGGGTGGCCTGTGGGCCTACTAAGTTGACGCGTATCAAGAGTTTTGCCAACTTAGTCAATATAAACGATTCTAGCTGCATTGACCGTACGATGTCCATCCAACAGCCGTAGTGCTTCCTCAATCTCTGGTCTTCTTGCTCCAGCCGCCCAAAGCAGCGCCGGTCGTGTCGCGTGCTACTGCCTCCCGTGGCCGGCTGTGATGCCGCGGAGGCCTCAGCGCTCCCTACTACTCCCACCGTTGGCCAGGCCATCCCTCTACTCACCCACACCCCCTATTATTCTGCGGCGATGACAGCCTCACACCGCAGCCGAACCAGTGAACCCTCGTACTCCTCTCCGTGCGGGCTTCCACTGCTGCGTCTTCCCCGGCTCCGTGTCGTCCCCATCCTAGGCCTCGCCGTCATCCACCGCCCTGGTGCTCTCGGCGCGACGTGGTCAACGTGGTCAAGGAATGACTTCCATCAGAAGAGTAGTGGAGAGGCTGACGGCTGGGTCCACGGCAGCCGCAAGGAAGTGCCTCCTTATTACGCGCAAATTAATTATTCCTCCACCTGACAGCAAGGACCCACTGGACGGGCCATCGTATTTTGCAAAAAAAAACGTTTCCCCCCTGACTGATGAGACCCACCAGCTACATCTTCGCACGCAAGGAAGTGCGTCCATATTACAGGCAAAAAAACGATTCGCCCCCCGGGCTGCTGGGACCCACCAGCTACATCTTCGCACGAAAGGAAGTTCCTGACAGTCGAGACCCACCTGGTCGAAGCATACGTAGCATTGTCATCCTGGTCGCGAACATGTACGTACATACTGGTCGATGTAGAGGCACACACGTGTCGTGGTAGAGGCACGCACGTAGCATGTACACGTACGTACAGTGGCTAGGGTGCAAGAAAGAAAATACGGCCACGTATGTACATACGGGCGGGGTCTCGAATGCCTACTCGCGCATACGTATGGCCAGGGCTCGTGTACATGGATGGGTTGGAAGGGAGAAACTGCGTCGTCGTGTTCATGGGGAGCCAACCGGGTGGGTCGAAACGGAATGCGTTGTCGTGTTCATCGGAAGGGCTTGGACGGAACAGCCGATGGAAACGAGGCCTGGCGTACCGCAGAACGGAGGAATCGGCCTTGTGTTCGAACGGCCACAATTGAAACGGGATCCTGTTCATCGGGAGGGGTCTCGCATACCGCAAAACAGAGGAAACGGACTTTTGTTGGACCTCCTACGGTCGAAACGGGGTCCTGTTGATCGGGGCGGGTGTGGCGTACCACAAAACGGAGGAAACGGACTTGTGTTGGAGGGCTACGGTCGAAACGGGGGTCCTGTTCATTGGGAGTGGTGTGGCATACCGCAAAATGGGACTCCACGGGATACTGTTCATCTCCACCGTCGACCTCCTCCAGCCTCCACGGGCTACTGTTCATCCACCATCGACCTCCTCCAGCCTCCACCTGCGACTGTTCATCCACGGGCTCCTGTTCATCCAACCTCCACCGCGCGCTACTCCACCGGCTACTGTTCAACCAGCCCTCTCCACGGGCTACTGTTCAACCACCCCTCCACGGGCTACTGTTCATCCAGCCATTCACCGGCTACTATTCAACCAGCCCTCCATAATGTCGTCCTGTTCATCCAGCCCTCCACGGGGTCCTGTTCATCCAGCCCCAACCGGCTCGATCGGGGTCCTGTTCATCCAAAGGCAACACCACGGGATCTTGTTCATCCACCCCCACCAGGAATTGTTCATCCAAACCCCCCAACAATGCTCATTGTTCATCAACAGAAGGAGGCAGCAGGGTTCGATCGGCTTCAGTTAGCAGCAGTAGCGAAGGAATCGCTCGGGTTCAGTAACGTAGCTAGTGCAATCGCTCGCATTCAGTTAGAGCCCAACGCCTTGCTCGGGTTCAGTTAGAGCCCTACGCCTCGCACCCACACGCGTACGGTATGAGAGAAACGTGCATCGCTCGGCCCTCGACCACCCACCGTAACCGGGAACTCCCCGAAATTTTCCTCGCCCTCGCTTCTACCACGGTTTTTTCCGTCATGGACGGCCCAAAGAATGTCATGCAGCTGCGTCTCCGGCCTGCCCAAGACGAAAAGCCCATTTTCTGTCATGATTTTTTTGTCAAATAAGTAGGAGCTCACCACATCTATGATGATACCGGGTTTTGTCATCATTATCGTCATAGAAGTGTCATAAGTATGATAGGAAAAAATTTGTTCGGCTCAAAATGTCACGGATGTGTCTTTTTTCATAGTGAGGATGGGGTGCGACCCTACCCCCATGGACGCACCCTCTGACCTTGTGGCCGCCTCGTTGCTTTCCTGACGTGCACTCCAAGCCCTCTGGATGTCTTCTGGTCCAAGAAAAATCATCGTGAAAGTTTCATTCCGTTTGGACTCCGTTTGACAAGGAAAAAAACAGAAACTGGCACTAGGCTCTAGGTTAATAGGTTAGTCCCAAAAATCATATAAAATAGCATATTAATGCATATAAAACATCCAAAATAAATAATATAATAGCATGGAACAATCAAAAATTATAGATACGTTGGAGATGTATCACTCCACATACTCAACCATCATATAGTCTTCTATGATTGCTAACACTCACCGCGTACACATGAGTAATTTTGCCTCCCAGCGTATACATAGAAAGATAGGGGCTTATAGTTTTGCCTCCCAAGGTATTCACCTCAAGGGTGATGTCAACAATAATAACTCATGCTACCCATATCCAACTGGACATATGTTCCTAGATCTTTCCTCATCACATGATGCTTGCAAAAGGAGAAAAATAAAAAGTAATAGAGAGAAAAACTTTGACTCTGGCATAAAAGTAAATACATAAAGTAAAAGATAGGCCCTTCGCAGAGGGAAGCAGAGGTTAACAAGTGCTTATTTGTTTGTATGCTCAACCCCTTAGTGCAAAAGAACGTCACGTTATATTGCCCCTTGTGATGGCAACCTTTATTATGTAGTCTGTCGCTTTTATGCTTTACCATCACAAGTTCATACAACGCTCAATTTTCTCTTACACTAAATGATCTCACACTTTTAGAAGCAATTTTTATTGCCTTATTGCACCGATGACAACTTACTTGAAGGATCTTACTCGATCCTTAGGTAGGTATGGTGGACTATTGAAAATAAGATTTGGGTATAAGGGTTTTTTGATGCACAAGTAGTATCTCTACTTGATGCGGAATTTTTGGCTAGCAAAGTTGGGGGGCAAGCACCACATGTTGAAGGATCTATGACAATATAACTTCTATGTGAATATGAACAAACATAAATCATTACATTGTCTTCCTTGTCCAACGTCAACAATTTTCGCATATAATATTTTGTTGGGAGCTCACGATCACAAAAGATTTTCAAGATAGTGTATTTGTATGTGAAAGTTCTCTTCCTTATAGTAATCATGCAGGAATTGCTTGTATGACCAATATTGTGATTGTCAAGCTTCAAAAGATTTCACTTTCTAAACCCAATGTGAAGCTACCACTAGGCATGATATGAACATATAATTTTAGCTTCATTATACTCATTTTTTTCAACAATTTACTCATAGGATATTAGTGAAGCACAAGAGTAAATGACAAGCTACTCCAAAAAGATATAAGTGGAGATCAAACGGGTAGTTAAGTAAATGGGTAGCTATTTGAGGACTCTCTCTTATTTAAAAACTCTCAGATCTAAGTATTTTATATAAACAGCAAGCAAAACAAAATAAAGTGACATTCCAGGAATAGCGCAACTCGTGTGAAGAAGCAAAAACTTAGGCTCAACCAATACTAACCGATAATTGTTGATGAAGAAAGGTGGGATGCCTACCGGGGCATCCCCAAGCTTAGATGCTTGAGACTTCTTGAAATATTATCTTGGTATGCCTTGGGCATCCCCAAGCTTGATCTTTCCTTTTATATCATGGTTTCCTATATATTAAAAACTTCATCCACACAAAACTCAACAAGACCTCATGAGATAAGTTAGTATAAATCAATGCAAAAACCTTATCATTCTCTAATGTGGCAAATCACAAAAAATATTATTCAACATTGCATACTAAATGCCTCTGCATATTTAATACTTCTATCCTCGAATAGAATCATCAAACAAGCAAACATATAAAAACAATGCAACCATAACAGCAATCTGCTAAAACAGTACAGTCTGTAAAGAATGCAAGATGCATCATACTTCCCTAACTCCAAAACTTCTGAAAATTTACCACACTGTAGAAAAATTTTCAGAGCTTATTGTGCAAAAAGTTTCAACATTTTATCACATTCTTAATTTTCTAGGGAATTTTTGCAACAGCGATAAACTTTTTGTTTTGAAACAGCAACATGTAGACTTGCAAAATAAGCATGGTAAAGGCTATCCTTGACATTTTTATTGAAAATAAAGATGCAGAACATTATTCTAAGTAACAGCAAGAAAATCCTAACATAATAAAATGACACTCCAAGAAAAACTCATATCATGTGATGAATAAAAATATAGCCTGAAGTAAGGTTACCGATATTGTTGGAGACGAAAGAGGGGATGCTTGCTTGGATCTTCCTTGAATATTACCTTGTGGTGCCATGGGAATCCCCAAGCTTAGGGTATTTTCACTCCTTATTCTTCTCATATCGACATCTCACCCAAAACTTGAAAACTTCAATCACACAAAACTTAACGGAACTTCATGAGATAGGTTAGTATGATAAAGAGCAAACCATTTCACCTTGGTACTGTCAAAGACAAGATTCATAATTGTTTCCACACAATGCCTACTATATTATATCATTACCACAATTTATATTGAGCAATATAAACCGTAGAAACTAGGAAACAAGCAAACTATGCATTGAAAACAAAATCTGTCAAAAACAGAATAGTCTGTAGTAATCTGTACTCCAACCATACTTCTTCTACTCCAAAAATTCTGAAAAATTAGGACAACGTAGAGAATTTGTATATCTATCACCTGTAAAAAATTCAGATCAAAAGCACGTTCCAGTGAATTTCAAAATTCCTGGATTGAGCACAAAAGTTTCTGTTTTTGCACAGATCAAGTCAACTATCATCCACACTATCCCAAAGGCTTTACTTGGCACTTTATTGAAACAAAAGCATAAAACATGATTACTACAGTATCTTAATCGTGTTAACACACAAAAACAATAGGGGTAAATGTTGGTTTTCTCCCAACAAGCGGTTTTCTTTCATGCCTTTAAGCTAGGCATGATGATTTCAATGATGCTCACATAAAAGGTAAGAATTGAAACATAAAGAGAGCATCATGAATCACATGGCAAGCACATTTAAATCTAACCCACTTCCTATGCATAGGGATTTCGTGAGCAAGAATCAACTAGCATAGGAAAGCAAAACAAGCAAAACTTCAAAACTTTCAACATAAAGAGAGGAAACTTGATATTATTGCAATACCTACAAGAAAATGTTCGTCTCTCATAATAATTTTCAGTAGCATCATGAATGCATTCAATAATATAACTATGACATAAAACATTCTTTTCATGACACATAAGCATTGAAATTTTGTTACTCTCCACATAAGCAAATTTATTCTCATGAATAGTAGTGGGAGCAAACTCAACAAAATAACTATCATGGGATTGAAAATTAAAATCATGATGACAAGTTTCATGGTTATCATTATTCTTTATAGCATACATGTCATCACCATAATCATCATAGATAGCAACTTTGTTGTCATAATCAATTGAAACCTCTTCCAAAATAGTGGATTCATCACTAAATAAAGTCATGACCTCTCCAAATCCATTTTTTTCAATATTGTAACAAGATTCAACACCCTCCGAAATAGTGGGATCATTACCTAGAGTTGACACTCTTCCAAACCCACTTTCATCGATATAATCATCATAAATAGGAGGCATGCAATCATTATAACAAATTTGCACATCAAATCTTGGGGGACTAAAAATATCATCTTCATCAAACATAGCATCCCCAAGCTTATGGCTTTGCATATCACTAGCATCATGGATATTCAAAGAATTCGTACTAACAACGTTGCAATCATGCTCATCATTTATACCAAACATTCTATTGAATTCTTCTTCTATCAATTGAGCACAATTTTTTTCCATCATTTTCACGAAATACATTATAAAATGAATAATATGATGCAACCTCAATCCCATTTTTTTATAGTTTTTTCTATTATAAAACCAAACTAGTAAGAAAACAAGAAACTAAAAGATTCAGTTGCAAGATCTAAAGATATACCTTCATGCACTCACCTCCCCGGCAATGGCGCCAGAAAAGAGCTTGAAGTCTACTACACAACTTGTTCTTGTAGACTCGTGTTGGGCCTCCAAGCGTAGAGTTTTGTAGGACAGTAGTAAATTTCCCTCAAGTGGATGACCTAAGAGCATCTCCAGCCGTTCGGCCCCCCAGGGTGCCGAAAAAGAGCGGCCTAGGGGCGAACCGGCGCTAGATTTGGCCCTGGGGTTCGGTTCGCTCCCAGTCACAGGCCCACGGTCGCCACGGGTTTGCCGAAGTTCGTTTCAATTTTCTGCAAACTCGGCGACTTTTGCAGGAACTCGGCAATACTTCATCTAAATTTGTATAAAAACATAAAAACATGCAAGAACTACGCCTAATAACTTAAAATGAACTAAAAAGCCTAGCCGCTCCCGCCGCCATCGCCGCCGCCGTCCTCTACATGCCGAGAAGCCTGTAGAAGCGGGTGTAGTCGCCATCCTCGTCGTCGTTGCGTGCCTCCACTGGGGCGTCCCTACTGCAGCCCTCGCTGGGGTCGCTGACACATGGTGGGGCGCTTGACGGCCCGGCCTCGTCCTCATCGTCGTTGTCAATGACGATAACACCACCATCCTCGGCAGGGCGACGGGCCTCGGCACGGCTACGGGCCTGGATCTCCAAGTACGCCCGATGCTGGCGGCGCACCTGCTCGCAGACGTAGTCCTCCTTCGCCCATTTGAGGGCGGACTCGTCGTCGGGGGCCACCATGCCGGTGTGCTCCGGCTTCACGGGGAGCATGTTTGGCTCGGGCTTCGGCCGGACCAGGCGGAGGGAGCGCCTCGTCGGTGCCGTCATAGGGGAGGGCTCGTTGATGACAAGGGCACCGATGCGAGTGCAACGCCCGAGCAGTGTCCCCTCCGGCTCGGGCTTGACGGGGCGGAGGGCCGGCGAGCCAGAGCCTGACGATGAGGACGACCCCGGCTCCATTCGCCCCGGCATCCAGGAACTGCCGTGGTGGCGAGAGAAGGACGGCCGCGTCGGGTACTCCAGCCGTGGCACATTGCCGGTCTCGATGTGGTCGAGGACGACGTCGAGTGTGCGGCCGGGGACGCCCCACCACTCGCGCCATCCTTCGGAGTTGAGGCGGACGCGGGGGATGATGCTGTTGACGGAGGCGATTTGCTCCTCGCGGCGGCGCTCGAAATACACCGTCCACAGTGTTTTGATGTCGGGCGCGTACCTCAGCTCATTCCACTGCTCCTCCTTCAGCGAGGAGCGGATGCGGGCGATCTCCGCCCACCGTGCCACCCCTTCGGGTACCGGCGGCACCGGGACACCGGTGACGCTCAGTCTCCACGCCCCCGGCACGCGCATGTCAGGTGGCGCCGGGTACTCGGCCTCATACAGAAGGCGCGTCTCTAGCTCTTGGAGGTGTCGGCGCCCGAAGCCGTTCGCCGCTGTGCCGTCGCATGGGTATCTCTCGGCCATGGTTTCGCTCGTCGGCGGTGAGGGGAGTGCTGGGGGAGCTCGCCGGCAGGGAGAAGGCTTTTGCGGGAGGGAGAGGAGGAGGCTGTGGCGCTCACCGGCGGGGAGTGGGCGCCTTTTATAGCCGAAGCGGGGCGGCGGGGGGCGGCATGCGGGCAGACGCGTGGCGGGAGCGATCGGGACGCGTATCGGCGGCGTCTTCACTGCGCCGCCCATGAGGCATCAATGGAGGCTGACCGGCGCAGCAGCCTTCGCATTGATTCCCGCCGGAACTGAGCCGATGAGGGCGATGAAGTGGCCGTCTCGCTGACTCGGCGGGCCCGCGGCTGTTTCGCGCCAAAACACTCGCCCCGGCACCCCCGGGCGCCCCCCGGCGCGTCGGGTTCAGCCTGGGTCCACCGGCGCTGATTTTGGTCCAAGCCGGCGAAAAACGGGCTCCTGGGGGCGCGACTGGGCCATTTTTTTGGCGCCAGCGCAAAAAAATCGCCTGGTGAGGCCGTTCTGGGGGCGCGGCTGGAGATGCTCTAAGGTTTATCAATCCATGGGAGGCGTAGGATGAAGATGGTCTCTCTCGAATAACCCTGCAATCAAATAACAGAGTCTCTTGTGTCCCCAACGCACCCAATACAATGGAAAATTGTATAGGTGCACTAGTTCGGTGAAGAGATGGTGATAAAAGTGTAATATGGATGGTCGAAATATATTGTTATAATCTGAATAAATAAAAACAGCAAGGTAGCAAATAGTAAACGGGCACAAAAACGGTATTGCAATGCTTAGAAACAAGGCCTAGGGTTCGTACTTTCGCTAGTGCAATCTCTCAGCAATGCTAATATAATTGGATCATATAACCATCCCTCAACGTGCAATGAAGAATTACTCCAAAGTTTCTATCTAGCGGAGAACATAAGAAGAAATAGTTTGTAGGGTACAAAACCACCTCGATGCTATTCTTTCCGATCGATCTATCCAAGAGTTCGTGCTAACACCAAATAATTTCAGATTCATAATACTCAGTCTAACACAAAGAAACTCAAAGATTGCCCAAAGATTTCTACCGGAGAAACAAAAGACGAGAACGTGCATCAACCCCTATGCATAGATTACCCTAATGTCGCCGTGGGAATCCGCGAGTTGAATGCTAAAACACATATCAAGTGAATCAATATGATACCCCATTGTCACCATGAGTATTCATATGCAAGACATATATATCGAGTGCTCTTAAATCCATAAAAGTATTCAATCCAATAACAACGAAATCTCAAAGGGGAAAACGCAATTCATCACAACAAGATAAAGAGGGGAAAACACCATATGATCCAACTACATTAACAAAGCCCGCGATACATCATGATCATGTGATCTCAAGAACAGGAGAGAGAGAGAGAGAGAGAGAGATTAAACACATAGGTACTGGTACAAACCCTCAGCCCCGAGGGTGGACTACTCCCTCCTCATCGTGGTGGCCGCCGGGATGATTAAGATGGCCACCGGTGATGATCTTCCCCTCCGGCGGAGGGCCGGAACGGGGCCTAGATTGATTTTCAATGGCTACAGAGCCTTGCAGCGGTGGAACTTCTGATCTAGGGTTACTCCCAGGGTTTTTGGAATATTTGGAAATTTATAGGGCAAAGAGGGGGTGCGGGAGGCCACCGAGGTGGGTACAACCCACCTGGGCGCGCCTGGGCCTCCGGGCGCGCCCTGGTGGGTTGTGCCCCCCCCCCCCCCTCAGGGCACCCCCCAGGTGCTGCTTTGGCCCACTGGTGGTCTTTTAGTACATAAAAATTTCACAAAAAGTTTCGCGTTGTTTGGACTCCGTTTGATATTGATTTCTTGCGATGTAAAAAACAAGCAAAAAACAACAACTCGCACTAGACACTGGGTCAATAGATTAGTTCCAAAAAATGATATAAAGTTGCTATAAAATGATTGTAAAACATCTAAGAATGATATAATATAACAACATGAATACTTTATAAATTATAGATACGTTGGAGACGTATCACTCAACCACCAGCGACCTCCAGAACCTCAGCATTCTTGCAAGGTCCAGAACAATGTTATTTTGGCTATTCTCTGGAATCTTTGAAAAAGAAGGAATGCAAAAAATTTCAATCATGAAGTGCAATCCCTGGGATCTGTCCTCCTATGTGCGGCCAAAGACATCTTCCTCTGGGCCAATCGCTGCCCCAACAAAGACTACAAACAGACCTTAATTGATTGGGGAATAATGTTGTCCGGTCTTGATGTAACCTAGTGTTTCGTTATGTTTTCCTCTCCTCCCCTCTCCCTGTATATATTCTCTGTTAAACTCCAAAATCAGGAAATGAGTTCAGGCTGGCTTTACCCGCCGTAATACCCTAAAAAAACATATACTTCTACTCCCTCTGTAAACTTTACGTACGTGCTAGTGCTCAATTCAATGACGATTAGGTAAGATCATGGGGCCATGCAAAAAAAAAAAGGTAAGATCATGGGGTAGTTACGATCAGATGAACATGTGTCTTTTTCAAAAACTTTTCCGTGAGAATAGTATTTCCGTTTGGCGCTGGGATCATGGGGGTGGAACGGGTCCGGAAAAATCGTCGCCCGTACGTACGTTGAATAGGTTGGATCGATCCATCCTCCTCCCGAATGGATCGAAGTATCTGACTGCATTAGCAAAAAAAAAAAAAAAAAAAACACCCTCGATCCATCTGGATACCACCGAGCCGATCGAGATGCGGTCGCCGCCGCGTACAAGATGCTGCAGCCTCCATCGTTCTGCGGCAGCCGCCTTGCCGTACTGCAGGAAGGGTCACCGGAAGAAGAAAGGTCGTCGTCACCGCGAAGGCAGCGGCGGCATGACGGCGTCTCTCTCAGACGATTCGCTGGCCAGCATCTTCGCCCGGCTGCCGGACGTGGCGGCCGTGATCCGCTGCGCCACCACGTGCCGGCGCTGGGCCCGCGTCGTGGCCACGAGGGCCGCCATCATCTCCCGCTCCCTGCCGCCTCTGGGCCACTTCCTGCCGGACCTCGCCATCGGCGTCTTCCACCAGGAGAAAGACTGGCCCACCGCCCGCGGCCGTGACACCGTGTCGTCGCGCCCCTGCTTTGCCGCGAGGGCTCACTTCCTCGGCGTGGGTGGTGGTCGGCAGCTTTGGGGACTAGATGACGATGGCGGGCTCTTGGATTACTCCCGCCCGGTCGCGTCCCGGAACGGACGCCTCGTCCTCGAGCTCCGACACGAGGGCCGCGCTGTCGACGGCCTCAGGCTAGCTGTCTACAACCCTATGATGAGTGACAATAACATCGTCATCGTTCCACCTCTCATCGTCTCAGCACCAGGTGGCAAGAACAGCACGACGATACGCGACTATGGCTGCGCATTGCTCACCGGCCACGACCTGCGTCCACCGGGCTGCCAGAGCTTCTTCCGTCTACTACTCATATACAACCACAAACGCCGTCGCAAGGACTCCACCATACTTCGGTGCTACTCCTCGAACACCGGTCGCTGGGGACCAGAGGCCGAATCCGACGTCAGGATCCACGCCTCCAAGCTGCGCTGCATCGGCCAAGCGGTGGTGCGGCGTGGAGTGGCGTTCTGGGCTCTAGATCACGGCGTGCTCGGCGTGCGCCTCGATCATCATATTGATCAGGATGGAGCCGTGACGGATATGCACTTGTTGCCTTATAACATAAACCAGAACTGGTCAGAGAATAGGTTGCTGGGCATCTCGGCGGACAATAGACTCTTCATGATGCACGTTGGGGTCAGAAATGGCCAGAACAAGATCCCGCTAGCAAGCTTTTCATACTTTGAGTTTCCCGAGGAAGACGACATTCGCACCGGTAGAAGAGAAACCGTACGGGAGCACACATTCGTGCTAATGCACCAGATGAAGATGGAACACCATCACACCGGCATCAAGCTGCGGTGATTCGGCGAAAAGAGTGGGCTCGTCTTGTTCACCATGGGAGCACGGAGCGGGCATGCCGGCACCTTCGTGTTGAACCTCCGGGAGGAATTGGTCTACAAAGTGGCTGATGACGGAGACTCGTGGAACAACTTGCTCGGGTATGAGATGGACATGGCCGCGTACCTTGCCTCTATCGACCGACAGTCCTTTACTTGAGCCGAATTATATTGTACACCGAGAGTATGTATGTGCATCTATTATGCACATTGTTTAGACAGTTAAAATATGAATGTAGTAGCTTGTATTAATTGGTCCCTTGCTTTCTATTGGACCTCTTGGTGGTCATAGCATTTGTTTTTGGTTATCTTTAAACATGAGAGTAGGTTTAGCGGGAGTATCTATGATCTTGTAGTTACGGTACAATGCTAAGTTAGCAGAGGGTGTATACGGTGATCTTATGGCGAAGGTGGTCGCCGATAAAAATGACACATCAATGTTTTTTAATAGGTATAGTCGCCTCAACCGAGCGCAACTTAGTCATATTGTTAGGAGAAGCGTCAAGTGGGCTTGATCTACCATTTGGGTATTTTCTACAAGGACGCCGATAACGCCCACACATGTGGGAGTTAAGGGGTCTACCCACTGGCGGAGCTCCCCGGTAGGCAGGGTATGGCGCCTGCCATACCTTGATTTTGAGCAAAAAAAAAAATACTAGTATGCATCGATCGTGTACGTAGACGCTAGCAAAATATATGCTACTGTCGTTGTTAACGGGCCGCGCAGCGAGCGACTGCGACCTGATGGGCCAACAGGCAACAGAGCCACAGAGGCCCGAGGCATCGAGCGAGCGAGCGGCGGCCACAAGCAGAACGCAATCGACCAGACCAGAGGCGACCGCTCTGTTCTATCCCCACCCACGAGGCCACGCACACCCTAACCCTAAGCTAGCGCGGCGGCGGCGGCGGCTGGCCAGGTCGCCAGGAGCGGGCGGGGCAGGCAACGGCGGGCAGGGAAGGCAACGGCGGCGGCTGTCTAGGGGGCTAGAGGAGGGCGGCACCGCGGCAGCAAGAGGCAGCGGCGCTCTGGGCGCAAGCGGCAGTGTCGCTCTGGGGCTCTGGGTCATTCAGGTACGAGAAAGTCAAGTGCCATTCGAAACGCTATGAATTTCTTGTCCACTGAAGCTGGATACTCCTTCTTAGTCCAGCACAGTCCCGGCCACTTCTTACTCCAGCACAGACTGCACAGTCCCGGCCAGATTGCCCGGAGATGGAAAGGAAGAGGAAGGGAACAGGAAGCCCAAATGAAAGGGGAGGAGGTGATTTTTCAAATTTCCTGAAATTTTGTAGCAAATTTTAACAGTAGCTTGACGTCTCAAATTCAAGCAGATTGTAGTGACATATTAATGTTGTGAACATTCTGGTTGTGAATTGCAGATTTGAAAAGATATTTTGAAGTGCTTGGTAGTGGCAGCAGCTCGAAATCGAACCCAAGTACCCGTGAAAGTGTCAATGTTCCGGCACATGCCACTCATCAAGATCAAGCGAGTTCGGTGGAAGTAGAGCATGAGAATGCAAACTGAACAAGTGGAAGAAACTGCAGACTCTCTTGAAGCTATAGTGGAAGAGAATGTTGAAGTTCATGGAGTTGAAGGTATATCTGTTTTTAGTGAAGATTACATAAATGGTGATCCTGGACTTCGCATTCCACTTGATAGATTTGCCCCCAACATTAGAGATGATGTTAGATTTGCTTATATACGAATGGGTGCAACTTGACCAACTAGTTGCACTTTCCCCCCAAATAAAGATGGAAGATGCTTCCGGCCACAATGGTATAAGGACTTTGATTGGTTGGAATATAGTGTAACAAAGCATAAGGCCTATTGCTTCTATTGTTATCTTTTTAAGCATGACCGAATGGATGATAAATTTGGGCATGATGTTTTCTCCAAATTGGATTTTGATTGTTGGAAAAATGCGGTTGCAGCATTCCGTAAACATGTTGGTGGGCCATGTAGCATCCACAATATTTCAAAAACAGCATGTGATGATTTTAAAAATCAAAGGGCAAGTGTGAAAAGTAAAGTTACAACTTACAGCAAAGGTTCACTAGTCAAGTACGAAACTCGTGTGGATACATCTTTGGGCATTGTAAGTTATCTAGCATTGCAAGGTGAACCATTTCGTGGGCATGATGAATCCAATACTTCTTTGAACAAGGGGAATTTTTTAGAGTTACTTGATTGGGTGAAAGAAAGAATTCCAGAAGTGAAGGTTGCATTTGATGAGCTATGCCCTAAGAATGCCAAAATGACTTCCGGAAAAATTCAAAAAATCCTTACTTCTCATTGTGCACAAGCGGTCACCAAAGCAATCAAAGAAGAGATGGGTGATTGTCTTTTCTCCGTTCTTATTGATGAGTGCCGTGATATATCGGTGAAAGAACAAATGGCCGTGGTAATCAGGTACGTGTTTAAGTTTTTGAAATGTCTATGTGCTTTTTGATAATTTTGTTTCATGTAGAGTGGTCAACTAATTATATGACTTTTTGTAGGTATTTGAGCAAACAAGGCTATTAAGCATGTTCCGGACACAACATCTGCTTCTTTAAAGAAGGCATTGTTGGAGGTTTTTGCTAAAAATGGTCTAGTTGTTGCGCGACTACGAGGGCAAGGGTATGACGGGGCATCTAATATGACAGGAGAATTCAATGGCCTTCAGAAGTTAATTCGAGATGAGAACCCATATGCTTTCTATATCCATTGCTTTGCCCATCAACTGCAGTTGGTAGTTGTTGCTGTTTCGAGATGCTGCAAGGGTGTTGAGGATTTTTTTGAATATGTGACCATGATTGCTAATCTCAGTACTTCATCTTGCAAGAGGAAGGATAAATTGCTTGACAAGCAAAAAGAGGTTCTTTTGGATAAGATTAAGAGTGGTGAGATGCCGACGGGAAGAGGGAAAAATCAAGAAACATCCTTGGTCAGACCTGGAGATACAAGATGGGGCTCTCATTACACAACCTTATCTCGCATTGAATCAATGTGGGATGCAGTCATAGAGGTTTTGGGCATTGTTGAGGATGATGTGCGTGTTCCATGTAGGGCTGGAGGTTTGGTTCATCAAATGGAGACTTTTAGCTTTGTGTTCATCCTGAAGATGATGCTAAAAATCCTTCGCATGACAAATGATTTGTCTCTTCTATTGCAAAAGAAGGATCAAAATATTGTTCAGGTATGTGATGAAACATGCTATATGTATCTAGTCTGCTTGATATGTTTTGTTCATGTAAACATACATGCATCTAAAATTGTAATTATCTCATTTCAGGCAATGTCATTGGTTACGGATGTGAGAACACGTTTGATCAACTGGAGAAATAATGGTTGGGAGCCACTCTTGGAAGATGTCAAAGCCTTTTGCACCAAAAACGACATTCCCATACCAAATATGGATGACATCTTCACAAAGTGGGGGAAATCAAGAAAAAGTGGACGAAACAATGTCACGGCTGACCATTTTTTCCGCGTGGACACCTTCTATGCTGCCATAGACTCCATCACCACAGAGTTTGATCATCGTTTTAATGAGGTATCTTCAGAGCTGCTCCAGAACTTCTCTTGTCTTGACCCTAGAAACTCCTTTTCTAGGTTCAATGTGAATAAGCTTGCTAGACTCACGGAGATTTATCATGAGGATTTCTCAGATTATGAACGTGAACATATAGTTGATAACCTAGAGCTATTCATTATCCATATGAGAAGAATTGAAGACTTTAGAGCTTGTCATGATATTGCAAGTCTAGCAAAAAAGATGGTTGAACTTGAAAGGCATGTCATGTTTCCTGCTGTTTATCGCCTCATTGAGTTGGCACTGCTACTACCGGTAGCGACGGCAACAGTTGAAAGAGCCTTCTCATCTATGAAAATCATCAAGACTGAGTTGCGCAGCAAGATGTGTGATGGCTGGCTAAATGACTTGATGGTGTGTTACATTGAGCGAGAGAT
Source organism: Triticum aestivum (assembly GCF_018294505.1). NCBI lineage: Eukaryota > Viridiplantae > Streptophyta > Magnoliopsida > Poales > Poaceae > Triticum > Triticum aestivum. The sequence continues at coordinate 688,683,304 of NC_057801.1, forward strand.
CTTCAAAAGTATTGATCTCAATAAAATTAAGGAAGATTTTCAGAAGGAGGGTAGGGCACTGCCGTTGCCTGGGTCTTCTACACGCCACTAAATGCTTCATTATCGGTATGTTTTAGGTTGTTTTTCTATTGAAACATTCTGCAATTTCGTTGTATTTGGTTATTCGTTTTTAGTGTGCACTATTAGTGTGTATTGACTCCTTTGATTTGCATAAAGAAAAATCTTAGTGAGACTTCGCCCCACCTTAATTTTTGTTCGTGGTCCGCCTCTGGGTCTACCCACACACCAGCCCAGTCCTACGTGGCACCACAAACACGCCAAGATTCGTGCACCCACAAACGGACGCGAATCCACGCGTGTGGGCGAGAAGCAAACACCCACACGTGTGGACGTTAGTGTTTCCGTTTCTACAAATATGCACATACAAAAACTCTGCGCTACCCAGTTCAAAAGTTCTAAATGAAAATTTGAACTATACGCACTTCTACCTTTTCTAACCAATATTTGCCAAAAGCATATCTGAACTTCTTTACAATTCCTGAAATTTTGATGATGACATGGTAACCCTGAGCAGAAAATAATGATAAGCCTGAGTCATGCCTTGACGGTTCCTTCGGACATGCAACACATACCTCAGGGCAACGGTGCATCGACATATGTGATAGGAACTCGCCACTCTCTCTTCTTTTGCTCACGTGTTTTGAGTCCATGTGACCAAAATAGTAAGGCCATTTAGAATGTTAACTATTACATCATTTTGAGTGGAGCCTATGGTGTCTGAATACCAATGCATTCCTGGCACCCCAAATTTTCCAAAGGAGCATCATGAAAGATCGTGCAGCCGGGCACCGGAGGAAGAGGTGCACGCATGTTTCGGGAACCTAGAGACACATAGGGCAGGGCTCTGAGTGGAGGATGGTTTTCTTATGTAGATTTGTACAGGTGTTTTAACCGGTCATTGTGGAGCAGCCATACAAATTCTTCACCTTGTTGGGCACCCGAGAGGACCAGACCAACGAGAGCCGGGGGTCAACATTTTTGTTGTAAATGGCGGCATAGTCTGTTGGGATTGTGTCGAATATTTTATACAAGGTATGTTACACTTGAACTTGGAGTCGTACTATGTGTAGAGAGGGTACGATTTGTGTTCAAGCATAGTCTGTTGGGATTGTGTCAAATATTTTATACAAGTTAGGTTACACTTGGACTTGGAGTCGTACTATGTGTAGAGAGGGTACGAGTTGTGTTCAAGCTGGACACTTGTATCCAGGACCTTTTATATAATGTAGGGGTAGACACACGATGTAACCTATGCCAACATAATAGCACATGCAGAGGGGGGGAGTCAGCGGTGTGTACCGACGCCCAGGTGGCCGGTGTGCCGTACTCATAGTCAGACCCCAGGGATGTAGCCATGTTCGGTGCACCTGGTTAACAAATGGTGTGGCGACTCGTGTGATTGCTTATCCTTAGATGATCGACTTACTAGAAATATGCCCTAGAGGCAATAATGTTGTGTTATTACATTTCCATTTTCATAATTAAAAGTTTATATTTCATGCTATAACTGTTACGATCCTGGAAGATGTGATTTAGAGGAAAACTCATATGCATGTGTGGAATGATAAACGGTAAATTATAGGTTCCAAGCGTGGCCTCTAAGGCTGGCTCAATGTTGTTGGTGATCATGTTTTTCGGATCATAGGATATTGTTAAGTGTAATGATGGTCCCAAAACAACATTGAGAATATACGTTAGAAGAATGATCATAGCGAATCGGCCCAAACTTGCTTGTTATACTTTGAGATAATATCATCCGAAATCAATTGTTATAACAAGGAGTGTTAGCATGTGTTCTAGTTCCTCGGACCGTGAGAGTATCGTAGTCATTTCCTACCATACGATGGAATTTGGGGTTGCTCAAACGTCATCTGTAACACGGTGATCATAACAACAACTTACAAGCTCATCAAAAAGTTTGACAAGGGACTGGATAGCTCGAGAGTGGAATTTGCTCTTCCGACGATTGAGAGATATTCTTAGGGGTAGGACCCTCTCAGTGTGACGTCATCCATCATCATCTGGCAAGACACAGGTGACTACGTCACGGGGATGCTAGAACACTTCAACAAGAAAGAAGAACAAAACCGGTCACGAGAAGAATGGTATAGTGAGCATGTGGATGACTCAAGAGGATACCGGCACACCTCGGGTTTTTTAAAGTGTCGGGAAGCAAAGGGAACATCACATAATAACCAAAGGTTCACTCGAATGTCATTCGTGTAATCATAGGGATCGTTGTGGCACTGCCTGGTTATATCAAAAAAAAAACAGGGCGCGGTGAATTATTATGCTTCATTAATGATTTTAGTAAAATTGATTTACTTGATATTAATCCGAAATATTTAAAAGGTTCAAAAATTCAGAATGAAATATTTGAAACGTTCAAATAAAATTTATAATGAAGATAAGAATCATTGTGACAAAGATAAAATGATCGTCAATCATGAAGAAAAACTACATAAGGCATGAGTTTAGCACTCAGATAATGTGGAATTATTTCTTACCGATATGCTTTTATTAGTTTGGGGGATATGCACTTAAAACAACAACAAATACACTAAGCAGAGCACCATCTTATAAGTCTTGCAAGACAACACCATATGAGTTATGGAGTACATAATCCAGACTAATGCTAATTTGTAGGTAATCCAAAAACGTAAAGTGTTTGTCGCAAAGAATGAACACTTTCTCGAGAAGGAACATTTTTTGTTAAAGAAGCAAGTGGAAGGGCAGTGAAGCTTGATAAGATTACTGAATCTCTAGCGGAAGTAAAAGGGATTAACAAACCAAAAGTTGTTCCGAAGGTTATCCATACAACTGAGCCATGAGCTATTACAACAGTTGTGAAACTCTAGTTAAAGCTTGCAACCAAACTGCGTAGATTAGAAAGAGTTAATGAACCTCCTCAATAATCTCATAGTGAGATAATCTATTTTCCAAAAAAAAAAAATCTGTTTGTGTTTCTGTTTTCTTTTCTGATTTTATTTTTTTCTTTTCCTTTATTTTTCGTGTATTATACAAAATTCATTGTGTATTTATATACAAAAGTATTCTTCATATATTTAAGGAATGTTCACCCTATATTAAGAAAATGTTTAACATATTTTAAAAAATGTTCATTGTGTATTTCCAAAAAATTAATCGTAAGTCACAAAAATGTTCAATGTTTAGTTTAATATTGTTCAGCGTATATCAGAAAAATGTTCAATGTGTATTTAAATATTTTTCAATCATATATCACAAAAAAAATTTGGTGTGTATTTCAAAATTGTTTAGTGTATATTACAAAATTGTTCAATATGTATTTTAAAAATGTTCATCATATATAAAAAATCATTAAATATCAAAAATTTCAAAAGTTAGTTCATGTTTTTCAAATTTTGTTCACTTTTTCAAAAATTGTTCATGTTTTAAAAGTTTGTTTGAATTCAAAAAATATCACAATTTTCAAACATTATTTGAATTTTATAAGAAGTTTTGTTCACATTTTCCTAGGAAATATTGAAAAAATTGAAATAAAACAAAATTGTTGTTGTTCTTAGTACATTGATGATACGTCCATTTTGCATCATGTTTTCCTACTGTTATTTATAATGTTTTTATGCATAAAAATTTTTTTTGAGTAATTCTAATGTCTTTTCTCTCATCATATGCAAGGTTCACACAAAGTGGAAGAATAGCGGCAGCTAGAATTCTGGACCTGAAAAAGATACACCAGGCCACCTATTTGGACAACTCCAAATGAGCTGAAACTTCATGGAGTATATAAGAATTATTGGAGCAAATAACTACCACAGGAGCCCACCATGTGGGCACAACCCACCTAGGCGCGCCAGGGAACCCAGGCGCGCCCTCCTCGGCCCACCTCCGGTGCCCCTCTTCTGGTATATAAGTCATTTTGACCTAGAAAAAATAAGGAGAGGACTTTCGGTACAAAGCGCCGCCGTCTCGAGGCGGAACTTGGCCAGGAGCACTTTGTTGCCCTCTGGTGGAGCGATTCCACCGGGGGAACTTCCCTCCCGGAGGGGGAAATCATCGTCATTATCATCACCAACAACTCTCCCATCTTGGGGAGGGCAATCTCCATCAACATCTTCAACAACACCATCTCCTCTCAAACCCTAGTTCATCTCTTGTGTTCAATCTTTGTACCAGAACCTTAGATTGGTGCTTGTGGGTGACTAGTAGTGTTGAGTACATCTTGTAGTTGATTACTATATGGTTTATTTGGTGGAAGATTATATGTTCAGATCCATTATGCTATTTAATACCCCTCTGATCTTGAGCATGATTATCATTTGTGAGTAGTTACTTTTGTTCTTGAGGTCACAGGAGAAATCTTGTTGCAAGTAATCATGTAAACTTGATATGTGTTCGATATTTTGATGGTATGTATGTTGTGATTCCCTTAGTGGTGTCATGTGAACGTCAACTACATGGCACTTCACCTTATTAGGGCCTAAGGAATGCATTGTGGAGTAGTTATTAGATGATTGGTTGCGAGAGTGACAGAAGCTTAAACCCTAGTTTATGCGCTACTTCGTATGGGATTGATTTGGATCCAAACGTTTAATGATATGGTTAGATTTTATCTTAATACTTTTCTCATAGTTGCGGATGCTTGCGAGGGGGTTAATCATAAGTAGGAGGTTTGTTCAAGTATGAACAACACCTAAGCACCGGTCCACACACATATCAAATTATCAAAGTAGCGAACACAAATCAAACCAACATGATGAAAGTGACTAGATGAAATTCCCGTGTACCCTCAAGAACGTTTTGCTTATCATAAGAGACCGTTTTGACCTATCATTTGCCTCAAAAGGATTGGGCTACCTTGCTGCACTTTTGTTACCATTACCGTTACTTGCTCGTTACAAATTATCTTGCTATCAAACTACTCGTTACTTATAATTTCAGTGCTTGCAGAGAATACCTTGCTGAAAACTACTTGTCATTTCCTTCTGCTCCTCGTTGGGTTCGACACTCTTACTTATCGAAAGGACTACGATTGATCCCCTATACTTGTGGGTCATCAAGGCTCTTTTCTGGCGTCATTGCCGGGGAGTGAAGCGCTCTTGGTAAGTGGAAATCGTTAAGGAAAAATTTATACTATGTGCTGAAATTTATTGTCACTTGCTACTATAGAGAACAATCCTTTCAGGGGCTTGTTCAGGGTATCTTCATCTCGACCGGAACCACAATTAGTTGCCCCTCAACCCAATGCACCTACTGAAAGAATATTGGTTATGAAATTCCTTCAGGTATGATAGAACAACTGCTAGCTAATCCTTATGCAGGAGACGGAACTTAAAATCCTGATATGCACTTGATATATGTGGATGAAATTTGTGGATTATTTAAGCCTGCAGGTTTACCCGAAGATGAAGCTAAGAAGAAGGTGTTCCCTTTATCTTTGAAGGGAAAAACATTGGCATGGTATAGGCTATGCGATGATGTTGGATCTTGGAATTGGAACCGTTTGAAATTGGAATTTCACCAAAAAAATTATCCTATGCATCTAGTTCATCGTGATCGGAATTATATATATAATTTTTGGCCTCGTGAAGCAGAAAGTATCGATCTAGCTTGGGGGAGGCTTAAGTCAATGTTTTATTCATGCCCCAATCATGAGCTCTCAAGAGAAATTATCGTTCAGAATTTTTATGCTCGGCTTTCTCGTGATGATCAATCCATGATCGATACTTCTTGTACTGGTTCTTTTATGAACAAGACTATTGAATTCAGGTGGGATCTTTTAGAAAGAATCAAATGCAACTCGGAAGATTGGTAACTTGACAAAGGTAAAGAGTCAGGTATTAAGATTAAGTTTGATTGTGTTAAATCTTTTATGAATACCGATGCTTTTTAAAAGTTTAGCACTAAATATGGACTTGACTCTGAGATAGTAGCCTCTTTTTGTGAATCATTTGCTACTCATGTTGATCTCCCTAAAGAGAAGTGGTTTAAATATCACCCACCTATTAAAGAAGAAATTAAAGAACCTGTTGTGGTTAAAGATGAAACTATCATTTATAATGTTGACCCAGTTGTTCCTACTGCTTACATCAAAAAACCACCTTTCCTTGTTAGGATAAAGGAACATGCTAAGGTCTTAACAGTGGTCAATAGAAGCTATATTAGAGCACATAAACCTGCTGAACAAATCAAGGTAGAACCTAGTGTTGATATGGTTAAAGGTCTCTTGGTAGAAAATATAGATGGGCGTGTTATTTACTTCTGTGATGAAGCTGCTAGAATTGCCAAACCAAAAAAGGATACATAGACCTATTGTTGGCATGCCTCTTGTCTCGGTCAAAATAGGAGATCACTGTTATCATGGTTTATGTGACTTAGGTGCTAGCGTGAGTGCTATTCCCTTTACCTTATATCAAGAAATTATGAATGACATTGCACCTGCTGAAATAGAAGACATAGATGTTACTATTAAGCTTGCTAATAGAGACACCATCACACCGTTAGGGATTGTTAGAGATGTTGAAGTCTTGTGTGGGAAAATAAAATATCCTACTGATTTTCTTGTTCATGGTTCCCCACAATATGACTTTTGTCCCATTATCTTTTGTATACCTTTCTTGAACACCGTTAATGCTAAAATAGATTGTGAGAAACAAATCGTTGGTGTTAGTTTTGGTGATGAATCTCATGAGTTTAATTATTCTAAGTTCAGTAGGAAACTTCATAAGAAAGAATTGCCTAGTAAGGATGAAATAATTGGTCTTGCTTCTATTGTCATGCCTCCTACAGATCCACTAGAGCAATATTTGCTAAACCATGAAAATGATATGCATATGCATGAAACAAATGAAATAGATAACAATTTCTTTGAACAACGACCGCTGCTTAAACACAATTTGCCTATTGAAACTCTAGGAAGTCCTCCTCCACCTAAAGGTGATCTGTTTGAATTAAAACAATTGCCAGACACTTTGAAATGTGCTTATCTTGATGAGAAAAGGATATATCCTATTCTTATTAGTGCTAACCTTTCAGAACATGAAGAAGAAAGATTATTGAAAATTCTGAAGAAGCACCGAGATGCTATTGGATATACTCTTGATGATCTTAAGGGCATTAGTCCCACTCTCTGTCAGCACAAGATTAATATGGAACCTGATGCTAAACCCGTTGTTGATCACCAAAGACGTTTAAATCCTAAAATGAAAGAAGTGCTAAGAATTGAAATACTGAAGCTTCTGGAAGCAAGTATAATTTATCCCATAGCTGATAGTAGATGGGTAAGTCCCGTTCATTGTGTCCCTAAGAAAGGAGGTATTATTGTTGTTCCTAATGATAAAAATGAACTTATTCCACAAAGAATTATCACTGGCTACAGAATGGTAATTGATTTTAGAAAATTGAATAAAGCAACTAGAAAAGATCATTACCCTTTGCCTTTTATTGAACAAATGCTAGAAAGCTATCTAAGCGCACACACTTTTGTTTTCTCGATGGATATTTTAATTTTTCACAAATACCTGTTTCACAACCTGATCAAGAGAAAACCACCTTTACTTGTCCTTTTGGAACTTATGCTTATAGACGTATGCCTTTTGGTTTATGCAATGCACTTGCTACTTTTCAAAGATGTATGACTGCTATATTCTCTGATTTTTGTGAAAAGATTGTTGAATTTTTCATGGATGATTTTTCCGTTAACAAAACTTCTTTTGATGGTTGCTTAAGCAACCTTAATCGAGTTTTGTTAAGGTGCGAGCAAACTAATCTATTTGTATTGAATTGGGAGAAGTGCCACTTTATGGTTAATTAAGGTATTGTCTTGGGACATAAAATTTCTGAACGAGGTATTGGGGTGGATAAAGCTAAAGTTGATGCAATTGATAAAATGCCATGTCCTAAAGATATCAAAAGTATTCGTAGCTTCCTTGGTCATGCTGGTTTCTATAGGAGATTTATTACAGACTTCTCTAAAATTTCTAGGCCTCTTACGAATCTTTTACAAAAGGATGTCCCATTTGTTTTTTATGATGATTGTTTAGAAGCCTTTGAAACACTTAAGAAAGCCTTAATTTCTGCACTTATTGTTCAACCACCTGATTGGAACTTGCCTTTTGAAATTATATGTGATGCTATTGATTATGATGTTGGTGCTATTTTAGGACAAAGAGTTGATAAGAAACTATATGCAATTCATTATGCTAGTAAAACTCTAGACAGTGCCCAATGCAATTATGCTACTACTGTAGGATCTTGAGAAGAGGTGTCTAGAAGGGGGGGTTAGACACTAAGTACCAAAGTTGCAGTTTTTAACCTTTTTAGGTTTAAGTGGAGTTTAGGCACAAGTTTAACATTCACAACACATAGCAAGCAAGCATGCAAAGAGTATATGAGCAGCAAAAAGTAAAGCATGCAACTTGCAAGAATGTAAAGGGAAGGGTTTTGGAGGATTCAAACGCAATTGGAGACACGGATGTTTTTGGCGTGGTTCCGATAGGTGGTGCTATCGTACATCCACGTTGATGGAGACTTCAACCCACGAAGGGTAACGGTTGCGCGAGTCCACGGAGGGCTCCACCCACGAAGCGTCCACGAAGAAGCAACCTTGTCTATCCCACCATGGCCGTCGCCCACGAAGGACTTGCCTCACTAGCGGTAGATCTTCACGAAGTAGGCGATCTCCTTGCCCTTACAAACTCCTTGGTTCAAGTCCACAATCTTGTCGGAGGCTCCCAAGTGACACCTAGCCAATCTAGGAGACACCACTCTCTAAGAAGTAACAAATGGTGTGTTGATGATGAACTCCTTGCTCTTGTGCTTCAAATGATAGTCTCCCCAACACTCAACTCTCTCTTATGGGATTTGGATCTGGTGGAAAGAAGATTTGAGTGGAAAGCAACTTGGGGAAGGCTAGAGATCAAGATTCATATGGTAGGAATGTTGGAAATATGCCCTAGAGGCAATAATAAATTAGTTATTATTATATTTCCTTGTTCATGATAATCGTTTGTTATCCATGCTATAATTGTATTGATAGGAAACTCAGATACATGTGTGGGTACATAGACAACACCATGTCCCTAGTAAGCCTCTAGTTGACTAGCTCGTTGATCAATAGATGGTTACGGTTTCCTGACCATGGACATTGGATGTCATTGATAACGGGATCACATCATTAGGAGAATGATGTGATGGACAAGACCCAATCCTAAGCATAGCACAAGATCGTGTAGTTCGTTTTGCTAGAGCTTTTTCAATGTCAAGTATCTCTTCCTTAGACCATGAGATTGTGTAACTCCCGGATACCGTAAGAGTGCTTTGGGTGTACCAAATGTCAGAACGTAACTGGGTGACTATAAAGGTGCACTACAGGTATCTCCGAAAGTGTCTATTGGGTTGACACGGATCGAGACTGGGATTTGTCACTTCGTATGACGGAGAGGTATCTCTGGGCCCACTCGGTAATGCATCATCATAATGAGCTCAAAGATACCAAGTGGTTGGTCACGGGATCATGCATTACGGTACGAGTAAAGTGACTTGCCGGTAACGAGACTGAACGAGGTATTGGGATACCGACGATCGAGTCTCGGGCAAGTAACGTACCGATTGACAAAGGGAATTGCATACGGGGTTCATCGAATCCTCGACATCGTGGTTCATCCGATGAAATCATCATGGAACATGTGGGAGCCAACATGGGTATCCAGATCCCGCTGTTGGTTATAGCCCGAGAGCCGTTTCGGTCATGTCTGCATGTCTCCCGAACCCGTAGGGTCTACACACTTAAGGTTCGGTGACGCTAGGGTTGTATGAATATGAGTATGCAGCAAACCGAATGTTGTTCGGAGTCCCGGATAAGATCCCGGACGTCACGAGGAGTTCCGGAATGGTCCGGAGGTAAAGATTTATATATAGGAAGTCTTATTTTGGTCGCCGGAAAAGTTTCGCACTTTATCGGTATTGTACCGGGAGTGCCAAAAGGGGTCCGGGGGTCCACCGGGGGGGTCCACCTGCCCCGGGGGGCCACATGGGCTGTAGGGGGTGCGCCTTGGCCCATATGGGCCAAGGGCACCAGCCCCAAGAGGCCCATGTGCCAAGGAGACTTGGAGAGGGGAGAGTCCAAAGAGGGGAAGGCACCTCTGAGGTGCCTTGGGGAGGATGGACTCCTCCCCCCTCTTGGCCGCACCCCTTCCTTGGAGGAAGGGGCAAGGCTGCGCCCTCCCCCCTCTCTTGCGCCTATATAAAGGGAGGGGAGGGAGGGGTGGCCGCACCCATAAGCCCTGGCGCCTCCCTCCTCCCTGCAACACCTCCTCCTCCTCCCGTAGTTGCTTAGCGAAGCCCTGTCGGAGTTCTGCTGCATCCACCACCACGCCGTCGTGCTGCTGGATCTTCATCAACCTCTCCTTCCCCCTTGCTGGATCAAGAAGGAGGAGACGTCATCCGCTCCTTACGTGTGTTGAACGTGGAGGTGTTGTCCGTTCGGCACTAGGTCATCGGTGATCTGAATCACGGCGAGTACGACTCCATCAACCCCGTTCCATTGAACGCTTCCGCTTAGCGATCTACAAGGGTATGTAGATGCACTCTCCTTCCCCTCGTTGCTGGTTTCTCCATAGATAGATCTTGGTGACACGTAGGAAATTTTTTGAATTTATGCTACGTTCCCCAACAGTGGCATCATGAGCTAGGTCTATTGCGTAGATTCTTTGCACGAGTAGAACACAAAGTAGTTGTGGGCGTTGATCTTGTTCAATATGCTTACCGTTACTAGTCCAATCTTGTTTCGACGGTATTGTGGGATGAAGCAGCCCGGACCGACCTTACACGTACTCTTACGTGAGACAGGTTCCACCGACTGACATGCACTTGGTGCATAAGGTGGCTAGCGGGTGCCAGTCTCTCCCACTTTAGTCGGAACGGATTCGATGAAAAGGGTCCTTATGAAGGTTAAATAGCAATTGACATATCACGTTGTGGTTTTTGCGTAGGTAAGAAACGTTCTTGCTAGAAACCCATAGCAGCCACGTAAAACATGCAAACAACAATTAGAGGACGTCTAACTTATTTTTGCAGGGTATGCTATGTGATGTGATATGGCCAAGAAGAATGTGATGAATATATGTGATGTATGAGATTGATCATGTTCTTGTAATAGGAATCACGACTTGCATGTCGATGAGTATGACAACCGGCAGGAGCCATAGGAGTTGTCTTTATTTATTGTATGACCTGCGTGTCATTGAACAACGCCATGTAATTACTTTACTTTATTGCTAACCGGTAGCCATAGTAGTAGAAGTAATAGTTGGCGAGACAACTTCATGAAGACACGATGATGGAGATCATGATGATGGAGATCATGGTGTCATGCCGGTGACGATGTTGATCATGGAGCCCCGAAGATGGAGATCAATGGAGCTATATGATATTGGCCATATCATGTCACTGCTATATAATTGCATGTGATGTTTATTATGTTTATGCATCTTGTTTACTTAGAACGACGGTAGTAAATAAGATGATCCCTTACAACAATTTCAAGAAGTGTTCTCCCCTAACTGTGCACCGTTGCTAAAGTTCGTCGCTTCTAAGCACCACGTGATGATCGGGTGTGATGGATTCTTACGTTCACATACAACGGGTGTAAGACAGATTTACACACGCGAAACACTTAGGGTTAACTTGACGAGCCTAGCATGTACAGACATGGCCTCGGAACACAGAGACCGAAAGGTCGAGCATGAGTCGTATAGTAGATACGATCAACATGAAGATGTTCACCGATGATGACTAGTCCGTCTCACGTGGTGATCGGACACGGCTTAGTTGACTCGGATCATGTAATCACTTGGATGACCAGAGGGATGTCTATCTGAGTGGGAGTTCATAAGATGAACTTAATTATCCTGAACATAGTCAAAAGATCTTTGCAAATTATGTTGTAAGCTCGCGCTTTAGTTCCACTGTTTAGATATGTTCCTAGAGAAAATATAGTTGAAAGTTGATAGTAGCGATTATGCGATCAGTAGAAAGCTTATGTCCTTAATGCACCGCTCAGTGTGCTGAACCCCAAACGTCGTTTGTAGATGTTGCGAACATCGGACATACACGTTTTGATAACTACGTGATAGTTCAGTTAAATGGTTTAAGTAGAGGCACCAAAGACGTTTTCGAAACGTCGTGGAACATATGAGATGTTTCGAGGGCTGAAATTGGGATTTCAGGCTCGTGCCCACGTCAAGAGGTATGAGACCTCGGACGATTTTCTTAGCCTGCAAACTAAGGGAGAAAAGCTCAATCGTTGAGCTTGTGCTTAGATTGTCTGAGTGCAACAATCACTTAAATCGAGTGGGATTTGATCTTCCAGATGAGATAGTGATGTTTCTCCAAAGTCATTGCCACCAAGCTGCTAGAGCTTCGTGATGAACTATAACATATCAAGGATAGAGATGATGATCCTTGAGGTATTCACGTTGTTTGACATCGTGAAAGTAGAAATCAAGAAGGAGCATCAATTGTTGATGGTTGGTGAAACCACTAGTTTCAAGAAGGGCAAGGGCAAGAAGGGATGCTTCATGAAACGGCAAATCAGCTGCTGCTCTAGTGAAGAAACCCAAGGTTGAACCCAAACCCGAGACTAAGTGCTTCTGTAATAAGGGGAACAACCACTGGAGCAGAATTACCCTAGATACTTGGTAGATAAGATGGCTGGCAAAGTTGATAGAAGGATATTGGATATACATTATGTTAATGTGTACTTTACTAGTACTCCTAGTGGCGCCAGGGTATTAAGATACCGGTTCAGTTGCTAAGTGTTAGTAACTCGAAATAAAAGAGCTACGGAATAAACGGAGACTAGCTAAAGGTGAGCTGACGATACGTGTTGGAAGTGTTTCTAAGGTTGATGTGATCAAGCATCGCACGCTCCCTCTACCATCGAGATTGGTGTTAAACCCAAATAATTGTTATTGGTGTTTGCGTTGAGCATAGACATGATTGGATTATGTTTGTCGCAATATGGTTATTCATTTAAGGAGAATAATGGTTACTCTGTTTATTTGAATAATACCTTCAATGGTCTAGCACCTAAAAGGAATGGTTTATTGAATCTCGATCATAGTGATACACATTTTCATGGTACCACTTACTTGTGGCACCACCATGTAAGTCATATTGGTATAAACCGCATGAAGAAGCTCCATGTTGATGGATCTTTGGACTCACTCGTTTTGAAAAGTTTGAGACATGCGAACCATGTCTATTGGTGTATACGCATGAAGAAACTCCATGCAGATGGATCGTTTGGACTCACTTGATTTTGGATCACTTGAGATATGCAAATTATACCACATGGGCAAGATGACTGAAAGCCTCGTTTTCAGTAAAATGGAACAAGATAGCAACTTGTTGGAAGCAACACATTTTGATGTGTGCAGTCCAATGAGTGCTGAGGCATGCAGTGAATATCGTTATGTTCTTACTTCACGGATGATTTGAGTAGATACTGAGTATATTTACTTGATAAAACACAAGTCTGAATTATTGAATGGTTCAAGTAATTTCAGAGTGAAGTTGAAGATCATCGTGATAAGAGGATAAAATGTCTATGATACGATCATAGAGATGAGTATCCGAGTTACAAGCTTTGGCACGCAATTAAGACATTGTGGAAATTGTTTCACAACTAATACCGCCTGGAACACCATAGTGTGATGGTGTGTCCGAACATCATAGTTGCACCCTATTGGATATGGTGCGTACCATAATGTCTCTTATCGAATTACCACTATCGTTCATGGGTTAGGCATTAGAGACAACCGCACTCACTTTAATAGGGCACCACGTAATTCCGTTGAGATGACACCGTGAGAACTATGGTTTAAAGAAACCTAAGCTGTCGTTTCTTGAAAGTTTGGGGCTGCGACGCTTATGTGAAAAAGTTTCATCGTGATAAGCTCGAACCCAAAACGGATAAAATGCATCTTCATAGGACACCCAAAACAAGTGGGTATACCTCCTAATTCAGATCCGAAAGCAATAGGGATTGTTTCTTGAATCGGGTCCTTTCTCGAGGAAAAGTTTGTCTCGAAAAGTTGAGTGGGAGGATGGTGGAGACTTGATGAGGTTATTGAACCGTCACTTCAACTAGTGTGCAGCAGGGCACAGGAAGTTGTTCCTGTGGCGCCTACACCAATTGAAGTAGAAGCTTATGATAGTGATCATAAAGTTTCGGATCAAGTCACTATCGTACCTCGTAGGGTGACAAGGATGCGTACTGCTTCAGAGTGGTACAGTGATCCTGTCTTGAAGGTCATGTTGCTAGACAACAATGAACCTACGAGCTATGGAGAAGCGATGGTGGGCCCCAATTCTGACAAATGGTTAGAAACCATGAAATCCGAGATAGGATCCATGTATCAGAACAAAGCATGGACTTTGGTGGACTTGCCCGATAATCGGCAAGCCATTGAGATAAATGGATCTTTAAGGAGAAGACGGACATGGACGGTAATGTCACCGTCTATGAAGCTTGACTTGTGGCGAAGAGTTTTTCACAAGTTCAAGGAGTTGACTACGATGAGATTTTCTCATCCGTAGCGATGCTTAAAGTCCGTCGGAATCATGTTAGCATTAGCTGCATTTATGAAATCTGGCAGATGGATGTCAAAACGAGTTTCCTTACCAGTTTTCGTAAGGAAAGGTTGTATGTGATACAATCAGAAAGGTTTTGTCGATCCTAAGGATGCTAACAGGTATGCTAGCTCCAGCAATCCTTCCATGGACTGGAGTAAGCATCTCGGAGTTGGAATATGCACTTTGATAAGATGATCAAAGATTTTGGGTTTATACAAAGTTTATGAGAAACTTGTATTTCCAAAGAAGTGAGTGGGAGCACTATAGAATTTCTGATAAGTATATGTTGTTGACATATTGTTGATCAGAAATGATGTAGAATTTCTGGAAAGCATATAGGGTTATTTGAAAGGTGTTTTTTTTCAATAGAAAACCTGGATTAAGCTACTTGAACATTGAGCATCAAGATCTATGAGGATAGATCAAAAATGCTTAATGGTACTTTCAAATGAGCATATACCTTGACATGATCTTGCAGGTGTTCAAGATGGATCAGTCATAGAAGGAGTTCTTGCCTGAGATGTAAGGTATGAAGTTCAAACTTAAAGCTCGACCACGGCAGAAGAGAGAGAAAGGACGAATGTCGTCCCCTATGCTTCAGACGTAGGCTCTATAGTATGCTATGATGTGTACCGCACCGGAAGTGTGCCTTGCCATGAGTCAGTCAAGGGGTACAAGAATGATCCAGGAATGGATCATTAGACAGCGGTCAAAATTGTCCTTATAACAAATAAGGACATGTTTCTCGATTATGGAGGTGATAAAGAGTTCGGCGTAAAGGGTTACGTCGATGCAAGCTTTAACACCTATCCGAGTGACTCTGAGTAGCAAACCGGATACGTATAGTGGAGTAACCATTTGGAATAGCTCCAAGTGGAGCATGGAAGCAGCATTTACAATATGACATAGAGATTTGCGAAGTACACATGGATCTGAATGTTGCAGACCCGTTGACTAAAACCTCTCTCACAAGCAGAACATGATCAAACCCCAAAACTCATTGAGTCTTAATCACATGATGATGTGAACTAGTTTAATGACACTAGTAAACTCTTTGGATGTTGGTCACATGGCGATGTGACCTGTCAGTGTTAATCACATGGCGATGTGAACTAGATTATTGACTCTAGTGCAAGTGGGAGACTGTTGGAAATATGCCCTAGAGGCAATAATAAATTAGTTATTATTATATTTCCTTGTTCATGATAATCGTTTGTTATCCATGCTATAATTGTATTGATAGGAAACTCAGATACATGTATGGGTACATAGACAACACCATGTCCCTAGTAAGCCAATAGTTGACTAGCTCGTTGATCAATAGATGGTTACGGTTTCCTGACCATGGACATTGGATGTCATTGATAATGGGATCACATCATTAGGAGAATGATGTGATGGACAAGACCCAATCCTAAGCATAGCACAAGATCGTGTAGTTCGTTTTGCTAGAGCTTTTTCAATGTCAAGTATCTCTTCCTTAGACCATGAGATCGTGTAACTCCCGGATACCGTAAGAGTGCTTTGGGTGTACCAAACGTCACAACGTAACTGGGTGACTATAAAGGTGCACTACAGGTATCTCCGAAAGTGTCTGTTGGGTTGACACGGATCGAGACTGGGATTTGTCACTCTGTATGACGGAGAGGTATCTCTGGGCCCACTCGGTAATGCATCATCATAATGAGCTCAAAGTGACCAAGTGGTTGGTCACGGGATCATGCATTACAGTACGAGTAAAGTGACTTGCCGGTAACGAGACTGAACGAGGTATTGGGATACCGACGATCGAGTCTCGGGCAAGTAACGTACCGATTGACAAAGGGAATTGCATACGGGGTTGATCGAATCCTCGACATCGTGGTTCATCCGATGAAATCATCATGGAACATGTGGGAGCCAACATGGGTATCCATATCCCGCTGTTGGTTATTGCCCGAGAGCCGTCTCGGTCATGTCTGCATGTCTCCCGAACCCGTAGGGTCTACACATTTAAGGTTCGATGACGCTAGGGTTGTATGAATATGAGTATGCAGCAAACCGAATGTTGTTCGGAGTCCCGGATAAGATCCCGGACGTCACGAGGAGTTCCGGAATGGTCCGGAGGTAAAGATTTATATATAGGAAGTCTTATTTTGGTCGCCGGAAAAGTTTCGCACTTTATCGGTATTGTACCGGGAGTGCCGAAAGGGGTCCGAGGGTCCACCGGGGGGGTCCACCTGCCCCGGGGGCCACATGGGCTGTAGGGGGTGCGACTTGGCCCATATGGGCCAAGGGCACCAGCCCCAAGAGGCCCATGCGCCAAGGAGACTTGGAGAGGGGAGAGTCGAAAGAGGGGAAGGCACCTCCAAGGTGCCTTGGGGAGGATGGACTCCTCCCCCCTCTTGGCCGCACCCCTTCCTTGGAGGAAGGGGCAAGGATGCTCCCTCCCCCCTCTCTTGCGCCTATATAAAGGGAGGGGAGGGAGGGGTGGCCGCACCCATAAGCCCTGGCGCCTCCCTCCTCCCTGCAACACCTCCTCCTCCTCCCGTAGTTGCTTAGCGAAGCCCTGCCGGAGTTCTGCTGCATCCACCACCACGCCGTCGTGCTGCTGGATCTTCATCAACCTCTCCTTCCCCCTTGCTGGATCAAGAAGGAGGAGACGTCATCCGCTCTATACGTGTGTTGAACGCGGAGGTGCTGTCCGTTCGGCATTAGGTCATCGGTGATCTGAATCACGACGAGTACGACTCCATCAACCCCGTTCCATTGAACGCTTCCGCTTAGCGATCTACAAGGGTATGTAGATGCACTCTCCTTCCCCTCGTTGCTGGTTTCTCCATAGATAGATCTTGGTGACACATAGGAAATTTTTTGAATTTATGCTACGTTCCCCAACAAGGAATGGAATATCTTGGCCTCAACACATGAGTAGGTAGTTCTCTCTCAGAGATAGGATGCTGGAAGTGTAGGTTCGTTCTGATGGCTCTCTCCATGAATGAAGAGGAGGTGGAGGGGTATATGTAGCCTCCACACAAAATCTAACCGTTACACACAATTTACCAAACTCGGTGGGACCGAATCAACAAACTCGGTCGGACCGATTCAGTAAACCTAGTGATCGTTAGGATTTTCGGTGGGACCGATATGCAACTCGGTAGGACCGATATGGTTAGGGTTAGGGCACAACGTAATCTCGGTGAGACCGATTACACAAACTCGGTGAGACCGATTTTGGTAATTAGCTAACCAGAGAGTTGGTCAGGCAAACTCGGTGAGACCGATTACTCAAACTCGGTGGGACCAATTTTGGTAATAAGTTAACCAGAGGGTTTGCATTGTAATCTCGGTAGTACCGATTGCTCAAACTCTGTGAGACCGATTTTGATAATGGACATACACAGAGAGATTACAATCCCATCTCGGTGAGACCGAGATCCCTATCGGTGAGACCGATTTGCCTAGGGTTTGTGGCAGTGGCTATGTCATCTGAACTCGGTGGCGCCGGATAGAAAGAATCGGTGGGGCCGAGTTTAACTTTAGGTTTAGGACATATGTGTGGAAATGGGAAAGTAGTTGAGGGTTTTTGGAGCATATCACTAAGCACTATGGAGCAAGAAACTCATTAAGCAACACCTCATCCCTTCTTGATAGTATTGGCTTTTCCTATAGACTCAATGTGATCTTGGATCACTAAAATGTAAAATGAAGAGTCTTGAGCTTGAAGCTTGAGCCAATCCTTTGTCCTTAGCATCTTGAAGGAGTTCCCACATCCTTTAGTCCATGCCACTCCATTGTTGAACTTGTCTGAAATATACTAGATAAAAGTGTTAGTCCAACAAGAGATATGTTAACATTAATTACCAAAACCACCTAGGGAGCACTTGTTCTTTCAATCTCCCCCTTTTTGGTAATTGATGACAACATACATCAAAGCTTTAGATAAAGATATAAAGAATAGCAAGTAAAGCTTTGGAAAGACATGTAACAAGCATAGGCTCCCCCTACATGTATGCAATCATGTGAATATGAAAGAAAAACATGTGAGAGCATAACCATGATAGAGTAGGCAATGTGTTACATGTATCTTGGCCATATGCATCAGAGCAAAGAATATTAAAAAAATACCTTCATGCTCATAAGTCCTTCTTGCAAACAGTATGTACATCAGCAAGAGTTCATCATACACATGATTGTGATGCATATACTTATCTTGTAGTCTTGAGTTGGCTTAGGATGGAATGAACCTGCGTAAACAAGGTTAGATAACACAGATACATCTACTAGCCAGAGCAAACAGAAGAAACCACAAGAATACCAAGACTGGGATGACATGTAGAGAGTGAGTACTAAGTACCACATTGGATTAGACATGTCCCCAAGAGTAAAGATATGCAATGAATTTAAATGATTTCTTTCCCATAGATGCCTTGCTCCCCCTGAATCTAGCATGGGATATTGGGAGAAGATAGGGAACAGAAAATCAGAGCTGAAAGATATAAATGAACAGAGCTAATGCAAGCTAATGCAAATAAGCACATATGAACATGTCTTTCCCCTCAAGAAGACATGTGGCATCTCTCCTCTTGAACACCAAGCATCTGGGATCCTTGAGAAATACTTTCTCTTGAGTATTCTCTCCCCCTGGAGATCTCTTTCTCCCCCTGAGGAGGTGATGTACTCTTTCTCTGATGTGATCTCTCTAAATGATAAGCTTTGATGTGATCTCTC